>NC_041411.2:58691665-59056665 GCF_900747795.2 Erpetoichthys calabaricus
TTGGAAGAATCCTAATTCTCCTCTTATAAGTCAGTGGGAAACCGATGTTTTATATTATTTGAAATTGGAAAAAATCAAATTTTCAGTTAGAGGATCTGTACAAAATTTTTTCAAAACATGGCAGGATTTAATCAATATTATTTTAGAATAAGAGAATTAACTATTATTGCATTTAACTCCCTTCTCCATCTCTTATTTATATAGATATTTACTTCTCCCCTTCTTTTGTCTAATGTTGCCTTATTAAAAAGCTTAAAGCAATTTTCCTTTAGCTAAGCTCTCCTTCTCAGGGGTGGGGTTTGATTTGTCTTCAAATTTGTTGGGTTATAAATTGATCTGTTTGTATGGAATGATTACAATGAAAATTAATAAAATAAAAATATTAAAAAAAATAAATAAATAATTTTGCAAAAATCTCAAGTAAACATTTTTCAAGTTGTCATTATGGGGTGTTGTGTGCAGAATTCTGAGGAAACAAATTAATTTAATCCATTTTGGAATAAGGCTGTAACATAAAAGGTGGAAAAAGTGATGCGCTGTGAATACTTTCCGGATGCACTGTACATCCTCAATTACATACATAGGACTAAGGGATGTGGAAAGAAACTGCACACTGGCAATGGTAACAGCAGTTGTAGCAAATAAAAATCGTGGCATGAAATGGCTATTTGGCCTGTCTATACTGGTGATGAAATGAGCTGCTTCATTTGTTGAAACCGAAATACAGTATAATGTATTTAGTGTTTCAATGCAACTCCCCATTAATACAACTTGTACTGTGTTATCGTAGACATAACATTGCTGAGAATGGCAAAATAGCATACTTTACTGCAGAGTATGATATGCAAATGCTAAATTAGTTTCATTCTTTTGTTTTCTAAGACAAACTAATGTTCACGAGTATAACCCCTATAAGATGCCACATGGGTGGGACGGGCAGCCCGGCCAGAAGACGGTATGATTCCTTCCCCAGATGGGAAACTCCTAGTGGACAGACAGGCATCCCAGCTGGGGAGGAGAAGGGGATCAGACCCGGAAGGAAGGACTACAAGGGATGGACGGACAGCCCATTGAAAAGGGAAGATGTTGCTGGGGGCTTTTTACTCCTCCAACACGCTAGATGGTAGCGGCCCTGGAGGTCAGTGCCCATTGGGATGCCAGCAGGGCATGCCAGGTGATGTAGTCCAGCAGAGCAGCCATGCTGGGGTCACTGGGTGCTGCAAGAAGACAAACACCCTGCTGTAAAGGACATTCACATGACCCTGAGGTTCATCCATCGGGCAGTGGCCCTGGCACCGAAAGTACTCCCGGGTCCCTAATAAAAAGGGCTGCACTCCTTTATCCAAACAAGTTGGAACTGGGAGGGTGTGGAGCAACACTTGGTTGGCGGAGGGCAGTGCGGTGGTGGTGAGAAGTATTGAGGAGAGAAAGAAGAAAATCTTGTGCTTGTGTTAATTTTGTGCTGCACTTAAACTTTCCAGAGGAGTGGGTGGTATAAACGCACTGTTATTTGACCCTGAAACTCAGTGTGATCATGTTTGGGGATCACTAACAACCCTAGTTCTTTCCATCCATCCATCCATTTTCCAACCCGCCGAATCCGAACACAGGGTCACGGGGGTCTGCTGGAGCCAATCCCAGCCAACACAGGGCACAAGGCAGGAACCAATCCCAGGCAGGGTGCCAACCCACTGCAGGACACACACAAACACACCAAGCACACACTAGGGCCAATTTAGAATCGCCAATCCACCTAACCTGCATGTCTTTGGACTGTGGGAGGAAACCGGAGTGCCCGGAGGAAACCCACGCAGACACGGGGAGAACATGCAAACTCCACGCAGGGAGGACCCGGGAAGCGAACCCGGGTCCCCAGGTCTCCCAACTGCGAGGCAGCAGCGCTACCCACTGTGCCACCGTGCCACCCCCTAGTTCTTTCACACCCCTAAAATGTCAAGAACATAGTAAAGGCATGTATGCCATATATCTTGACTGCCAGGATTAATGGACTACAGGTAACATCTGTCTATTTTTTTTTTTTTTATTCTTGATTTATTCACAGGAAGTCTTAAAGTTTGTACAAAAAAGTACTAGGAATTTCTGACATTTGAAATTCAAGTTAATTTGACTCATTCATTAAATATTACTCTTTAGTAAGTAGTTTTAACCAGCTAATGATGCAAATATAAATCTTAATCCAAAAATAAATATAAAACTTAATCTAAATATTTATCTAACAGTGATTATCTGAATGTTGTTACAAAAACAGCATTAAATAGCTTGTTTAAATGAAAATATCCTGAATAATCTTGATATTCACATATACTGATGTTTGAGTTTAAGTTTGTTAGTGGTATTTTTCAGTTACTGGAGAGAAAGTGTCTGATTAATGAATTTAGAATGTGCACATAAGATACACCTAATAGATCATGATAATATCGTTCTTTATAAACCCTATACTTAAATCCCTCTCCCTTGTTGTTACACTGGCAAAATTCCTGTGTATATAACTCATTAAAATAGAAACCCTGACTAGTACAGTGGCACGCAAAAATTTGGACACCCTTGCTTAAAATGTCTGTTATTGTGAATAGTTAAGTGAGTAGAAGATACACTGATTGCTAAAAAGCATAAACTTAAAGATAACACATTTCTTTAATATTTTAAGCAAAATTACATTTTTTCCCCATCATTCACAGGTACAAACTACCAAAAAAATTAAAAGGGCCTGAAGCAAACGTTTGGGCACCTGACATGGTCAGTACTAGTATCATGACATTCCTAATTACAATAACATACCAGTATACAATAAAGCACTAACTAATTCAATCTGCAATACCACAAGCACAAAATGTTCCAAGTAGACATGAAGCTCATAGTCTAGCCAAGAGGCAAAGTGCTGCCATCTATACAAAAAAACCCATTGGCAAAGCAGTTGTGTGAATTCATGAAAAATGCACAAACTATTGTGGCTGCTAATTCTCCTACTTTAGGAGCAAGTTTCTCTCATACACCTCAAACAGTAACAATAAATATCAATATTTAATTTATCATAAAAATAAACTGTTTAAGCTCAATTCAGAAACAAAACCTTTTCTGGTAAATTTATCCTTGCAATATTTTCCATGTTAATAAACAGAGTGTCACTTTTTAAAAATGAATGACCATTAATCAAAGTGGGCCAACTATCAGTTATGAACTATGATCTATTTTCTGTGCAGACCAGTTCACAACCACCGCTTGTATTTTACAACCCTCTACATTTTCTGCTGCTTGCAGTTCAGGGCTACTATAATTCACTTGACAATGCAACTGCATTTTAAAATAAGCTGTTATTTAAAAAAAGAAAAGGCTAACTTTTCTGGTTAGCCAAAAAGAGAGGAATGTTGAGTGGGGAGGATCAAGCCTGAGCTAGAACATCTCAAATCATTGACAAACATCTCCAGTTTGGTAACATTACTCTTTACTTGCTAATTACCACGACAATGGGAGGAAAAAGTATCACAAATTTTTTAGCATGAACGCAATTCTAATGTGCCTAGAGGAAAAAGTATCCATTTTTTTTCCACTCCATTACCCCCAAATTAAACAATTATGCTCCATAATACAAAGGTTCTCCCTCCCCACCTTTACAAGCCAGCTGCATAAATGCTCTTGTTCGTAAAGTGAAACGTTTTGTTGTATGACTTGCTACTGATTATTAAAATGGCCAGTCTACCAGTCATTAAATTAAAGTTGCTACAGTATGGCTCAAACAACTTTTCCTTTTATTTATTCTTTTCATGATCTTGTGAATAATCTTTTGTAATGTATACTATTGAATATGTTTATGCTTTCTGTTTGTACTTTCGATATTTTTATGATCATTGATTTATTAAATTACTAATATTTTAATATATATTTGTTACTTCTTCACTCATTTCTTGCCTTGCACACTGCGAGCCAAGGGGGCGGAGGCCACCAGACACTGCAGCAGGATTCTCTTGGTGTGATTGCTACCTCTTTCTTCAGACTCATTAGAGGATTTTAAAAAAGTCAATATGGCAACATATTATGAATAGAGAGGAGAACTCCGCTGAATTCGTTTCACCCCAAGTTTGCTGATAATGTGAAATATTCATGAATTTTGGCAAACTGAGACATGCATTAAAGTCAAATGGGAAGGAGAAACTAAATTAGTGTTTAGTGGATTACACATGGACTAGTGTAGTGTCTTCCTTCCAACTACGCTGGTCCAATTATAAATGACCAAAAATGTGACCGGAGCTATGAGACAGCAATTCTAACCACTGCACCTCCAAGATAAATTCATCTTGCATATCAGGCTACACTGTTGCTTTCTACAGCCAATTCAGTTACAGACAAAAACATACTTTCACACACAGACAGAAGTCAGAGAAATTCTGAATCAACTATGGTTATGCAAAAGTGGTAATAAAAAAAACTTTATAAGTAACGGATTGCAATCTACTGTATGTTGTTAGATTTAATTGCAATATGTGCATCATCCTCACTTGTGTGGAGGTGGTTTGGCTTAAAATACAGTAATTTTCAAGGTGTTGGAAATCATTTGCTTTTAAAGACAGCTCAACAACTAACTTGCTTCACCATCTGCAAAGTGAAACTGATCTAGTATGGAGACCTGTAGGTGTCAGGCAAAAAAAAAAAATCTGTTTCAAATGAATTATTAATCAGTTTGAACAAATTACATAATTCGTTCAAACAGATTATTATTATTCCTGTAAGAAGCATATGTCTATTAAGCAGGTTTTATTTTGCAAGCGGTCTTGGTTGGAGGTCCTCAATTCCAAAGCACATTTTTTTCTTTCATTATTTAAAACACTTGCACAGATACCCACCTATGGCTGCAGAAGTTGGAGCAGATGATAACATAAGGGATGGAGCAAAAAAGAAAACAAAAGTCTTTTAACAGCTATTAAAAAAACTGAATTCAGAGAGGGTGAGTCTCTTCACACTGCCATTGAAAAAGAGATCAAAAGCTACTTGATGATAACTGAGGTAGGCAGTGATGTAAATCCACTTCAGTCATGGAAAACACAAGAAGTACGTTTCCCCAAATTGGGGAAAATTGCAAAAAAGTAACAGTGCATCCCTGCCTCAAGCAGTCCTTCGGAGAGGGATTTCAGCACCAGATGAAGTGTTGTAACATTTAACTGTGCTGCACTGTGAACAGACTGGTGTTTCTGTCACACAACTTGAAGTTTCCTCAATAGAATTTTACAATTGTTATTTCTTCTGATAATTTGTGCAATGTTGGACAGAACTTAAAGTTAGTAAATTGTTTTAAAATGTTATAGGTTTGGGTTTTTTGGTATCTTTGTGCAATATATTACAGAACTTGTTTATGATTGCTATCGTTTTTTCCCCTGTGCAGTGTTTGACAGAACTTTGGACTTTTACACTATAGTACAGTAAGTTAGATTTTTGTTTTTACCTGTATGCTGCACAATTCCCCTTAAAGCAGAGCAGTTTATGTTTATCTAGACTGTAATGTTCATGCCCTGTACTTCATTTATGATTAGCATTTTATTCATATTTTGTTTACATGAAAGGCAAGTGTCGGTTTAAAATGCTCTCATTATAATATTATTTTTGGACTTAGTGCAATTGTTTGTGTAAATCCTGTAGGCCACTTTGAAATGGTTTACTCATCCTTGCACTGTTTGATCTCAGTGATACTTTGATTGGAACTTTAAAGTTTTTGTGCTATGTTACCTTAGTTTTATGTAAATAAAGTCCCATTTTCCTTACCTGTTGTTTCCATTAATCTAATTTGTAAACTACAATTAATATCCTATCATTAAGACAAAGCTGGATCAATAAGACTTTTGCAAACACATTTTAATGGATGCAAAATATTGTCCAATTATCACTATCATCAAAGTCCCAAAAATAAGAGATATCATTGTTTGTCAATATCGCACACCCTACTCTGCACGTATACTTTGTTTGGTGGAGTGGCACCTCTCTATACAGGGATCTCTTTTACATTCAGGCTACTTATCTAGGTTAGTAAAAATCAAAGAGGGCGCACAACTATCACTTGGATTTTAACAACCAAGATTAGTTAGTGCAGGCCTGAAGAGGTACAAATTAAAATGGTGCTATGATGCTGGCTGAAAATGGCATTTTGAAGAATTGCACAGTTTTAAGAGAGCTTTCAAAAGTAGTAACAATTTGAAACAGACATGATAAATACTAAAAATGGCAAAAAACTGCAATTCTAGAATTTAGGATGTTGGGGAAATAAAATCAGCATGGAAGAGAGAGTAATGATGGTGTCAGACACAGGATCACCCACTCATCAATGAATCAGTTTGTTTCCTGTAGGTAGGGTGAAACAAGGTGAATCATTTTGTTAAGTACAACTTCCAAATGCTAAAAAGAATAAAGGCACAGTGGTACTTTTTTTAGTGCATTCTTTGAGCCTGTCAAATTACTCAAAACATAAGGTTTGCATATTAAAAAAATTTGAATATATTCAAATGTATGTTAAAAGTTCTAGGTGCTACATGTACATTATTGGAATCTATACTTTCTTGCATATGATGTTTATGTCTTGCTGTTGTTTAAAACACACAAATGTAAAATGCAGCCTTCAAACAAATGCAACACTCGAAAACACAGCCCATTACAAAAATGGGATTTTCTGTGTGTAAGGAGTGACACGACCAAAAAGAAAAGTGGAGTCTGCCACACTTTTCACTAATCACAAATACATGAAACACAGACACCCCCATGAAACTCATAATTGCCTAATCACAGTAAACAATCATTTTAAAGCCCTAACCCAACAAGCTAAGCAGTTTTTTTAGTCACCATTGATCTCTTTATACCGTATAAGCCGAAGCCCAACAAGTGTCCATAAAAAATAAAGTAATTGAACTAAATGTTGCATTGTAATGGTCTTAAAGAACAGTTTTTATAACAGACATTGTAAAGGTTAATTGCATGAAGTCAGTAGACAGATTGTGAGAGCATAGGTGGTTGTAAGGTCAATGAAAAGGGGTGTGTGGCACTCCCATTATCTTTGCAAAGGACAAAGGTCCAGGGCATTAGAATTCTGATGCTTCCTGTTTTGTTCTATGATTGCGAGACATGGACGCTATCCAGTGACCTGAGATAAAGACTGGACTCCTTCTGTACTGTGTCTCTTTGGAGAATCCTTGGGTACTGCTGGTTTAACTTTGTGTCAGAACGAGCGGTTGCTCATGGAGTCCCAAATGAGGCACATTACCTGCATTGTTAGGGAGGGTCAGTTATGACACTACAGCCATGTGGTACGATTCCTTGAAGGCGATTTGGCTCACAGGTCCATTGTTGAGGACCCAAACTGCTGGTACCAGGCCAAGGGGATGCCCAAGTAACACCTGAGTGCAGCAGATAGATGATCATTTCCAGAGGATGGGACTGGACTATGCGTCTGCCTGGGGGGCTGTTATTAACTAGGATCCTGAGCCGTTTTGTCATGTGGTGAGTGCGGCAGCACGCTCCCCAATATGACCTGACTTCTGCAGATAGACTGTCTGCCTTATTGGAGGTTTTATGCTTTTCAAAGCTGAGATGAGCTTTAGGCCACAGGCTGCACCTTTAAGCAAACCCCATACTGTACAGGTGTTACAATTATTGCTGGTTTAAAACATATACATGTTGCACATAGCTTGAACAAAATAAGTAGGTCTAATGTTTGATTACACAGTCTAAGTAACCATCAAAACAACTCATGGACAATTTTAGGGATTTTATAAATATTTTAAGTCTCAAAAAAGACATTTTTTGGGGAAAAAAAGAATGTCTGGTCACCTTTAATATATTCATCTATTTCTGTTTGAAAATGATAGTAAAACATCAACTCTGATTGTATTGAGAAAAGCAGTCTAAAAGAATTACTTCCATCTGTTCGATTTTTTTTCCCTCCCTTGCAGGCTGTGTTGTTTTAACAATCCATTTAGGCTATGTGTCCAGTTCAAGTGGCTTTTAAAGAAAAAAGTGGGAGCTGAATGGAACGTTTTGAAGGCATGACAGAAAGTGGCCAAGATCAGGTGGAAATAGAATGGAATATTGTCAGGAGCAAGAGGAAATTATGGCAGGAGTGGGTCAAAAAAAAAAAAAAAAAAGGTTACCTGCTTTTCAGTCAACACAGAAAACTTCAACTACCATAAAGTACTGTACTTTTGGCAAAGCCTAAGAATCACGTACACGGCCAGAGGCCACCCTACTTTTGCAACAAGGACACCAGCCTATAAGTTCCTCTACCACATACCTCAGCATTTAGTTACAGTAGTTTAGTTTTGGCCCACTCACTCCCTGACCTCTTAAAAGAGCAACTTAAACACAGCATTTCTTGTCTGGCACTGTGTGTTAAATCTGTTGGCCTTGACGTTTTGTCATCTCCTTTCCTCCATTCAAAGATCAGCATTTCTCTCTCTTTTGTGGGAGCTCCTTCGTCTTGCACAACACCATATGTATCTGTTTCTTCTTAATGGGTTTGCTATGCCATGCCCCAGCCTTTTGTTACCCTTACTTACTTCCAATTACCTTTTCTCTAGGTCTTCCCATCATAGTATGTAAAAAAGGGGAAGTCTTTCATCCTCCATTAGGAATTTTTATTTATTAAATAAACTTTATTAAAAGAACTAAAAAAAAAAAAAAAACAGCAATTCCCCCTAGCAGTGGTGAAAAGTAATGAATTATATTGGCTTGTTACTATACCTGAGTAGCCTTTGTAAGAAATGTGAATTTTTAAAGCATTTCTAAATGTAAATATTTTACTCTTTAAAAAGGATATTTATTTATTAATGATCCTACTTCATTACATTTTCAAGGGGAGTCGTTACAAAGTATAATTGATTGGCTATGTTCAAAATATAGAGTTCACAGTAGCCAATTAAAATAAATCTACATACAAAAATGGGGGGTCGTGTTTATGACCTCTTTATAATTTCAGGTAAGCAGCACAACCACAATAATTTTACTGTAGCTTGTTAAATCATTGTTCTACTTTACTATTTAGACAGATTAACCTTAGTTTGGAGGTTTTAAAAATTGGCTTCTTTATGCAGGTTATACTTTCCTAATGCGAACAGGATTCAAAAACCTTTTGTCTGCTAATTTACTTTATTTGTAAAACTGCAAGTGTTTTTCTCTACTGGAGTCTATACCATCATAAATTATAGTTTATGATGAAAACTAAACACTGCATTGTCAGTTGATATTTAAAAATAATTCTGACTATTTACCATGCATTTATTGGTATGGTGTCATTCTTTGCATTTTTTAGTATTTGAAATAAAAATGTTATTTCAGTGATCTGCACTATCGGTATAAGAAGTCGACATGAGTGTGGTCAATAACCTTTTAAAAAAAACAAATCTAAACAATATAGCAGCCTTTCTGATTTCAAATTGTAATTAGTATAGTGCACATGTAGGAATAAAAATGTTGACTTGTTTTCGTAAATTTAAATCTTGGTCCTAAAATGGAGAGTATAATGCACTTTGCTGTTGATGAAGGACCCGGGTTCCTAGAAGTACACAATAACAACAACAGTTTGGAACCACTATGGCTCCTGTGGTGTTTATTTGAATTTTAGTTTAAAAATGCTTTCATATGTTGAAATCCAGGAGAAAGCTCCAAACAAACTGAGAACACTGGATTCCTCTGTCATATTTGTTCAAGGTTTGGAATTTTACCTTTAAACAAGTCAATTTTTGACATTTAATAGAACAATTGATTGTTGCATGTAATGTTATCTACTGAATTTATATACAATACATGAAAACTTAAAAAAATAAAATCTAAATAAAGAACATAGCGGCCTTACTGAAGTCATATTTTACTTATCACTATAATCGCTAGCAATAAAAATACATGGTCTGCTTCTATAAATTTATATCTTATTCCAGTGGAGGGGAGTTCAATGTTTTGCAATTGATGATGGGCCCCTTTTCCTAATTATATACAATAATAACTACAAGATGAAGTCATGTACTGCCTTAACTTGTTTAAAATTTAAATTTCCATATAATGTGCAGTATGCACACACACACATATACACTACTAGCAAAATACCCGCGCTTCGCAGCGGCAAAGTACTGCTTTAAAATTTTAAATAATAAACTGAGGGAAAATGTACCAATAATTATTTGTTAAGGATCTCTTTGTATACCACGTTGTCAGTTCGCCCCTCCAGTTGTAATATGACCAAGCTGTGCGCGGAGCTTACTCTTGAGCATGCAACGTATAGTTGGCCACATGAAAAGCAATCTTGCCTCAAATCAATGCCAACCTTTTGTAGGGTCTGTCCCTGAGACTTATTAATTGTCATTGTAAAGCAGAGCCTTACTGGAAATTGGAGGCATTTGAAATGAAATGGGAGATCAGAGGGTATAACGGGGATGCGAGGAATAAAAACTCTCTCCCCTGAGCCACCGCCAATAAAAATAGTTGCCTCAATTAGGTTCTTTTGCAGGCATGTGACCTGAAGTCTCGTGCCATTACAAAGTTTCGGTGGCTGTAAGTTTCTCAGTAACATTACTGGTGCCCCAACCTTCAAAATTAGATTATGCTCAGGAGTGCCTGGAGGATTCAGAGTGTGGACCGAGCTGCAGGCTATGGACGTATATATGTACGTAAGTACGATTCAGTTAGCGTTGGGAACCCGCGTACCAAATTTCTTGAAGATGGGCCCATTAAGTAACAAAGACTGTTGGAAAGTTCAATATGGCGGCCGACAGTGGTGTCATACCACCGAAATAAGTACATACATCGGTTTCGGTTAGTGCAGGGAAGCCGCCTACCAAATTTCGTGAAGATGGGACCATAAATAAGAAAGTTTAACATGGTGGACGTTGTCGACCGTTATGTGTAGGATTTTGAAATGAAACCTGCTTAACTTTTGTAAGTAAGCTGTAAGGAATGAGCCTGCCAAATTTCAGCCTTCTACCTACACGGGAAGTTGGAGAGTTAGTGATGAGTGAGTCAGTGAGGGTTTTGCCTTTTATTAGTATACTAGCAAAATACCCGCGCTTCGCAGCGGAGAAGTAGTGTGTTAAAGAGGTTATGAAAAAGTAAAGGAAACATTTTAAAAATAACGTAACATGATTGTCAATGTAATTGTGTTGTCATTGTTATGAGTGTTGCTGTCATATATATATACATATACACACACATATACAGATATATTATATATACACATATATTTTTTATATATATATATATATATATATATATATATATATATATATATATATATATATATATATATATACACATACATACATACATATACACACATAGATGCACTTACAATAACATAGAAATCAATATAAACAACATTAACATCATTATCATATGAGAATATGAAGTAATATATAAGAAGCACATTTCATATAAATATAAATTATTAAACAGTAAAATCTTCTTCTATAATTTGCTACCGTGGATTTTCGTTGGTCTGTCCAGGATTTTAAATCACATGTAGCTTGCAAACCGTTTCACGTATTGAGTTGAAATGTAGTACACATATAATACGTCACGTCTGCTATCCGCTTTATGGGTGATGAATGTATTACTCTTTTTATGTTTATTTTATTTTAGAATCAACTCCTATCTGCGCACACCAGGGCGGCCGTGGGCGGATGCGTATGGTGTATTCACTCCATGTTATCGTGCATTGCGCTGTCACTGGTATTTTGATAAAAGAATTTGAACAATATATAAGAAGCGTATAAATTATTAAACAGTAAAACATTAACATTTAAGAAGTAAAGTTACATTGAGTACTACTGCAGTGCCATCGGGTATACCTCATTTTTTCTTTGCCCATTACATGCTTAAATGTATACATTTTTTGGTGTACCTACCCGAGAACACGCGACATATAACCGACCGTGGGAGAAGCATGGATTTTAAACACGCGTTGAGTTCATCTGCTGATCTCCCTCGTGGAATAACTGTTAATGTTTGACTAAAATCTACAGCGAGTAAAACGACATTACCTCCTATTTTTTTTTTACGATCTCTGAGATCTTGCTTTTTTCGGTTCAAGGCTTCATAAGCTCTTTTATGTTGTATGTTGTACTTATCCCAAACCATCATCTTTGAATGTTGCAAGACTTTCGCCTTGTATGTAGATTGGGGTAATTACATTCATTGCATTCCTAGTCTGAATCACAATCTGATTGTATGGGTGGTTACCTGGCACTGTAGGGTTGCCACCCGTCCTTTAAAATACGGAATCGTGCCGCGTTTGAGAATGAAATTGCGCGTCCCGTTTTGAATCAATACTGGACGGGATTTATCCCGTATTTTTTTTATCATTTTTTTTTAAAGCAGCGTCTCATGCAAATCATCCCACACGCATTTTATGAAGATGCCTCCTTTCCTACTTTTGATTGGGTAATACTTGATGTCATCGTTAGTTTGATTGGTGTTTTTAACTGTCCAGTGAGGAGGGCGTGTCTTTTAAGTACAGTCTGCAAAGTGTTGGCACTGAGATGTGGCGTCAGCGCCATAGTTGAAGCCCCTAACGTTGCGGTCAGCAAGTCGGCTAACATCCGCTGCTTTGAATTTCGAAATGAAACCTGCCTAACTTTTGTAAGTAAGCTGTAAGGAATGAGCCTGCCAAATTTCAGCCTTCCACCTACACGGGAAGTTGGAGAATTAGTGATGAGTCAGTCAGTCAGTCAGTCAGTCAGTGAGTGAGTCAGTCAGTGAGGGCTTTGCCTTTTATTATTATAGATTATAATTATAAGTTTTGGCAGCCAAGCGCTTTTTTTCCAACCTAGAAGACCTCTCTTGAGATCCGTTTAATCGCCTCGTTGATTGCATGTCTTCCAAGGTAGTTTCAATACCCATTTCCTGCACCGAGTCATCTCCCCTTTTATGAGTGACTGTGTTAGTGGCCGCACTTCGTACAGGTCTTTGAACGCACTGAATACTTGTAACTGGTGTCGCCCGTCCGCTACTTTCGACAGGGAATGGAAGCAATTGTCGAGTAACAAAAATTATTTGTAAGTGATTTTGCATTGAAGAAATAGTAAAAACTTGATCACTTGGGTCAATACCTAAAGAAATACACACAGCAAATGCAATTGAGAATACACCAGAATCTGTATGATTTAATTGTCGCTGTGTGTCTTCATAAACTATGGGAGGTTTGTAAGGAAACAAAGCATGAAGGAAACGAAGCTGCTCTTCGGGGAGGTTGAATTTTTTTATCAGCGTTTAAACTGTCATAGACATGAATTACATCACCATCATAATAGGTACACACCCAGTGAGTCACTCGTTCAGTAGTAGCAGAAGGTAATATTTGAATATGTGGAATGGGCATTATAGGTATGTCAGGAGTCCACATTAGCAAAACCTCTTGAGGTTGGAAAATCGTAAAAGCAGCTAAAATTTCGTTGAATTTGCTCATGTGATCTGTTGATAAATAATCATTATTTACCAATTCATTTATTGCAAAATCTGACAGTGGTAAGATCACTCCTTCCATAACACTAAACACAAACACGAAGTAGACACTAACACTAAAAAACGGCAACACTGCCGGGAAGAACACTAAATGACATAAAGTAAAAGTCTACTAAACTTCTTTATTATAACTGCTTTATTATAGCAGGTGAGGGGACGCTGGCGCACGCTTGTTGTTGCCGCTCCTGCCTGTTAACAACACTTTTCGCAAAATTCGCCTTAATTCTGCACTTTTACGCTTGTTTTATTTTGTTTATTGTACGTATAGTTCGTGGATACAGCTGACTCGAATTGCATGGATTTGGCTTAATATTTACAGATTTTATGGACTCCACTTTACTGGGAACAGCGGAGTCTGTGGATCACGGGACGAGACCTATGAACATTTCTTTGTACCTGGCGATCTAGCACCTCGGGATGATCCGTCTCCGTGATTATATTCGCTATGCTGATCTGCTCCCGTTTCATCTTACAGTACTCTACGACAGGGAACTGATCTGATGTTCATACTAACCTGGCTTATGGCTCCGGGGCGATCACGCCTGAAATTACCAAGCGTTACTGTTTATGGCTGTGTATTGGAACATCCAAATCCTGCTTCCTCCTCCTGCTGTGCTTTCTGCTGCTTGCTATCGGTGCTCACCTACGCCACCACACCCACCTGTCCTACCAGCTCCGTTGTTGCTGTGCTGCTTCTACACTGCTATCAGCTAAGTATCACTCACTATTTTAGTGCTTTGAGTACTGAGAAAAGCGCTATATAAATGTAATGAATTATTATTATTATTAAACACTAAAGTACAAAAACAATGTAGACAGTAACACTAAACCGCAACACCGTCGGGAACACCGCGTCTACTAAACACTAGCGCTTTGAGTACTGAGAAAAGCGCTATATAAATGTAATGAATTATTATTATTATTATTATTAAGAAACACTATGTAGAAACACTAAAGGAAAAAATACTATTCAGTAAGTACCGCGTCTACTAAACTGTAAATCAGTAAAGGAGAAAGGACGGCAAGACTGCGTCAGCTGCGGAGCTCAGCTAAGCTAGGAGCGAAATGAAGTTAATGAAATGAGTTGAATGGGGGGAGATGATCACGTGACAACAAACACCCGCCTTAACTCTCCATCCCTCCACAAACACAGTCTCTCGGATCCCAACTCTCCTTTTATATATATATATATATATATATATATATATATATATATATATATATTATATATTATATATATACTGCGGTGGGTTGGCACCCTGCCCGGGATTGGTTCCTGCCTTGTGCCCTGTGTTGGCTGGGATTGGCTCCAGCAGACCCCCGTGACCCTGTGTTCGGATTCAGCAGGTTGGAAAATGGATGGATGGGATTATATATATATATATGTCTTTTGACAATACAATTTATCACTACACGTAATCTGTTTATACTTTACAATGCACCTCATGGATATCTTGGGATATTAACGAATTTATTTTTTCTGAAGTAACTAAATTGCACTCTTAAGTAGTTTCCATATCAGATAATTTTACCTAAATGTATGACTACACAGTAATACTTGTATTTGAGAAGATTTTTAGTACTTTTTCCACCTCTTCTCCTGAGGTGGTTACATTGGGCTTCTACAAAGGCAAGAGTTTATCTGGATTCCTGCCAGAAAAGAGCTAATAAGAGGTCTGCCCAAAAGCCTTCAACCATCATGTATGCCTGTGTGCTAGTCCTTACTAGACAACGCCTCAGGTCGGTTCCAATACATTGGATCTGTTAGGAATGTGAGACATGATCGTGTTCAGCTTTGTTTGAGCCGAGGTTATTAAGAGCATAATGAAATATCGACTAATGAAACAAAGAATCTGACTGCTTTAATGATAAATTTAGTAGCTAGCATCTGCTGCTACTGCACAGTTTATTGAGACTGAAAGTGAAAGTAAAGGTTCACTTAGGCAATCGCAATGCCCAACCCCCCTCTCCCCTTCAAAAATTCAAATATTAAGTCCTAGCCAATCAGTAAATGTTACATGATTGTTAATAACCACTAGATTTTCATGAGGGAAAAAAAATGCAAATTTAAATGACTGAGATTGCTTGTTTGAAATGATAATGAATTCGGCACAACACATGTTTGAGCCTTGCAGGTACATAAATTTGGGAGGCCTGAATCCACTTAACACTTGTGTGATGTTAAATGTGTGAGTAAATCATAGTGTCAGAGTTACTAACAGTGTGCCTCTGAAAGTGCATTTTTTCAGCAAGGGAGGTGTGTAGAAGGGATACTTGGTCTGACTGGCCCAAAGTTTATTTTATCGGAGAGAATCTGGCCCAAGATAAATATCTATTTGATGTCCCCTGGTATATGGTATTAAAGACTGTTTGTCTATTTGTAGACTCGTTTTTCTACATGCCACATCAGTCTGCCATGGTGCCTTGTAGCGTCCTAATCTTGCCAACACTTGATCCCACGTTTTTCAGTCCGTTTCATCGCTCTCTGCCCTTATGAGTACGTCTGCAGTTGTCCTGCAGGGGTTGTCTAATTGATGACCTGTCAAGGAGTACCTTGAAGTTAAGTTCTTTACTGGAAGCCTATCCCAACACCCGATTTGAAATAAAGCAGGTTCCTTGTCTCGCCTTTCGAAGAAACCAAGCAAATGCCAAGCATGGCGCTACATGAGAACATGGGTTCAATTAAGGCCACGTCTGCCCTGCAAGTGATCAGTGCGGTGCACTTTAGGCTGCTGCTCCTTCTGCAGCTCACCACTCCTTTGAATGAATTTACAAAGAACCGCCACGAGGAAATGCCGCTCAATTCTCAGAAAGACGGGGGGGCTTCTGTAAAAGTCATTGGTGACAGGTAAGTCGAACGGCGACAGGAAGTCACTCGAGCTTCCACGGCAATATAGCGCCCCAGGTGAATGTGAAGAAAATTGGCTGAGTAAGAGGGAAACGGTCGAACATGGAACGAATAACGGGAAGGAGCCAATACCGCTGTCTGTTTGTTTGCACTGAGATTCAAGAAATAGCGGCAGCTGCAAGTCTAGACCCACGTGCTTCCTGTCGGCGTCGCAAATCGCAGCCGGCCGTCTAAGAGTGACACTTCAAATAATATTTAGAAGTAAGCTGCTACTCACCACCTGTAGCAGCCCTCGGAGGCTTCCAGCGTGAAGTTGATCTTCGTGCTCCGGGCTAAAGGCAGTAACACCTTTGGAATATTAAGCCTAAAGGGACTCGAGGAGTTAGACAAAAAGGGTAATGCGAGCACGGTTAAAATGAACATGCATAGGTTACAGTTCGCCATTTTGAGATAACGCGCCTAGCCGAGTCGTGCTGAGGAGCGCATGGACTGCTTATCACCAGTAGGCAGGAGGCGGTGTTACCGGCTTCCCGCAGCACGCTGGGCTGAAGAGGAGGGGCCGCCGAGACTGCAGCATCCGCGCTTGCTTCCGGCCATTTGGTTCTCAAATTAAGTGAGACTTTTTTGAAATTCAACCCGGACAAAAAAAAAAAAGCCAATTTGTGGGGATTACGCTGACAAAACAGTGCAGTAGAGTGAGAATTAGATCTAGTGCTGAGCGATCCAGATGATTTTGATGCGACTGTAATAAAAAGCTCTCTTCACACGCAGGTGACGTCCAGTTGGACTAAACGTAAGATCAGCAAAGGGACACAGGGTCGGCTGCAGCAAAATTGGGGTGTAGAAACCTAGTCGAGGAGTTCCCTTAAGCTGCATTGTGTTTCAAATACAAACGTGTAATCGTTTGTTCTGTCAAATTTAAATTCAACTTTTTTTTTTGTTTGACGTCTGGCGCTTGTTCTTTAAACAGGTTATTCTTTATGCTTCGTCATTCACCACGGTGTTAACCAATTGATACACTGTGAGTCTCTTTACGCAATCGAACATCAAAGATCGGGGGGGGGGGGGGGGCTTACCCCCTTACGCCTCCCAGACATTCGCTGTTGCTACATGATTGAAACTTTCAGCATGTCTTGTTTTGGTTTTGTTAGCTGGCAGCCTTACCCATCACGAAAGTAGTTTCGTTTAAGCAAGGTAATTTTAATTACGAATACTGAAACTAATAAGAATATTCAGAAAATGGTCAGTGTGGAAACCTAAGGAAGGAACTACTCTGGCATCTGATAGCCATCATAAATCAATGGTTTTTCAGGCATTATTTGCAGAAAATGTAAAATGATTTGCATTTTTCAGGGGTTTTTGTTCTTTTCATTGTACAGTATTCTTTTTACGGCACTGTCATCTTCATAATTTGTTCTTCAAATTACATTTAGAATATTGTTAGACAACAAGGTGAAAAACAGACAAGGTACAAAAATCCTAAGACTTTTTTAAAGGGAGTACTGTAACTGCTACAGTGTTGTATTCTCCTGTGGGGTTATGAGTAAAGTAAAGCTTTACTATCTAAATGGAAAAGATGAAAATGTAAACAAACAAGACAGACACACTGTTCATTTCTTTAAATAAAAACACAGAAACCTGTCAAATTCCTGTAAAGTGTGGACAAACTCCTACAAACATTTCTTAATAGAAATAATAATGATACCTGCTTGGTAAGGGCATTTTTTTTACTAAAGACAGAAGGCCTTTTAAAACACAAATTGATTGTAGTGAAAATCTGCCTTTGCAGGAGGAGCCACACTCAGATATAAGAATCTTGGCAATCCTGTTCCAAGGTTCTACACTTAGTGCAGGGTTTTTTTTCATCCAGTTTCCTGCTGTCTATTAATAGAATTTCTCATTTAATGAGATGAGTTTTGATTTGACTGTCAGTTAGCTGTTAGCTTAGAAACTTTTAATAATGTCAGTTTTATTTATTTTCCAAATCTGTTCATGTCAGTGCAGAGTTGTGTGTGATGGAGATCACTCCCAAGTCATTCTTCACATTTTTGTTTAATTTTCACTAATTCTTTTGTCAAGATTACCTGAGTTTTTATTTGGTTTTTGACTAGCTGCAAATTAACAATGAAGTGGAAATATAAAGGTAATAAACAGCTGTCTCAGTACTATTACACTCAGAAGTGTTTTGCCGCAAAGTATTTTTTTTTAATGGGTAAGATCACCTTTTGTGTTAACTGTGCAACAACAACAACAACAACATTTATTTCTATTGCACATTTTCATACAAACAATGTAACTCAACGTGCTTTACATGATGAAGAAAGAGAAAAAAGACAAATAATTAAAATTAAGGAACACTAATTAACATACTAGAATAAAAGTAAGGTCCGATGGCCAGGGAGGACAGAAAAAAAAAAAAAAAAACTCCAGATGGCTGGAGAAAAAAAAAAAAATCAGCAGGGGTTCCAGGCCACGAGACCGCCCAGCCCCAATGTCAGAATCCCACACTGTTTAAGTACATTTGTTACTAGTATTATATGTATAAGGTTAATTTTCAAATTGATCAAAACAGCAGTAAAATCAAAGTTAATCTGCTGTTAATTGGACATCACATGCAATTTCACTTCAAATAGTTTTTTTTGTCATTGCTAAAACCCTCTATCTAGCACTACTCTATCATGTCTTTTTTAGCTTCTTCTTTCATACTCATTGGCGCTGAAGATGAAGCAGGGCCTTCTACAATTGGCTTTCAACATAGAAGATGAGCAGACTGCTAGAATGAATCTGGACAGTAAAACAATGGTAGCAGACCCATATTGTAGGTTACTCTTTTGATATTTTGTAGCTTCAAAATGTAAACAACAGGAAATATGACTTAAAGATGAACTAATAAAATATATAAAAAAAATCTTGATGACAATTGGATTTAAAAGGATTGTGGCAGCTATGGGATAGAACTGGTGCTCTACATTTACAAGATGGTGGTGCAGAAGTTAGCTTTGCCTCTTCATAGAGCCACCATCTTGATTTTAAATTCCAGGCTCAGGTCACTGTCTGTTTAGAGTTTTGTGTGTGCTCCTTGTGTGTGCAAGTATCTGATTTTCCTCCCACATCCCGGAAATATGCATGGTATTTTTTGTGGTGGTCCTAAATTAGCACTACATGTGTTGGTTCCTGAGTTGTTCCTGATGCTGCTCGAACAGGCCTTGGTACTTTTGCAACACTTAGTTGCATTATTTGAGATTGAAAATGTTTTGGGTTAGGTTGCATTTAAAGATTTATCGATAATATTTCACTTACGTTGCTGACTTTGCCAGGGAGGCAACATGCATACTGGTAGGAATTTCTGATTCAACAGAATGAAGGCTATAATCAGTTTAACAATATGCCCCATTAGTATCAAGTCCAGAGTTGTCCATTATGCCAAGCATTGTCTGCACAAATCAGGTATTTGCCTTTCAGTATATGGACTGATACCCTCTGAGTGGAAAAAATATCGGACGTTGTGGGTTGAAATCCTGCTACTGACACTGTGTGATCATGACCAAGTTATTTCACCTGTACTTGCTCCAATTAGAAAAACAAAAGAAATGTAACCAATTGTACCTGATATGTTGTAAGTTGCTTTGGATAAAGGCGTAATCCAAATATATATATGCATTATGTATATATGTATCTCGTGTCGCACATGTGCACTTGGAAAGCAGTCAATGGGCTTGACCAAGTGTGTGGTTACGCTGGACCAAGAGTTGATAGCGTGCACTAATGCCTTTTTTCCTTCCCTTGCAGATTCCCAGAAGGGAAATTGACCTAACACCATTTCCAGTCCCTCTATAGAAGCCACTTCCAGTTGCACCTTCAGAAACCGCCCATCTACCCCCAGTCCCGACCTCACTTTCAGTTGCAGCTCAGGAGTCCCGCATCTTCCTCTCTACCCACTATAAATTCAACACCTTTCTCATATTGAATCAGTTTTGTTAAGACTCAGTCCTTCAATACTACTTGCTTAGTCTTTTTTGTGCGTTTAAAATTCTGCAAAAGTACCTGGAATGGATCCCCAAACATTTATCCTGTCTCTTGTGTGTTCTTTTACAATATGCATATATATATATTATTAGGGCGGCATGGTGGCGCAGTGGGTAGCACTGCTGCCTCGCAGTTGGGAGACCTGGGGACCTGGGTTCGCTTCCCGGGTCCTCCCTGCGTGGAGTTTGCATGTTCTCCCCGTGTCTGCGTGGGTTTCCTCCGGGCACTCCGGTTTCCTCCCACAGTCCAAAGACATGCTGGTTAGGTGGATTGGCGATTCTAAATTGGCCCTAGTGTGTGCTTGGTGTGTGGGTGTGTTTGTGTGTGTCCTGCGGTGGGTTGGCACCCTACCCAGGGTTTGTTTCCTGCCTTGTGCCCTGTGTTGGCTGGGATTGGCTCCAGCAGACCCCCGTGACCCTGTGTTCGGATTCAGTGGGTTGGAAGATGGATGGATGGATATATATATTATATATATGTATATGTCACACATGTCAGTCATTGTGAAATGAAGAAGTGGTGGGCAGGAATCATTCATAAGTCTCATTGCCTGTGGATAAAAAAAAAAAAAACTGTTCTATAGTCTTGAAGACCTTGATTTCACACTCCTGCAGTGTTTGCCTGAAGGCATGAATGTGAATAGACTGCGTTGAGGGTAGGTGCTTTCCTTTATAATGTTCTGAGTTGTCCTGATGACTCTAGCAAGGTAGATGTCCTTCAGAAATTCAAGAGCTGCTCCTGAAATGATTTGGGCAGCCCTGACCACTTACTGTAGGGCTTTAAAGCCCTGTGCACAGTAGTTACCAAACCAGACTGGCTCTTAATAGTACCCCTATAAAAGCTCCACAAGGATTCTGGCTGGCTTGCCATATTTCATTAGCTTTATCAGGAACTACAAATGCAGTTAATGTTTGCTTACTAATTTCTCTAATTCAGAAGGCAGACATAAAACTTCTGTTAATAAATATCCCTGTGAACTATGGACTATTTGTGTCAGTCATGCTGTGGTCTTCTCACAGTGTTCCAAATAGTTATTATTGAGCCAAGCACCAGCTCTGTAAATATACAATAAATGTATTTTTCCTAATCTACACCAAGTCAAGTTGTATTTGCTTTCCTTCTCTGCTTACATGTTGATAATTACTTCTAGGTCTATTGAACAATTCCATTCAGAACTGTCAGTTATCCCAAGGAAAGGCTTATGTATGATGCATGACTTGTGTCTGTTTGACTAAGTATTTGTGTCATGATGCCAAAATCTGTCTCATTCTAGGCCTATGAACATTTTAACAAAAAAAGCATCCCTTTACTAAGGCCTGGTGCATACTGCAAAAATACGTCATCTATTAAAAAAATGTTTCTTACCATTACTCAGTGCCAGCACCATGTATTACTGTCTTGAGTGAAACATGTGGTTTAGACATTACCTGAGGCACTTCAATCTATTATCATGCACAGTGATCAAGGCCTCTAAAAGCAATCAAAAGAAATTTGAGGCCTGCCACAATGTGCCTGTTACAGGCATTGTAGTTTCTCTTTTGTCATTAATAATACACTTTAGTTAATAATATCAAGAGGCCTGTCAGTTGCCCCAACCAGACAACGCTTATCATTTATCTTATGCCATGTGACAACTTACATGCAACATATGGGCTGTGCCCGTCAGTCATGTGGTACAGCTGCAGTCTGTATGTTTGGGCATCTTTATATTTCTGTGATAGTCATTAAATAAAGTGCAGGCAAGAGTAACAATTGCATACTGGTTGGCTACTTTGTAGCCGTAGTTATCCAAAATCCTGTAAGTATCCCTTTTTTCTTTCAGAAATGCCTGAATTCTTCAAGGCATCATTTCAGCATGATGCTTAAAGATTCCTTAGGGATTCTGGTACAGATAATGTAATAACCCTGCAAGTGTTTTGGCCTCACATTCATGCCCCCATCCAACACATCTCAAGACACTGTATTGGGTTGATATTTATTGATTGTACAGGCCATTGAAGTAAAGTGGAGTCACTATGTTTTTTGTGGAAGCAGCTTGAAATGATGTGTACTTTGTGCAATGGCGTGTTTCCCTGCTACAAGTATGTATTTGAAACAGGGAAATTAATGGAGAAGCACTTTCCCAGCAACAATGCTTAAATATACAGTGGCATTCAAGTGATGCTCAGTTCGTATTAAGAGGCCTAATGTGTGTTTTAAAATATTAGCCATACCACTGCACTGCCACATCCGATCTGGGCATTTGACACAAAGCAAAATGGATCCATACTCTTTACAACAAATTCTAGCTCTACCATATACATCAGAAAGATAGGTTTGTCAGAATAGCCAAAATTTTCCACATCTTCAAATCAAATTTTATTTTTCACATACAAATTATACATACAGTATAATAGGCAGTGAAGTGCTTAGCTGCTCAACCCTTGTGACTGTGCCATGAGATGAATATAAATTATTGATAGAATTATCTGCTTCTTTCGGCTTCTCCCGTTAGGGGTTGCCACAGCGGAGCATCTTCTTCCATATCTTTCTGTCCTCTGCATCTTGCTCTGTTACACCCATCACCTGCATGTCCTCTCTCACCACATCCATAAACCTTCGCTTAGGCCTTCCTCTTTTCCTCTTCCCTGGCAGCTCTATCCTTAGCATCCTTCTCCCAATATACTCAGCATCTCTCCTCTGCACATGTCCAAACCAACGCAATCTCGCCTCTCTGACTTTGTCTCCCAACCGTCCAACTTGAGCTGACCCTCTAATGTACTCATTTCTAATCCTATCCATCCTCGTCACACCCAACGCAAATGTTAGCATCTTTAACTCTGCCACCTCCAGCTCTGTCTCCTGCTTTCTCCAACCCATATAACATAGCTGGTCTCACTACCATCCTGTAGACCTTCCCTTTCACTCTTGCTGATACTTGTCTGTCACAAATTACTCCCGACACTCTTCTCTACCTACTCCACCTGCCTGCACACCTCTCTTCCACAATCCCCATTACTCTGTACTGTTGATCCTAAGTATTTAAACTCATCCACCTTCGCCAACTCTACTCCCTGCATCCTCACCATTCCACTGACCTCCCTCTCATTTACACACATGTATTCTGTCTTGTTCCTACTGACCTTCATTCCTCTCCTCTCCAGAGCATATCTCCACCTCTTCAGGGTCTCTTCAACCTGCTCACTACTATCGCTACAGATCACAATGTCATCAGCAAACATCATAGTACACGGGGACTCCTGTCTAACCTTGTCTGTCAACCTGTCCATCACCATTGCAAATAAGAAAGGGCTCAGAGCCGATCCCTGATGTAATCCCACCTCCAACTTGAATGCATCCGTCACTCCTACCGCAGACCTCACCACTGTCACACTTCCCTCGTACATATCCTGTACAACTCTTATGTATTTCTCTGCCACTCCTGACTTCCTCATACAATACCACAGCTCCTCTCGAGGCACCCTGTCATATGCTTTCTCCAGATCCACAAAGACACAATGCAACTCCTGACCTTCTCTAAACTTCTCCATCAACATCCTCAGAGCAAACATTACATCTGTGGTGCTCTTTCTTGGCATGAAACCAAACTGCTGCTCACTAATCATCACCTCATTTCTTAACCTAGCTTCCACTACTCTTTCCCATAACTTCATGCTGTGGCTCATCAATTTTATTCCCCTGTAGTTACTGCAGTCCTGCACATCCCCCTTATTCTTAAATATCTGCACCAGTATACTTCTTCTCCACTCCTCAGGCATCCTTTCACTTTCCAATATTCCATTAAACAATCTGGTTAAAAACTCCACTGCCATCTCCCCTGAACACCTCCATGCTTCCATAGGTATGTCATCTGGACCAACGGTCTTTCCATTTTTCATCCTCTTCATAGCTGTCCTTACCTCCTTGCTAATCTGTTGCACTTCCTGATTCACTATCTCCACATCATCCAACCTCTTCTCTCTCTCGTTCTCTTCATTCATCAGCCTCTCAAAGTACTCTTTCCATCTGCTCAATACACTCTCCTCGCTTGTGAGTACGTTTCCATCTTTATCCTTTATCACTCTAACCTGCTGCTCGTCATTCCCAGCTCGGGCCCTCTGTCTAGCCAATCGGTACAGGTCCTTTTCTCCCTCCTTAGTGTCCAACCTCTCATACAACTCATCATATGCTTTTTCTTTAGTCTTCACCACCTCTCTCTTCACCTTGCGCCTTATCTCCTTGTACTCTTGTCTACTTTCTGCATCTCTCTGACTATCCCACTTCTTTGCCATCCTCTTCCTCTGTATACTCTCCTGTATTTCCTCATTCCACCACCAGGTTTCCTTTTCCTCCTTCCTCTTTCCAGATGTCATGCCAAGCACACTTCTTGCTGCCACCCTTACTACATCTGCTGTAGTTTCCCAGCTGTCTGGTAACTCTTCACTGCCACCCAGTGCCTGTCTCACCTCCTCCCTAAACTCAACCTTGCAGTCTTCATTTTCAACTTCCACCATTTGATCCTTGGCTCTGCCCTCACTCTCTTCCTCTTCTTGATCTCCAACGTCATCCTACAGACCACCATCCTATGTTGCTTAACTGCACTTTCTCCTGCCACCACTTTGCAGTCTTCAATCTCCTTCAGATCAACTCTTCTGCATAGGATGTAATCTACCTGTGTGCATCTTCCTCCACTCTTGTATGTAACCCTATGTTCCTCCCTTTTCTTAAAATACGTATTCACTACAGCCATGTCCATCCTTTTGGCAAAATCCACTATCCTCTGACCTTCTTCATTCCTCTCCTTGACACCATACCTACCCATCACCTCCTCGTCTCCACTGTTCCCTTCACCAATATGCCCATTGAAATCCGCTCCAATCACCACTTTCTGTCCCTTGGGTACACTGTTCATCACTTCATCCAACTAACTCCAAAAATCTTCTTTCTCACCCATTACACATCCAAGATGTGGTGTATATGCACTAACAACATTCATCATCACACCTCCAATTTCCAACTTCATAATCATTACTCTGTCTGACACTCTTTTCACCTCCAAAACACTCTTGACATACTGTTCCTTCAGAATAACCCCTATCCCATTTCTTCTCCCATCCACACCATGATAGAACAGTTTGAATCCACCTGGCCATACTCCCCTTCCATTTAGTCTCTTGCACACACAATATATCAACCTTCCTTCTCTCCATCATATCTGCTAACTCTCTCCCCTTACAAGTCATACTGCCCACATTCAAAGTTCCTACCCTCAGTTCCACTCTCTTTATTTTCCTCCTCTCCTCCTGCCTCCGGACACGTCTCCCCCCTCTTCTTCTCCTTCTTCTTCTTCGGCCAACAGTAGTTCAATTTACGCCAGCACCCTGTTGGCTAACAGTACTGGTGGTGGTCGTTGTTAACCCGGGGCTCGACTGATCTGGTATGGAAATTTGTATTGTTGTCCTCATATTGATTTGGCAAAATTTTACACCGGATGCCCTTACTGACGTAACCCTCCCCATTTATCCGGGCTTGGGACCGGCACAAGAAACACACTGGTTTGTGCATCCCCTGCGGCTGGGTTATTGATAGAATTATAATTATGTAATAAGAGTTTATTACATCTTGCCTGAAGAAGGGGCCTGAGTTGCCTCGAAAGCTTGCATATTGCAAGCTTTTTAATTAGCCAATAAATGGTGTCATTTTGGTTGACTTCTCACTACATTCATAATGGCTAACATGGTACAACACCCTAGTACTACAATTATGTAATAAAAAATGTAACTAAATAGATGACTTAAATAACTGAATGTGAGAGAGTTAACAAGTGGGCATTGTGTATTTCTAGACACTTTCCTTATTTAACATGTGAATGGACTATGGGAAAAAACTCCTCCACAGTCTCTCTGAACTGGCCTTTAGGCAGCGATAACATTTACCTGACCACAGCACTGAAAAGAGGCCGTTGTTGGGAAGGCTGGGGTCACAGATAATTTTCTTTACCCTTGTTTGACACCGCTTAGTGTAGATGTCCTAGAGGTGAGTGAGTGCACACCCTGTGATTTGTTCAGCTGTCCTCGTCACTCTCTGCAGAGACTTGTGGTTCTGCTGCATGCTGTTCCCAAACCAGGTGGTGATACTTCCTATCAGAATACGTTTTATGGTAGAAATATAGAAGAAGTTCCTTAGTATCTGGGAGGACAGCCTGAAATCCCTGAGGCATCCAAGGTGGTACAGACATTGCCGTGCCTGCTTCACCAAGGTGTCAGTGTGTTTGGACCAGGTCAGATCCTCCATGACGTGGACACAATTATCTGAAACTGTCCACACTCTCTACCTGAGTGCTGTTAATACCGCTTATTGTTACTAGGTATCAGGTGTACCATAGCTGTGTCATCAGAAAAATTGACAATGATGTTAAGCGCTTGTATTGTGAGTTAGGGATGATCAGGTGTGGCCACTCACTCTAGTCACCTGGGGTCTGCCTGTCAGGAAGTTAGAAATTCAGCTGCACAATAAAGTGCTCATCCACTGGTCCCAGAGCTTGGTGAAAAACCTAGAGGGGTTTATTGTGTTAAATTCGCACATAGTTCCCTCTCTTGCTGTCCAAGTTGGCCACTACTGTATGAGGAAACAAGGTGATGGTGACCTCTGTCGATCTGCTGGATCAATATGTCAACTGTAATGTATCCAGATCTTTTGGCTAGTGGATCCAGTTCTTTTCACTTCTTTGGGTTTGATGTTTACCTTCCCACTGTTGCATCACCCTGCTATTCTTAGCTGACAGGAGTGGAACCTGACAAAGTCTTTTGCTGCTGCCTTTTGCTTTAAGGTCCAACATGTTTCCCATTCACAGATGCCCTTCTACATGCCACTGTTGTTTTGTTTATCTCACCATTTCCTGTAAACTCTGCAAAACATACTGCAAGAAAATCCTACAAGGACTAGTGTTTCTGAGTTACTAGAATCACATCTGGCACCAACAATCAGTCCACAAGGCATCATGCGTGTTGTCCATTCTAATGTTGGGGTGAACAACAACTAAACCTTCCAACCATTTATGTACGCTATACAAATACTGTGGTACAGCAAAATGCACAGATCCAGCATAAAAGAAGCTCTAAACAGGGTAGTGTATTATGCTGTAAAATGCCTATGCAAATTTTTCAGAGATTTTTTTAATACAAGTTTATATTACTACAGTAAAGTCCATGTTCCCAAGAAATTTACATTCTCAGTCTATATTTTTTATATATTTATACCGGTAACGGCAGACTGTATAACATACAGTGAATAAACTTGACTTGAGCATTCCTAGTTTTCCTCCTCTTTTGCTGTACATTTAGTATTCATTTGCTCAGAGGTTGTTGCGCTTGCTGCTTCCTGAGCAGCTCTTCTATTCTCCACCCTAGTGGCCTGCTTCTTCTCTTCTTTCGCTGGCATCTTTTCGCGTTAAAACTGATTAAATCAGTGTTTGTGTTGCAATTACTTAGTAAGTTTTCTTTCATTTTTCACTTAAGCTGGCACTCAAGTCTTCAATTTGCCTCAAGAATGATTTAAGATATGAAGAGGTAGGGGAAGTGATGGCAAAGGAGGTAGGGATTAGAACACATGTGCCACACAGCCACCCTGCTGGCCGCTGCCGAGAGCTGATTCTACAATAAAATAAAAATAAAAAGAGGAATAACCTTGGAGGTCAATCATCTCCCTGAAAGCGGTTAGTAGACGTCATGTAGTATATGTGTACCAAATTTCGGGTCAAACGGTTTGAGAGCTACAGCTGATTTAAAATCCTGGACAGACAAACGAACAGCCACAGTAGCGTATTATATATAAAGATGAAGGTACCCTTAATAGAAGTTAAGACAATATTGTGGTGAAGAGGTGCATCAGAGACCTGAGTTCATTGCTCTTTCACTGTCTGTATGAAGTTTATAAAATTTCTCCGTGCCTGCTTACGTTTTCTTGGATAATCCGGTTTTCTACTGTGTTACATAATTATGTATGTAAAGTTAAACAGCATCTTTAAAGTGACCCAGGATGAGGGAGTATGACCAGCCATGGAATAATATTTTGTCTTGGTTTGGTTCCTGCCATGTGTATTATGCTGCAGGAGTAGGCTTTGGATATCCATGACCCTGAAATGGAGTAAGAAGGAGATTGGGAGCATGCACTGATACAGCATGTTGCCTCAACCTGAGTGCAGCCATGCAACGGGTGACACCTCAGCACACAAATGGAGTGGAACAGTGTGACAGTGGCTGGAGTGCCAATTCTGCCATCAGCCCCCATGTTTTCCCTGCAACTTGGAGGAATTGGAAGTAAACTGTTTAAAATAATGGATGGATGGATAATGCAATCTGACGTTGTAGAGATGGTAAATAATGACATTTAAATATAGCCAAATGCATGTAATTTAAACATTTGTTTATTAAATGAAAACAATTGTAACAGTAATTTTTAACAGTTGTTTATTAATAGAAAACAATGTAATATTTTGCTTTACAGATATTTTAAATAATGAATAGTGAACCTTTGGACCTCATCTTGCTTTAAAGGCACTTTTTTATTCAATGTCATATAACTTAGCCCTCTTGTATTTAAATTTGGGAGCATTGACCTTTAGTCAGTGCTAAAGAGCCAGGGTGGTGGATTTCTTCTTACATTTGAAGGAATGTTACCCCTGAAGAGGTTCAAGGTGGATGAACTGTAACCTGAAAAGAAGAAGCAAAAACTGTTAGTAAGCATTTTGCACAGTATGCAAAACTTGTTATCCTACATGAAAAAATAATCGGTGGACTCTTTCTTATGCACAGATGCTCCCCAACACAAAAAGCCTGTTCCTCTAAATAGCCAATCAAGTGACTGCCACTTCATATTTATAACATGCAGACTTGGTCAACTTACATTTTGTTGGCAAGATGCATGATTTAAGCTACTTTGACTGGGTTGTGATTGTTAATGCCAGATATGCTTATTCAAGCATATCAGAAACCGCTGACCTTCTTGCGGTTATGCACTATAGTGTCTTAAGGGTTTACAGGGAATGGTGAGGTAAACACAAAATTCAGTGAGTGGCAGTTCTGTGGGGAAAATACACCCTCTGTTAATTACAGAGGTAAGTCTGAAATGTCCAGACTTACTTAATCTGAAAACAAAGGCCTTGAAACTCCAAGTAACAACTCTTAAGAACACTACTGTGCAGAAGTGTCAACAAGTGGATGGGTAAAGAATAGGGCATTCCAGTCATCTATAAACAGCATGATAAGGCAATAGTGGACACCTGACCACAAAAACTGGATGACTGGAAATAATAAAACGGTTTTGTCAGTTCTTACTTTCTGTTGTAGATTCTAGGGTAAGAATTTGTTGCAAACAGCACGCATTCATTGATCCATTCTGGCTTTTGTCAATGGTGCAGGCTGGTGTTGGTAGTACAATTCTGTTGGGAAGGTTTTGTTAATAACAGCTGAAATTTAAATGCCACAGCACACTTAATCAATTAATTAATTCCAATACAACTCGGAGTCCTGCCATGTGCAAAAGTTCGCTGATGACACTGCTATCGTGGGCTGCATCAGGAATGGGTAGGAGGAGGAGTGTAGGGACCTAATCAATGACTTTGTTAAATGGTGCGACTCAAACCACCTACAACTGAACACCAGCAAAACCAAGGAGCTGGTGGTGGATTTTAGGAGGCCCAGACCCCTCATGGACCCCGTGATCATCAGAGGTGACTGTGTGCAGATGGTGCAGACCTATAAATATCTGGGAGTGCAGCTGGATGATAAATTAGACTGGACTGCCAATACTGATGCGCTGTGCAAGAAAGGACAGAGCCGGTTATACTTCCTTAGAAGGCTGGTGCCCTTCAACATCTGCAATACGATGCTGCAGATGTTCTATCAGACAGTTGTGGCGAGCGCCCTCTTCTACGCGGTGGTGTGCTGGGGAGGCAGCATTAAGAGGAAAGACGCCTCACGCCTGGACAAACTGGTGAGGAAGGCAGGCTCTATTGTTGGCATGGAGCTGGACGGTTTAACATCTGTGGCAGAGCGAAGGGCGCTCAGCAGGCTCCTATCAATTATGGAGAATCCACTGCATCCACTAAACAGTGTCATCTCCAGACAGAGGAGCAGCTTCAGCAACAGACTGCTGTCACTGTCCTGCTCCACTGACAGATTGAGGAGATCGTTCCTCCCCCAAACTATGCGACTCTTTAATTCCACCCGGGGGGGGTAAACGTTAACATTTAACATTATACATAGTTATTGTCTGTTTTTCACCTGCATTATTATCTTTCTTTAATTTAATATTATTTATTGTATCAGTATGCTGCTGCTGGAGAATGTGAATTTCCCATTGGGATTAATAAAGTATCTATCTATCTATCTATCTATCTATCTATCTATCTATCTATCTATCTATCTATCTATCTATCTATCTATCTATCTAATCAGTGTTGCTGATTTTGTCATTCCTTCATGGCCATAGTCTACCAGGCATTTCTAGCAGAATAATGTAAGCCTCATCTTAGGCTGGTCTCTCAAACTGGATGCTGACTACAGCTTACTACAATGGCATGCATCCCAAGGAAGACGTTGGCTGGGGGATTATTATAGGAATATGTGATCAAAATATCAGCATGGATCATAATTCCTAAGGAATGCCTCCAGCACTTTGTTGAATCCATGTCTTGAAGACTTGGGAGTATTCTAGAAACTGAAGAGGTTAGTACCTAGTTTCAGAGATGAGCACCTAATAAAATGGCTGCTGGATATATACATAAAACAGGGGAGCATCAAAATTCTGCACAATTTTATAAGTGTACCATAGCAACTTTAGTACAATAAAGGCTATTTATGTTGGACATTAAAAAAAAAAAAACATAAAACCAACAATAACTGTGATGTTCAGTGTCTTAGTTACATAACCAGCATCCTGGAAGTTTTGTTCATACTTGTTCCCTTAGTAACAAACAGAAATACAAGTAAAATTGTAACGATTCAATGTACCAACCAAATGACCATAATATGGAAGATTAAAGTAATGTAAGAGAGTAAGTAATGTTAATGGCAGTCTGAAACTGGAAACACTGCTGCACCCACAAACAAGTTAAAATACCTGTTCATGTTTGTAATCTTAAACTATTAATAAGTCAAATACACCTTCAGGCAGATATATTCATTTAAATATTCAGTGCTTTGTATCAGCCAAAGAAAAATTGTACCTGGCTGGGATGGTGTTGTCTGCATAAATGGTGGATGATACACTTGATCATTTGGTGAAAATATTGTGTGGAAAGCTGAAATAAGAACAGAAGAAGCAACATCAGGACAGAACTTTAGTCAAAGGCCTTTACTCAGGGGACCAGTATATCATAAGCAGTGAGAAGTGCATACCAATAATTACTATGGCAGTTCCTGCAAGAAGTGCAAAGAACGTGAAAAACATTATGTGATATGAGTCGATGAATTGCTGCAGGAGCCCTCCTCTCTCCCAGGACCCTGTAACTGGTGTCCCAGCTAGTGAGAAAAAGAAAACACAGAAATGTTAAAAATCTCACAATAGGATTATTGCAGAAGCAAAGAGGTTTACAGCTGTTCCCAGTATCAGAAAGTAGTTTCATTCTTTCAAATGTTCCAGATTTTCTCTGACCCACAACTTAGAATTCAAGTTGCATTACCGTTAATAAAATATATAGAATGTTAAGAGTGTATGTATGACAAAGTTCTGTGCAGATACAGGGCGGTAGCATCTTTAGGAGCTAGTTTCCTGATTTTCTTCAGAGTGAAAAGGAATGTTTGCTTTGTCAAAGCAATACTGTATTCACATCACGTTTGCCTTTACCAAGATTATTTGTGAGCCCACTGACTGTTGTTTATCAACATCTGCATTTATTTATATAATATATAATGCCACAGGACCAGTGCATGGGGTGAGGGAACAAAGTAATGACCTAAGGTGGTACTTTGGTCAGAGCAGCACGCATATTTTTTTTCAACTGGATTCTCCATGCATGGAGGGTGCTTTGAGTAATGAGAAGAGCGCTATATAAATGTAAATTTAGGTAAAAAAAAAAATATTATTGAAATACAAAATTCATTATTATTATAACATTATGAAATAAGAATACAAACCGAGACTTAAGTATAAACTGTATTACTTAAATATCAAGCATCTAATTTATATACTACCTTTAAAAATTGTAAAATATTTTCATTTTACAAGTTTCAAATAGGGTGGCATGGTGGCGCAGTGGGTAGCGCTGCAGCCTCGCAGTTAGGAGACCCGGGTTCACTTCCCAGGTCCTCCCTGCGTGGAGTTTGTATGTTCTCCCCGTGTCTGTGTGGGTTTCCTCCCACAGTCCAAAGACATGCAGGTTAGGTGCTTCTAAATTGTCCCTAGTGTGTGTGGGTGTGTGTGCCCTGTGGTGGGCTGGTGCCCTGCCTGTTGTTTGTTTCCTGCTTTGCGCCCTGTGTTGGCTGGGATTGGCTCCAGCAGACCCCCGTGACCCTGTAGTTAGGATATAGCGGGTTGGATAATGGATGGATGGAAGTTTCAAGTACTTGCCCAGCCTAGCACTGTCATACAAAAGTGTAACTCAAAGTGCTTTACAATAAAGCGAAAAGATAAATAAATTACGCACAGGTAAATTAAAAATAGACAGTTCAAACAAATACAACCGGAAGACTCCAATGGCATTAAGCCCAACTTAAAATATTATTAACTATGCACTGCCTTAAGTCTCTGATGGTTATTTTGTAAAAGTTAATGATGTTATGATCTGATGGCCTGGGAGAAGAGGAAAACAAATACTCCAGCTGAGAGAGTGCTGGAGAAAATAAACATTTAGAGCAGGTAGAGGTGCACAGTACACTAGTAGTAAGGAGACACCTGTATAAATTTTCATGTCACATTTTTATCACGTTTAAGCACATCACAACACCACCTATGTTAACTGTCCTTCTTGCACAGCTCAGCATATCCTGGTACAACTGTGGAGATGAAAGTCCACAAAAGCTTCAACTTGCTATAGCTAAATTTGAATGTTCACATACAATTAAGAAGCTTATAGCCTACAAGTACTAAACTGATAAAGTGATTGTTAAGCAACTGAATTTATAAATACGAACACATAACTCCAGTTCTTAAATCCTTACACTGGCTCCCGGTTAAGTTTAGGGCATTTTTCAAAATCCTTCTTTTAACATATAAAGCATTAAATGGTCGAGGTCCAGCTTACTTGTCTGAACTTATCATGACTTACAAACCTGAGCGCACATTAAGATCTCAAGATGCCGGTCTGCTTATGATTCCAAGGATTAATAAAATAACAGTGGGAGGTCGAGCTTTTAGTTACAGGGCCCCTAAACTGTGGAATGGTATGCCTGCTACTATAAGAGATGCCCCTTCGGTCTCAGCTTTTAAATCCCGGCTGAAGACTCACTACTTCAGTTTAGCATATCCTGACTAGAGCTGCTGATTAACTGTACAGACTGCATCTCTGTTGTTAGTCATTAGCACTTAAACATAAGTAACATGACAGTTATAATTGTATAATAACCCTCACTTATTCTGTTTTTCTTCTCGGTACTCAAATGTGGCACTTGGTGCCATGGCCCACCTACCAAGTTGTTTTGCCTGCCTAAGGAAAAGTCATCCCTGATGGAGGATCGCAGGAATCGTGGGAGAGAGGGGTCCTTTCATCGGATTGGCTGGCCCAGCACTGTTTCAGCCGTGGAATGGCCAAATGGGGGAGGCAGCTTGAAGGATGAGGTCTCCAGGACTCTACACAAATCCAAATCTTATTATGGGATATATCATCTACTGTTAAATTCTGCTCTGTACTTCTAAAATTTATATTTTTTATTTCTTACTATATTGAGAAATTGTTCTGTTCTGTGTACTGTATTGTATTGTATTGACCCCCTTCTTTTGACACCCACTGCACGCCCAGCCTCCTGGAAAGGGGTCTCTCTTTGAACTGCCTTTCCCAAGGTTTCTTCTATTTTTCCCTACAAGGTTTTTTTGGGAGTTTTTCCTTGTCTTCTTAGAGAGTCAAGGCTGGGGGGCTGTCAAGAGGCAGGGCCTGTTAAAGCCCATTGCGGCACTTCCTGTGTGATTTTGGGCTATACAAAAATAAACTGTATTGTATTGTATATAGACACATATATATTGCAGAAAATACATACTGTAATTAAAATCTTGGACAACAGAATAAAACTGCAGTATGGGTCCATTTGTTTTTGTTTTGTGAAAATTTGTGTTTTGCCTTATTGTAGCGACTCAACTTTTGAGAGAAGGGGAAGGACAAAGCTGTGCGTGCTGAAGTAACGTAAAAGGGACAGCTTGGACTGTCCAAAAAGAAAGAAGGCGGCTAGTGCAGCAAGAGGGTTCTTGAGGACAGCCATCCTTGTAGAAGAACAAGAATAGGAAGAGCATCTTCCAAGGCTAAAAGCAGGAATTAAACAGGATCCCTTCTTAAAGAGACAATAAACGGTCCTTTTAAGGACTATTAAACAGCTGATTGTGTCTTTGCGTGAGTCCTTCCTCCACAATATCTCAGGTTGTAACATTATATTTTGTATGGTGTATGATATAGTAACACAACATTACATTTTTTTTGTTAAAACTAAAAACTGTTCTTTTTTTTAAGGTGTCAGTTCAATTCACATGCTTTCTGCATAATGCTCATGTATGCCTTTACAAACGTTAAATGACTAAGCAAATAAAAATGATGCAGAGATGGAAAAAATTAGGAAAATAAAGTACTACGAAACCAATGAGAGTTATTGTGTGCTGCCAACAGAAAATACATTTGTGATGTGATTTAATTTCCTCATACAGGTACTTTCCACATCTATGCCTTAACCATTAAGTAAAATAAGCACATGCTTAGGGAAACAAGGGAAAACTGAACACCATATAGTTTTTATAAAAGTAGGTGAAAACGATTGGTACAACTAATTTTATAAACAGGCAACAGTAAGCGTTATTATTACCTGCTTTAGCCTTGAATATAGCATAACAATATCTTCAAAGTTAGAAAGCAGTGGAAATGATGATGTTTTATTTGGTACAAATAAGGATGTCTCTATCTAAAAAATTGTTCACTAACATCAGTTTCTGTAGAACAAGGATTTTGAAAATTGAAAAGAATGCACTTGAGATCACTTAATTTCAGTAGTGTGACAAGTGTGAAACCTTTCTTTAGTAGGGCGAATTGTTGGGCTTTGTTTTATAGACTCGGCTGAGGTAGTATTCAGTTGCTGGAGATGTACATTTTCTTTGATTTCTATCTATCTATCTATCTATCTATCTATCTATCTATCTATCTATCTATCTATCTATCTATCTATCTATCTATCTTAAAAGGCATGTGCAATTTATGTTCATTAATTTCATGTTCAGTTCTTATTTTACTTTGCACAATAGATATATTGGAAGTAATTTAGTTGATTAAAATTTCCTTATGAAAACAATCACAGCAGATCTATACTGTTTAAACATATGAAATTGGGCCAACAGAAACACCAAAACTGAGTTCAGTCTGAAAATTACAAGCATGTAAATTTCAGTTGTGGCCAAAAGGTTTGAGAATGACCCAAGTATTGGTTTTCACAGTGTTTAGTGCTTAATTGTTTTTAGATAATTTTGTCAGATGTTTCTGTGGTATACTGAAGTATAATTACAAGCATTTCATAAGTTTCAAAGGCTTTTATTGACAATTGCATTAAGTTTATGCAAAGAGTCAAAATTTGCAGTGTTGCAAATCACCCTGGCAGCAAACTTTGTGAAAGCCAAAACTTTGGCCATGACTGTACACCTTGATATATACTGTAACTGTGATAATTTTTTATTGTGATATACATTTTTGGCCATACCACTCACCCTTAAGGACAGTGGTGGGCAAACATTTTTGTTGGCAGGCCAAATTGTCAATAATATGTCATACAGTGGGGCAAATATAATGTAGGAGGGTCTATGAACCCAGGCAATCTAGCATACATTAATGACATTGCTTACCTTTTTAAAATAGTTGCTCCAAGAAATTGTTTCATTATAACATTTTATTAAAAGTTATTAAGAGCAATACTCCAACGCCAAGAAAAGAGTAATTTTAGAGTAAAGTGATTTGGTACATCTTAGTCATGAACATTACACTGCTTAATTCTGTACAAATAGTTGATATCAGCTGAGATGCTTTGCAGTTACACTGTTCTTGAATTTAGTCCCATTTTTTTTTTGAGAAAGCCTGCATGCAATTGTACATGCTACCAAATTATGATGCCCTGCATACAGCATGCTTGCAAAGCCTTGGAAACAAATCACAGTGGTGTAGCTAGGTGGGGGCAAGGGGGGACATCTGTCCCCAGGCACAGCATCCAGGGGGTGCCAAATTTCCCTTCCCCATTGCATTTTGGCAAACAGGAGGGGGCGCGAAATCTTCAGTTGTCCCTGGGCGCTGAAAACCCTAGGTACACCTCTGTCAAATCCTGAATACTGTACAGTTTGTAGAAGTCAAGCACAGCAGATTTTTTAAACTTATTTTTAAGTTCACTATTCTACTAGGGTTCAAATACTACCATCTGCAACATTTCTGGAACATTGCCTACATTAACAGCAAAAGGAGATGAAAAAGTTCCAAAATCTCTCTTGCAGCACCTAAACTTTAAATTCACCATGAAGGATGTCAGTCTGAGCTGCATATCTGGTGAGGTCCACTCTTCTGTTTGAGTGCCGTTCCTTAAAATCAAGAAAGCAAGTGGATTTTGCATGTTGCAACTCAGATTACTGTAAAATACGATGAATGGAGAAAAGGATAAATTAACAGTACTATACCAAAACTGAAATTAGCTCACCTAAACAATCATAACTATCCTCTTCTTCTGACTTGGCAATGAAGCATTTGGAAAACACGCAAATTGCCCACAATTGATTGCAATGCCACTGCTAGTAACTATCTGTTACTCTTTGTCTCACCAAACATGCGTTGAAGGTCAATAATAATCCATTCTGGTCAATCCTCTACTGGAAAACATTTCTCCTCTTAACCTCCTTCTTACACATTTGCAAAATTATAAAATCACCATGAGCAAATTCATATTCTTTAAAAATAAATATGCAAGACAAAGGGAAGCATGCAGCTAAAAAAATCCACATTTACCTATTGATGTGGCAGTGCAACAGACTGCTCTTACTCATGTGGTAAAGATTTGATTTATTTCATAATTTTTGGATGACATTGTGACAAAGAATGATAAGAAAATAGTAAGGGGGCATTATATGTTACATTCAAAAAATTCCCATCATATGATTTGTGACAGCTTGACCATACTGACCACTTGACCAGACCAGCTAGTATTGATAGAGATAACTGGAAAGGGTGGATCAGATCACATTTTTTTCTCCTTTTTGAAATCACTGCTGGACTGCTTTGCATAGACATGTCTGGTCTTCTTCTGATTGTTTTACATTTAACATGCCCTGTAAATTTTGAGCATCAGTTTGTTTCTTCTTTTCTGATTGAAACTGGCTTTTGAAGGCAGATTTAAGGGCTTTTTCCAACCTCTGGTGACATGACATAAAAAGATGCTTGTCAAACTTGTACAATATTTGTGACCTTAGATGGCAGAGGAGGCCAGTTCTAGGACCACAAACCTTTGACAGTGGGGTATTATTAAATCCAAAGCTAATATATTGCTATCCTTTTATCTATTAAATTAACCTGTTAGTCCTACCCAGGATATTCTGCCAGAATGACAAAGGGAGGAAACATTTCATAAAGGGTGAGAACATAAAATGTGACCAGAAAACAGGCACAAGATTTGTGCCAAAAATCAGACCCCTAAATCATAGTCAAAAAATTTTTTGCACAAAGTTCATTTAGTAGAAACACTATGAACATGAAAATGTATTAAACTGTTTGTCTTTACTTTGTAAACTCGAATGATGAGGAAGTGCTCAGCATGAGCTTTATACCATCATTTCCGAATGATTTCCTTAGCAATGCAATAGCAACTGCTGAGAAAATAACGGTGCCAGCGATAAACGAAGTAGAGTCAAAAAACAACACAAAATATTTCTCTTATAACAAACAAGACTTTTAAATAAGATAACCATTAAGAAAATCAAATTCTACATACCTCAAAACCCAAAATGAGTGTAAAAAACTAGAAGTGGTCTCCCCTAGTCTTTCTCATATACTCAAGTATGGGGATAGATATTTGAGGAGTAAACTGCAAGACAATGATTATGTATTATATTACTAGACAAAGAGACCGTTTCGACAATGTAAGATGAAACGGGCACGAGTTTGTGTCAGCAGTGTATGAAGAACAAATGATAAGTAACGAAGAAGTTGTTTTGTAATGATTGTAGTCTGCTTTACTCATTACTGTACAGGCTTGTACTAGGCCTATAGTATAATATTGAATGATGAATGTTCCAGTACAATATGGAATAGTAATAAGTATATGCACCACAAACCTGATATAGGTGTATTGAATGAATGCGTAATTGAATCAGAATGTGTAATTAGGCCTCAAGCTGTAGTCGAAATCGCCTTTCAGGCCTCTAGAGCTTTAATCGAAGTCGCCTTTCTCTTTGAATTTTTGCGGCCGTAAATACACCGTCTGCCACGATGTTGGGGTTGGATGTCGGTCTCGTAAGCTTTTTCGGGCAGCTGCGCAGAAGGCGACTGCACATTCGGCTTCGGACGGACGTGAGTGAGTGAGGAGGCAGGAGAATTATGTATTAAGATGTACATTAAAGAACCAACAACAACAACAACAACCAATTGAATAAATTTGACTCTGCAGCTGTATGAATAAAGGTTAAAGTACCACTTCCAGTTAACGGAAATAGCCAAAAAGTTGACAGAAATTTACATGTTGTATCTAATACTTGTATGCAAAATTTGGTTGACCTAAGTGAAAGTGTACTCAAGGTATGATGTTTACATACACACATACACACACACACACAGACACACAGACATAATTCCAAAAATGATATTTTCGGACTCAGGGAGGTCTATAATGTTGAGATTCATCAAAATCTCGAAATGGAATTTTTACAGGATTCCAGTACTTTCCCTATACTTTGTAAATGAGAAATCAGGGAGGTCTAAAACAGCGAGATTCGTCAAAATCTTGATATCGAATCTTTGGATGATTACAATACTTTCCCTATACTTTGTAGATGAGAAAGTAAAAAGCTCACAAAAATGCCACTGGAAAGCCAGAAATAATTAAATTGAAACTATATTATAACACAGTACACATAATGCACACTCCCTCACAAATAGGATTTAGTTATAAATAATACATCTCTCTGAGGATCCTGACAATTATCATTCACAACTCCCGTTGCACACTGTACTAACTGGTCAGGTAATTCATATCACCAAGTGAAGTCATCAAATCCCAAGTTCTATATGTGTAATCAATTACATAAGTATGTTTCACACTGCAAATAAAAATGTGCTCATTGTGCATGAAAGTAGGTGTGTGTATGAATGTGCCCAGCAATGGGCTGCATCCATAAATTACTTCCTTGGTTGTACCCCAATGCGGCAGAAATAGGCTCCACTCCTCCCTCACTCTTTATCAGTTTATTGGTCATTTTCCAGGTTCACCTGGATTGGCCAGCTGCACCAGCTGGGGTATTGGAGAAGAAATGTTAGAGTCAGACAAATGTCTGTGACAGACAAAATGAATAAATGAACATTGAGTCATTTTAGTAATGAATAATGTCATTAACTGAAAATAACCAACAGTTGTTAAAAACTCACAAAACTTGACAAAACATAGTTGTAACCTCAGTTATTTCTTTGAATCTCATCACTTTGGATCACTTAATCAAAAGTGTGCTGTTGGAAATTGGGCAACTGTTGGCCAAAGAAGAAGAAGAAGAGGGGGAAAGTGTGTCCGGAGACAGGGGGAGAAGAGAAAAGTAAAGAGAGTGGAAGTGAGGGTAGGAACTTTTAATGTTGGCAGTATGACTGGTAAACAGAGAGAGTGTTAGCTGAAATGATGGAGAGAAGGAAGATTGATATATTGAGCGTGCAAGAGACTAAATGGAAGGGGAGTAAGGCCAGGTGGACCAGAGGCAGGTTCAAATTGTTCTTCCATAGTGTGCATGGGAAGAGAAATGGGGTAAGGGTTATCCTGAAGGAACAGTATGCCAAGAGTGTTTTGGAGGTGAAAAAAGTGTTGGACAGATTGATGATTATAAAGCTGGAAATCGAAAGTGTGATGATGAATGCTGTTAGTGCATATGCCCCACAAGTTGGGTGCGTGATGGATGAGAAAGAAGATTTCTGAAGTGAGTTGGATGGTGGAGAGGGTATCCAAGGGAGACAGAGTAGTGATTGGAGTAGATTTCAATGGACATGCTCGTGAAGGGAACAGAGGGGATCAGGAGGTGATGGGTAGGTATGGTGTCAAGAGGAACAAAGAAAGTCAGATGATAGTAGATTTTGCATAAAGGATGGACATGGCTGTGGTGAAAGCACATTTTAAGAAGAGGGAGGAACAAAGGGTGACATACAAGAGTGGAGGAAGATGTACACAGGTATATTATATCCTTTGCAGGAGAGTCAGTCTGAAGGAGATTGGAGACTGCAAGTGATGGAAGGGGAAAAAGCATTGGGCAGCATAGGATGGTGATCTGTAGGATGACATTGGATATCAAAGAACAGTAGGAGAGTGAGGGCAGAGCCAAGGATCAAATGGTGGAAGTTGAAAAAAGAAGACTGTAAGGTGGAGTTCAGGGAGAAGGTAAGACAGGCAATGGGTGGCAGTGAAGAGTTACTAGATAGCTGGGCAACTACAGCAGAAGTCGTATGTGGAGACAGCTAGAAAGGTGCTTGGTGTGACATCTTGACAGAGAAAGGAGGACAAAGAAACCTGATGGTGGAATGGGTAAGTACAGCAGAGTATACAGAGGAAGAGGTTGGCAAAGAAGTGGAATAGTCAGTGAGATGCAGAAAGTAGACAGGAGTACAAGGAGATTAGGCATAAGGTGAAGAGAGGGGTGTCGAAGGTTAAAGAAATGGTGTATGATGAGTTGTATGAGAAGTTGGACACTTAGGGTTCGTTTATATTTCACGCTCAGAATGCACACGCATCATGGCTGCCACTCGTTCCCAGCGTTTATTTGACACATCCTCTGAACAGAACTTAACGTGACGCATGCGCGAGTTGCAGTACCAGTAAAAAGTTGGGGGCACAGTGTGCTAAAAGTTGGAATGTGACGTCAGAGTCTCCGGTTACTGTCTACATGGGACAGAAAGCCGCTTTGAGGATCCTACGAGATGGATGTGCGCAATGTTTGATGAATGGTTCGATGTGGTGAAGCAAAATGCTGACATACAAATGCATTTGTGGTGCTTTTATATTCAAGTGTCGCATATTCCCGATCGTAATGACACGATACATTTTAAAAGTCTCACATACTGTCTTTGGTGTCGTCTTTTTTTTTCTAGGGCTTCCTCCGGACCTGACAGCAGCGGCAAACAGCAATAGATTACCACACAGAACACATTAACTGTATGATATTCCAGCTCTTTGCACATTTAGAATCCTTAGATTTATACTTGATATCACTTTCATGATGAAATGTATTAAAGTATGTATGTTACATTTTACAGATAAATTGTTAATTTCATTTCAATAATGAATACTGTTAATAATTACACATATGGGGGTGATATAGAGCGGTAGCACTGCTGTCTCACAGGGAGTCATGTCGCTGGTATTCTCTGCCTGTTTTCCTTCTGGGTTTCCACAGTGTGCTCCGGTTTCCTTCCAAAGATATGCAGATTTGGTGACACTAAAGTAATGCTAGTGTATGTGAGTGCTTGTATTCACCTTGCAATGTGCTGATGCCCATCCAAGGATTGTTTCAGCCTCATGCCCAATGCTTGCTATAATGGACAAATCCCTGGATTGTTGGATTTAATCATTAAACATCCTTTCAGAGATATTGCAGTAAGGTGTCATCGGAATTTAATGGGTGTTCCAGGCAATTCACAACACAGCGAAGCCAAACCTGTTTTCACCATGATAATATCTCGCACTGCCACCTGCTGGATTCCTCCAGATTTATGTAAAGTACGCACGCAAGTATAAACTGTAAAACACTTGTGTAGCAGGACCGTCTGCTGCAGCATGTGTCACGTCGCGTGAAGTATAAACCCGGCCTAAGGAGGAAGAAAAGGACCTGTACCGATTGGCTAGACAGAGGGACCAAGATGGGAAAGATGTGCAGCATGTTAGGGTGATAAAGGATAAAGATGGAAATGTTGATGGAAATGTTCTCATAAGTGAGGAGAGTGTATTGAGCAGATGGAAAGAGTACTTTGAGAGGCTGATGAAGGGAATGAGAGAGAGAGTAGGTTGGATGATGTGGAGATAGTGAATCAGGAAGTATAATGGATTAGCAAGAAGGAAGTAAGGACAGCTATGAAGAGGATAAAGAATGGGAAGGCCGTTGGTCCAGATGACATACTTGTGGAAGCCTGGAGGTGTTTAGGAGAGATGGCAGTGAAGTTTGTAACCAGATTGTTTAATGTAATATTGGAAAGTGAGAGGATGCCTGAGGAGTGGAGAAGAAGTGTACTAGTACTGATTCTTAAGAATAAGGGAGATGTGCAGAACTGTAGTAACTACAGGGAGATAAAGTTGATGAGCCACAGCATGAAGTAATGGGAAAGAGTAGTGGAAGCTAGGTTAAGAAGTGAGGTGATGATTAGTGAGCAGCAGTATGGTTTCATGCTGGGATAGAGCACCACAGATGTTTGCTGTGATGGTGCTGATGGAGAAGTTTAGAGAAGGACAGAAGGAGTTGCATTATGTCTTTGTTGTCTTAGAAAAAGCATATGCTAGAGTGCCTAGAGATGAGTTGTGGTATTTTATGAGGAAGTTGGGAGTGGCAGTTATGTATGTAAGAGTTGTACAGGATATGTACGAGGGAAGTGTGACAGTGGTGAGGTCTGTGGTAGAAGTGACAACTACATTAAGGGTAGAGTTAGGATTACATCAGCAATCAGCTCTGAGCCCTTTCGTATTTGCAGTGGTGATGGACAGATTGACAGACAAGATTAGACATAGTCCTCGTGGACTATGAGGTTTGTAGATGACACTGTGATTTGTAGCAGGAGTAGGAAGCAGGTTGAGGAGACCTTGGAGTGGTGGAGATATGCTCAACAGTTCAGAGTAATGAGGAGTAGTGGAAGAGAAGTGAAGAAGAGAGTGCAGACAGTTTGGAGTGGGTGGAGAAGAGTGTCAGGAGTGATTTGTGACAGACAGGTGCCAGCAAAAGTGAAAGACGAGGTCTAGAAGACGGTAGTGAAACCACCTATGTTACATGGGTTGGAGACAGTGGCACTGTCAAAAATACAGGATAAAGAGCTGAAGGTGGCAGAGATAAAGATATGAAGATTTGCATTGGGTGTGACAAAAATGGACAGGATTAAAAATGAGTACATTAGAGGGCCCAGTCAAGTTGGACAGTTGGGAGACAAAGTCCGAGAGGCGAGATTGTGTTGGTTTAGACATGTGCAAAGCAGAGATGCTGGGTATATTGGGGGAAGGATGTTAAGGATGGAGATGCCAAGTAAGTGGAAAAGAGGAAGGCCTAAGAGGAGGTTTATGGATGAGGTGAGAGAAGGGAATGCAGGTGGTGGGTGTAACGGACCAGGATGCAGAGGACAGGAAGATATGGAAAAAGATGACCCGCTGTGGCAACCCCTAATGAGAGTAGCCAAAAAAAGAAGTCTCATCATTTTGGGGCTATTCACTTCCTGCTGGCTGAATATTAAACAAGTACAAATCATGAAACATGGCTTTTTAGAAACATGGCTTTTTTGTGTTTTAACCAAAAATTTACATTTTTTACCTTTACTAGTTTCCGAAGCAATGTCTTCAGTTAAATTCCTTTAAAGCAATTAAAATACTGTAGCTATCTGTTTTTAGACAGAAGTATACTTTTGAAATTGTATTATTTTACCATATTCACATTACAAAATAACACAAAACCCACGTTGCATTGCAGTGTTTCCATCAGCAGTATGTATTACTGTTACAGGAATGATGATAGACTGCTCTGTCAGTGGGCTGGAAATGGAGATGCCTGTTGATACCTCTCCTTGAGTGAGGAGTCTGGAGTCAGACATGCTGATGGAGTATTTCACAAAACTGGGAATTCCGTAGGAAGTCTCTGTCTGTTGGATATCAATGAGAGGAGAGCCAGATTTCACCTAGAGTAGAACGGATTTTAAAAAATATTAAAGGGTGATTTTTTAGATTATATAGTAGATGTTTCGAGCCTTAGATAAAAATCCTTTGTCCAGACATTTAAAATCCCCAAGTTGATTATATTCATAATATTACTGTGTACTGTATACCTTAAAATCCGACCTTTTAAAATGTAATCAGGAATAAATGCATTGCAAGAATTATTTAATTTTGAAACTTGGGTTATTATTACAAAGGGCTCTTGAGCAAAGCCCTGAACCTGAAAATTACTCCAGGGGTGCTGTACAATGGCTAACCCAACACTTTGACCCAAGAAGGTTATAAAAAGACAATTTCCCCTTATAAATTAATAAAGTACATATCCATCCATCCATCCATTTTCCAACCCGCTGAATCCGAACACAGGGTCATGGGGGTCTGCTGGAGCCAATCCCAGCCAACACAGGGCACAAGGCAGGAACCAATCCCGGGCAGGGTGCCAACCCACCGCAGGACACACACAAGCACACCCACACACCAAGCACACACTAGGGCCAATTTAGAATCGCCAATCCACCTAACCTGCATGTCTTTGGACTGTGGGAGGAAATCGGAGCACCCGGAGGAAACCCACGCAGACACGGGGAGAACATGCAAACTCCACGCAGGGAGGACCCGGGAAGCGAACCCGGGTCCCCAGGTCTCCCAACTGCGAGGCAGCAGCGCTACCCACTGCGCCACCGTGCCGCCCCCTAAAGTACATATAATAAATCCAAATACAATTATTTGTCAAAAATAATAACATGAAAGATAATTCAGATAAATAATGGTTTAGTTGAAAGTCTCTCACCTCAAGGTGGCTTAGAATTTCTGAAGGCCCATAAACAGTAATGTCAGCAGCAACATGCAGGCTGTTTAGCATAATCTCTGTCTCATCTGCATGAAAGCGGGAGGTGAACGGCACTTCAGCAGTGACCTGCAATCCAGAGATATCAGCTCCTCTTATTGCAGCTTTTACTATGAGGAACTGCTGAGGAATCCGAAAGAGAAGTTTAAGCTGTTGGTGGTTTAGCTTCTGCATGCTGAGAGAACAAGTGTAGTAACCTAAAAAGACAGAGATCACCAATGAATAGATTGTATGAGTGAGAGTTGGGCAATGTATAAAGAACCTGGTGAGTACCACTCACTTTGGAATAATAGTCTTTTCCAAGTTATTTACTTTTCTCGGGGGGGGCCCGTCGTTTCGTTAGGTTGTCTCCCCCTGTTCTTCATTCTACTGGCCTCCCAGCTGGATAAGGGATCAGAACCCATCCCTACCAGAATGCCCACACATGCATGTTGGCCATCACAACCTGTATGAGGAGTTACTGGCTGTGTAGGCATCACTCATACTCAGTGCTTATATGTACTGGAACAGCGTGTGTGTGAAGTTTGTGGATGGAACTCTAATGAGTCTTATGCAAAGTACTAGGATGTGACTGGCAGTGTAGGCATCACTCATAACCAGTGCTTGTGTAGACAGGACTGATGTGTGTAGAAGTTTACAAGTGCAAAAGTAGGAAAACCCATAACAAACTTGGCAAATAGTTTTAGACTGTAGAATCAGAAATGTCTAAATACATATTGGAAGTACTGTATGCCTTCTTTCAGTGGTCAGGCAAGCACTAGAAGGCTAAGCTTGGAAGTGGAAACCAGTCACTCAAGTAAAGAAGGCAGGTACTGAGCTGGATGTCTGACAGCTGCAACAGTTGGCATGAATGTGTGAGGAGCTAGTGTGCAGGTTACACACTGCTAAAGGAGAAAGCAGACAAAGCAGGGGGGAAAAAAGGAGTTTAAGCCACCAAAATTACAGCAATAGTAATGGAATCTGAATTAAACCCTAAAATATGGGTGTGTGATGAACAGTGGAAGTACGAATAGGAACAAAAGGAGAAGGCTGAAAATAAAGAAAAAGATCAAGGACATTTCCTTCTATTATTGTCCACTGCATCACATTCTTTATGGAATTCTGAAGTCTGTTGGATATTTCCAGAATATGCTACAGCAATAGCTGATTCACAACTGTTAGGAAAAGTAACCAGTGCTAAGACAGTATTTAATTTGGGAAATGTAAATCAAATAGAAGGCAGAGCAGCTGGTGTGTTTACTGCAGTGTATAAGTAATATAGTGTAGACTGAGGAATTAAGAAACGAAATAGCAAAAATTAAAACAAATGCAAGTGTTAGTATGTGAAAGTTTTAATAAAGTTAGTTTCAGAGTGACTGAGTTGGAAGAAAAGCACCAGTTCAGCAGTTGGTTTGAATGAAACAAGAGGAGAAAATAAAAAGTGCCCTGCTCTATGTCTAAAGGACTGGGTGATATTATAGCCAAGTTGAAAGAATGCAAAGTATTTATGAAGGGCAGTGAGGAAAGAGAAAATAAAGAATTGGACAAAAAGCAGTTTGTAACAGTCACAACAATTAAAAGAGAGAGAAGTGAGATGACTCTGAAAAATCAACAAGAATCGATTTTAGCAAAGACACTGAAAGCACTTAATATTAGAGTGGTTTTAGCTCACATTTTCAGGCTACAGTTTAATATAAAAAAACACATAGGCATTATAAAAAATGTAAAGATAGTGCAGGAAGTCAGGAAAGAGACATAATACTTATTTAAACTTTTTCATTTCTTTTCCCTGATCTTTTTTAACAATGTTACTTATGTTTTTGATGTTTTATGGATTTTGGGTTGGTGCAGGTTATAAATAGGGAGGGTGACATACAGGGTGGAAGTGCATGCAGGAGACCATGTTACAACTAGAACATTGAGGTGGAGTAGCACTAGTGGACCAATTCTGAACTTAGGCATTTAGCAACTGGGTATTCACATGGTGATCAAACAACCCTAGAGATGGGGTTCTGGTGGAATGATGATGGTTGCTTTCTTTTTTTTTTTTTTTAGAACATTACAACAGTGTAGATGAGAACAGGCCATTTAGTCCAACAAAGCTCACCAGTCCAAAATAACAAGCTGAGTTTAGAAAGTCCCTAAAGTTCTACTGTCTACCACACTACTTAGTAACCTATTCCATGTGTCTATGGTTCTCTGTGTGAAGAAAAGCTTCCTAATGTTTGTGCGAAATTTACATTTAACAAGTTTCCAACTGTGTCCCCATGTTCTTGCTGAACTCATTTTAAAGTACCAGTCTCAATCCATTGTACTAATTCCCTTAATTTTAAACATTTCAATAATATCTTCTCTTAATCTTCTTTTACTTAAACTGAAAAGACTCAGTTTTTTTAATACTTCCTCATATTGTATCCCCTGTAGGCCTGGAATCAGCATAGTCGCTCTTCTCTGGACTTTTTCCAACATTGCTATGTCCTTTTTGTAGCCTGGAGTACCCAGATGAGGCCTAACTAGTGTGTTATAAAGCTTGAGCATAACTTCCTTGGACTTGTACTCCATACATTGTGTTATATAACTTAAAATTCTGTTAGACTTCACTGTGTGGAAGTTGATAGTGACAACTCCAGTACAACTTCGAAATCCTCATAAGGTGTATTTTCATGTTTCAAGCCTCCCGTTGTATATTCAAACCAGTGCCAGTTTGTAATACAGGATGCTGGGGCACCACAACCACAAATATTTGAAAAACTCTACATAAATTAATTAAGTAATGTGAAATCATAATGAAATAAATTTGTTTGTTTGCAGAATGTGCCTGGTGTCAGCACATATCAACAACATCCATTAAAAATTGGTTCTGACTTTTATTTGTTTAATTTCTGTGTGAATTTAAAAATATACAAAAACTGTGTGAATGCTCACATTTCTGGAGTGAAGGGTGCCAGCCAAGAGTCTATGGCACGCAATGGCTGCCCTTTAATTGATTGTTTTCAGATTTTTCTGGGGATGCAGCTGTATTCATCCTGGGCACTCCCATATTTATTGATAGTTAATTAGTATTGTTTTAGGTTTTTTTAAATGTAATGTGATTAGACAATCATCGACACACTATGTCATGTTGATGTCAATGGTTCACAGTTCTCACCTGCCTTTAACATTGCATAACTACAGATGAAAGAGCGCAACTTAGGAGATAGTAAGTTCAAGCAGAACTTCACAAATCAAAACAATCAGTTATTTCTTTAATGAAACACCTCTTCATAAATCTTTCACTTGAAGAAAAAAAGAAGATAAAGGAACTTGGACTGGGCCGACCTGACTTAAGAATTCAGCAGCGGGCAAGTGATCAATCAAGGTTACACACAGACTTTTTCCAACTCTTGTTATGACAAACAAAGCTAGGTGTGGTGTAAGTAATGCCTTTTTTGTTTTCCCTGTTTGAGATCTTTCTGAAAAAATTCAAGGAGAATGAAATTAGCTGCAGCCATCTAGACAATATCATGAGACTACATTTTTTTGATAGGCTTAGTTTTGCCAAACAGCTAGATGAAGGCTACAAGAATGGCATTAGTAGACACAGTGAAGTGGTGACCAAAAATCAACACATCCTGTCCAAAAGAATAGATAAGATATAATGTGTTTGTGCCTAGTAGAATAGAGGTATACCTTGGGATGACATTGGTTACAAAAAGTGTGCCACTACAGAAAAACAAGGTTGGGAAACACTGCTCTAGATATTAGTATGAGGCTAATTTTTTAGTGAAATGACTCAATTTAATCAGAAAGCAACTGAAAAGTTTTAAGGCCTGAAGAAAAGGAGAGAAAAATTATGTTCAAGGAAACATTGGTATCCTATTCATAAAGGCAGAATAAGGTTTAGGTTGGACTTGTCCTGTGGGTGTAGTACAAGAGAGGTTGGGGGATCAGTTATGTTTTAAGATGTGAGAACTGTGGATCTTACAATGTCAAATTTGTGCCCAGGTAGGGTAAGCCCGGCAAACCTGCATAGGACTGGGCACACTGGCAGCAAGTGAAGAATAAAATTAGAGTGGAAATGGCTTTGTGGGTGTGGTGAATGATGAACTGGGATGCTAGACCTAACAAAAATCAGAGGAACCATGATTGTATGATGTGGATTTATGGAATATAGTGGAAATGGCCAAGGACTGGGCAGTCTGTTAACAGTGGCAGAGTAAGATTTGGATTGGACTTATGCTGTGGATGTGTTATAGGACAGAAGGGAGTCCACATTATTGCAAAATTATGAAGGTGGGGGTGCAAACATTATGGTGTGGATTTTGGTAGAGGATTTGTCAATTTGGAGACAGGTGTAGAATAAAATTTTGGTGGCAGGTACCCCTGTTCCTTTCCACATTTATAGGGAAAATTATGGGAAGAATAAGGGGACGTATTAATGGGAAAGCATGCATCAGATTGGGCAGCATGGTGGAAAGGATATAATACATTTTGCCTGGATTTGTCCTAATGGTCTGGTACTGGACAAGCCAGGATGTGCATTGACACTATGAGGAGAACCACGAGATCATGTGGAATCACCAGATGGATGGATGGATGGATGGATGGATGGATGGATAGATAGATAGATAGATAGATAGATAGATAGATAGATAGATAGATAGATAGATAGATAGATAGATAGATAGATAGATAGATAGATAGATAGATAGATGTGAAAGGCACTATATAATAGATAGCTGTGAAAGGCACTGTATAACATATCGATAGATGTAAAAGGCACTGTATTATAGATCAGTGCTGCTTCAGTTTGTCCCCCTAAAAGCTGTGACCCCACTCAAATTTTTTTCAATGGCTGCCACTGTTTCAAACCTAACATTTTTACTTCTTATGTGTAATACTTTACATTTACTTATATTAAATTTCTTCTGCCACAAATCTGCCAAGCCTGTATACTGTTCAAGTCCCTCTTGAATGATTCAACAGAATCTAGACTATCTACCAAGCAACCTAGCTAGGTATCACCTGCAAATTTAACCAGCTTGTTATTTATATTCCTATCCAGATCATTTATATACATTAGAAACAGCACTGGCCTTAGCACTGACCCTTGTGGAACACCACTCTTAACATCAATCAGTTCTGATAAGGTTCCTCACACCATAACCCTCTGCTTCCTATGTCTGAGCCAGTTTTGCACCCATCTACAAACAACACCCTGAAGTCCCCGTTCTTTTAATTTGACACCCACCCTCTTATGTGTCACCTTATCAAATGATTTCTGAAAGTCAAGATAAATAATATCATATGTTTCATATGTGATCGTATCCTTTTGTTGCTTCATTATAGAATTCCAGCATGTTAGTAAAACACAACCTCCCTTGTCTGAACCCATGTTAACTGTTCAGTAAAACTCCTATTCTTACAATTTGTTGCTCAATCAATAAATAATCCTTTCAGTAATTTAGCTGTGATGCATGTAACACTTTCTGGCCTATAGTTACGTAGATTACGTAGATTTTCCCATTAACCCTTTATATATAACGGGATAATATTTCCCCTCCTTTAACCGCCACCTTATTGTCATGGAGGGGTTTGCGTGTCCCAATGATCCTAGGAGCTCTGTTGTCCGGGGCTTTATGCCCCTGGTAGGGCCACCCAAGGCAAACTGGTCCTAGGTGAGGGATGAGACAAAGAGCGGTTAAACAAACCCCCTATGATGAACAACAATTTTGGACGGCGTTTTCCCTTGCCCGGACGTGGGTCACTGGGGCCCCACTTTGGAGCCAGGCCTGGAGGTGGGGCTCGATGGCGAGCGCCTGGTGGCCGGGCCTGCACCCATGGGGCTCGGCCGGGCACAGCCCGAAGAGGCAACGTGGGTCCCCCTTCCCATGGGCTCACCACCTATGGGAGGGGCCAAGGAGGTCGGGTGCAGTGTGAGTTGGGTGGTGGCCGAAGGCGGGGACCTTGGCGGTCCGATCCTCGGCTACAGAAACTGGCTCTTGGGACGTGGAATGTCACCTCTCTGAAGGGGAAGGAGCCTGAGCTAGTGCGTGAGGTCGAGAGGTTCCGGCTAGATATACTCGGACTCACCTCGACGCACAGCTTGGACTCTGGAACCAATCTCCTTGAGAGGGGCTGGACTCTGTACCACTCGGGAGTTGACCCCGGTGAGAGGCGCCGAGCGGGTGTGGGTATACTTATTGCCCCCCAACTTGGAGCCTGTACATTGGGGTTTACCCCGGTGGACGAGAGGGTAGCCTCCCTTCGCCTTCGGGTGGGGGGACGGGTCCTAACTGTTGTTTGTGCATATGCACCGAACAGCAGTTCGGAGTACCCACCCTTTTTGGAGTCCCTGGAGGGGGTGCTAGAGGGCATACCTTCTGGGGACTCCCTCGTTCTGCTGGGAGACTTCAATGCTCACGTGGGCAATGACAGTGAGACCTGGAAGGGCGTGATTGGGAGGAATGGCCCCCCCGATCTGAACCGGAGCGGTGTTTTGTTATTGGACTTCTGTGCTCGTCACGGATTGTCCATAACGAACACCATGTTCAAGCATAGGGGTGTTCATATGTGCACTTGGCACCAGGACACCCTAGGCCTCAGTTCGATGATCGACTTTGTGGTCGTGTCGTCGGACTTGCGGCCACATGTCTTGGACACTCGGGTGAAGAGAGGGGCGGAGCTGTCAACTGATCACCACCTGGTGGTGAGTTGGCTTCCATGGTGGGGGAGGATGCCGGTCAGGCGTGGTAGGCCCAAACGTGTTGTGAGGGTCTGCTGGGAACGTCTGGCAGAGCCCCCTGTCAGAAGTAGCTTCAACTCCCACCTCCGGCAGAACTTCGACCACATCCCGAGGGAGGTGGGGGACATTGAGTCCGAATGGGCCATGTTCCGTGCCTCTATTGTTGAGGCAGCTGACTGGAGCTGTGGCCGTAAGGTGGTCGGTGCCTGTCGTGGCGGCAATCTCCGAACCCGTTGGTGGACACCGGCGGTGAAGGATGCCGTCAAGCTGAAGAAGGAGTCCTACAGGACCCTTTTGCCCTGTGGGACCCTGGAGGCAGCTGATAGGTACCGGCAGGCCAAGCGGAATGCGGCTTTGGTGGTTGCTGAGGCAAAAACTCGGGCGTAGGAGGAGTTTGGGGAGGCCATGGAGAACGACTTTCGGACGGCTTCGAGGAGATTCTGGTCCACCATCCGGCGTCTCAGGAAGGGGAAGCAGTGCAGTGTGAACACTGTATATGGTGGGGATGGTGCGCTGCTGACCTCGACTCGGGACGTTGTGGGTCGGTGGGGGGAATACTTCGAAGACCTCCTCAATCCCATTAACATGCCTTCCAATGAGGAAGCAGAGCCTGGGGACTCAGAGGTGGGCTCCCCCATCTCTGGGACTGAGGTCACCGAGGTGGTCAAAAAACTCCTTGGTGGCAGGGCCCCAGGGGTGGATGAGATATGCTCGGAGTTCCTCAAGGCTCTGGATGTTGTAGGACTGTCCTGGTTGACACGCCTCTGCAACATCGCATGGACATCAGGGACAGTGCCTCTGGATTGGCAGACCGGGGTGGTGGTCCCCCTCTTTAAGAAGGGGGATCGGAGGGTGTGTTCCAACTACAGAGGGATCACACTCCTCAGCCTCCCTGGAAAAGTCTATTCAGGGGTCCTGGAGAGGAGGGTCCGTCGGATAGTCGAGCCTCGGATTCAGGAGGAACAGTGTGGTTTTCGTTCTGGTCGCGGAACAGTGGACCAGCTCTATACCCTTAGCAGGGTCCTGGAGGGTGCATGGGAGTTTGCCCAACCAGTCTACATGTGTTTTGTGGACTTGGAAAAGGCATTCGACCATGTCCCTCGGGGAATCCTGTGGGGGGTACTCCGAGAGTATGGGGTACCGGCCCCCCTGATAAGGGCTGTTGGGTCCCTGTACGATCGGTGCCAGAGCTTGGTCAGCATTGCCGGCAGTAAGTCGAACCCGTTTCCAGTGAGAGTTGGACTCTGCCAGGGCTGCCCTTTGTCACCGATTCTGTTCATAACTTTTATGGACAGAATTTCTAGGCGCAGCCAGGGCATTGAGGGGGTTCGGTTTGGTGGGCTCAGGATTGGGTCACTGCTTTTTGCAGATGATGTTGTCCTGTTTGCTTCATCAGGCCGTGATCTTCAGCTCTCTCTGGATCGGTTCGCAGCCAAGTGTGAAGCGGCTGGGATGAGAATCAGCACCTCCAAATCCGAGACCATGGTTCTCAGCCGGAAAAGGGTGGAGTGCCCTCTCAGGGTTGGTAGCGAAATCCTGCCCCAAGTGGAGGAGTTCAAGTATCTCGGGGTCTTGTTCACGAGTGAGGGAAGAATGGAGCGTGAGATCGACAGGCGGATCGGTGCGGCGTCCGCAGTAATGCGGGCGCTGCATCAGTCTGTCATGGTGAAAAAGGAGCTGAGCCGCAAGGCGAAGCTCTCAATTTACCAGTCGATCTATGTTCCTACCCTCACCTATGGTCATGATCTATGGGTAGTGACCGAAAGAACGAGATTGCGAATACAAGCGGCTGAAATGAGTTTCCTCCGCAGGGTGTCTGGGCTTTCCCTTAAAGATAGGGTGAGAAGCTCAGTCATCCGGGAGGGGCTCAGAGTAGAACCGCTGCTCCTCCGCATCGAGAGGAGTCAGATGAGGACGTCTCCCTGGTGAGGTGTTCCGGGCACGTCTAACCGGGAGGAGGCCCCGGGGAAGACCCAGGACACGGTGGAGGGACTATGTCTCTCGACTGGCCTGGGAACGCCTTGGGATTCTCCCGGAAGAGCTAGAAGAAGTGGCTGGAGAGAGGGAAGTTTGGGCATCTCTGTTCAAGCTGCTGCCCCCGCGACCCGACCTCGGATAAGCGGGAGACAATGGATGGATGGGATAATATTTGCCATTTTCCACTCCTTGGGAAATTGACCCTAGTGCGTAGTGATTCCCTAAAAATGTGTGTCAAGGGTTTCTATATATATTCACTAACCTACTTAACTATTATCTGGTCCTGGTTATTTATTTGATTTCAGTCTATTTATGCTGAGCAGTACTTCTTTCTTTACAATTTCCTCCTTAGAGGGAGGTTATCTACTTCCTCACATGGGAGGACCTCAGAAAAGCATACTGTATGTTTAGAGCTTCTACTATGTCACTGTCCATATTTTTGAATTCACCTTTACTATTCCTGATACACTCCCCACCTTGACTACTTTTTTACTATTAAAATACTGAAAGAATCTTTTAGGGTCATCTTTCGCCTTACCTGTAATATTCTTCTCTAATTGCTTTTTACCTCCCCTAAAATCCTTCCTAATGTTCTCATACACCTATTAATTTGCATTGGATTTATTAGCGTTATACCCATACAGCTGATTTTTTCTTTTGTAGCTTCATTTTTAACCCACTACAGAATTGTTTAAAATTTCCTATTATTTCCAAGTTTAGGTATGCACTTGTCCTGCTTTATATGTAAAACATTTCTAAACCTGTCTCCACACTTAAAAGCTTATCCCAGTCCAACCTCCTTAGACTTTGCCACATCTGCTCAAAATTTGCCCTCCCAAAGATAAACTTAACAGTTTTGTTCTTTGCATCCACACTCTTCCGAAAAACCGAAAATTATATTGTATTCTAGTCACTTGACTCTAGCAGCTCAATCACCTCTACACCCTCAATTCTATCCTGCTGTTTGTTATGATTCAGAACCCTTCATGCCTGTTTCATTTTAAATAACCACATTAAGATTTCAATTTTTGCCTGTTTACTTAACCAGCCATCAGTTAATAATGAGGTGCAAATGACATAAGAATCTCCAGGGGGCTCATGTATAAACGGTGCGTACACACAGAAATGTTGCATACAAACGTTTCCACGCTCAAATCGTGATGTATAAAACCTAAGCTTGGCATAAAGCCACGCACATTTCCATGGTACCTCATACCCTGGCGTACGCAAGTTCTCCACTCGGTTTTGCAGATTGGCGGCACCCAGCGTCAAAGCAGTGCTACTGTTCCTGTGTGGTTACCCTTTCTTTCTTAGATCCACATTCCTGACACGGCTTTATAAATACACTGAAACTAACTGCATATTGTTTATTAGTGTAATGGATCTGATTGTAATTAACCTGCAGCAATATAATGGTCCAGGGAATAGCCATAGTATTCCAAATACCATAACTGCTTTAGTGTTGTTACTCTCACTGCACCTTCTTTTTCTGCTTTCATCTGCTCCTGTTAAGGGTTGCCACAGTGGATCATCTTTTTCCATATTAGTCTCACTGCACCACTCGGAGTATTTATATCACTGTATCTGAGTTTGGAATCACAGCAGCAGCTGATCGGAAAGAGAATTATCGGTGTACAGCATCAAGCACACGCTGCCTCAGCCATGGCAAAACGCTTCAGAGCCTTTCCTGTACGGACCTCATGGTTCAGAAACAGTATCATTCCAAGAACTTTAAACACACTCAATCAGTCCATCAAGTGCTCCTTGTAGAACTGTTTGTACTTATAAGTACAATTACCTCACTGTAAACTTGCACTACAGTTATAATATTGCACAACCTGCACCAGTTTATATAGGGTGTATTTACATATGATGATGATATCATTTTTAAGATGAAATATGTTGATTATATTATACAGATAAAACTTTAACTTCATTTAAATAATCTATATTGTTAATAATTAAACATGTGAGGACATGGTGCCGCAGCGCTAGCTAGTTCACGGATTGTTCCTACCTCGTGCTGTATTCTTGCTGGGCTGGCACGACACTGGAAGGATAGATGGGTAGAATAATTAAACACGTACTACGAAGATATTTCAATGTTCCTTAAACGTTTTGAAGAATCGTCGCTCTAAGCTTACAGATGGCTTAACGTCTATTACAGAGCTGATTGTGTGGCGATTGGGTATTTGGAGAAAGAAAAGTAAGGACAGGAATTGGAGGTTAGTACGTTTGAAAGAGACAGTACTGCTGCAATTAATTATTTCATCAAAGGTCGCACATGGCACAGCAAGCATCTTGCGTGAGACATAAACAATCGCTGTGCCATCGTGTTCCCATGTTTAATAACATGCTTTCATTCCTATCATCATGAAAAAGATATCACGAGGAAGAGAAAGCCCGGAAGCACATAGTGATTTACACACATAGAGCACATAGAAGATCAAGTACAAAACAAAGCATTTAATGTGCTACTTTAGTTACGATGGGATTTGAGAAACTACAAATTAAACGATTTTAAGATGAAGTGTATGATGTTCTACTTTAATGACAAAATAAACTACGTGATTAAAGTGGAAATTTCGAGATTAAAGTTGACATTTTGAGCTTTTTCCCCACTGTGTGCCTACTTTTTTTCTCTGTACCTTAATAAGCTTTCATATGACACTCAGACGGTGGGCTACGACTCGCCTTTTCACGGCGACTTTGAAAGTCTTCAAACTTCTTTTTTATTTCGGGCACTGTGCGACTTTGTGAACTTGAGCTTTCGAGTTTCTCCAACACTATATGTCACTCGATCAACTTCCTTTTGTTGATTATATCACTGTTTAAACCAAGGAATAGTAAGTTTTTCCTTGCCTCTACTTGGTATTCACTGAAATTCTTCTATTTTCCCCTGTGCTTTTCCCATTGTCTTTTCACAGAACGCTGAGCTTAAGGGCTATTTATATTGATTTGCATATTCAAAGAGGTGTAATTCTGGGAGGAGTTGGGGTGGGGCAGCAGGCGCATGCATGTGCATTACTTTTCACACTGATCGGGATTTATGTAGCGGAAGAACGTGGAAGTTGGCAAACGCACAGAGTTATGCATCTGGATTTTTCTGTGCGTACGCAAATTCCCGCTTTTGTGCTTATGCCATGTTATAGTGTGAGTTCTATGCACAACGTTATACATGAGGTCCCAGGTCTCCAGCTGACATATTTCCGTTTATACCTGTTTATTTGCGTCATTAAATATCTGTATTAATAAAATGTTTTGAAATGAGAGAAAAGGGAAGGACCAAGAGGTACTTATCTTGGAAGAATGAAAGCATTAACAATCCATACTGTATAATTAAATGTCATGGTTCATTATCTGCTATGCATGGCTTCTAATTATGAAATTGGTTGGAATGGAAACCTGCAGCCACTAAGGCCTTCCAGGACTGTAATTGAGGATTCCTGTTTTAAACTGTTACGCCAGTTTTCCCAACTACAGACATTGTCAAGTTCAAGTCTTCAGGTCATTTTAAGGGGCAAGCTGGAATGGAGTGAAGCTCTGCTGGGATGACCACTGAAGGTCTTGGCCTGCTTATGGTTGTTATTGGACACCTTGACCGCATTTCACCACATGTTTTTGACTTCATCATACTGTACTATACAAATGGAATCTCATTTCCTGGCTAGTGGACAGAAACAGCAAAATGTAGGCAGCTCCTTTAAAGTATAAATGTCAATCATTTTCTAATCTGCTATGTCCTGAACAGGGTCGTGGAGGGGTGCTGGAGGGGTGCAGCACTACCACTACACCACAATGCTGCTCATATACAAATTGAATTGTGGAATTAAGATCAAGATATACCTTGAGTTTTAGAGCAGTGCCTGGGGGTTCAGAACCTACTGCCAAATGTAACAGATGATCGCATCAATGTTCTTTAGAAAGATGCGTACATTGTAAAGAAACACCAAACCAATTTGACCTGTAGAAAGTGAAATCATTGTAGTGCCAAAGCTAAGAATTGCTACTTACCAGAGATTGGATCAAACCCTGTATGAGATGTGAATGCTTCGGATGCTGAGAGATCCGAAATGTCACTGCTAAACTGGAGCTGACAGTCAACATTGGACTCTGGATGCAGATCACTGATGGCTTCAATTTGAGCAGGAGAACAGTGACCTATAAGAAATTAAAGCTTAAGTATTTGAAGGTACATTCTCTGAATACATATTTTCCTCCCTGGGTGTGTAGAAGATGCATAGAGCACCTTCCATATTGCAAAATGCAAAAAAAGAAAAAAGGTTTACTGTAAAAAACTGTTTTTCAGTCTCAAATAATAAGCCTCATAATTACACTTATACTCATTTTCTAAGTTTTGTACTTTTTAAATCAAAATTACTTTTTCACAGTTTTGAGTACATTCTTTTGCCCAGTAAACTTGTGCTTAAGTTAATTAAGCATTATTTAGGAATTTAAGTAAAAAGCTGTCTACACAGCTGCTTAAAACGGCACTCAATGGGGCACCAGAAGAAATGTGAAACAAAAGCCTTAAAAATTGCCAAATACATAACTGATCAATGTTTTAATATTGCATAAATATTAGAAAACTGCTTATCCATATAATTTAGAAAATATTTTTTTGTGAGACTCCAGTATTTTTAAAGTTAACTATTTCACTTATTTCCTCTACATTTATGTAATTACCTTTTTCTTCCAAAGGAGTGGTTTATTTGTAGCTTGTTTCATAAATAATTACAGTTGCAAGCCTACTTTCACAGCGACTTGAGTACTTAGGTTACACAAATGATGAAATATTTAGCCTATCGCTGAACCTTTTTGAACAAGAATATGTAGAGGAGGAGCTTTAACGGATTAGGTTAGACAGATTTTTATTGTCCCGGGGGAATGAAAGGTGACAAAGAAAAAGATAGTCATAGAATTAGAGAAACAGAGGCTGAGTTTGGGTTGGGTGCTGTGGTGACACTTTATAGCCACTTGCTATGTGGTGAGGCTCAGGGCAACCAGTAATTGACAGTGCATATGTGGAAAATGTGGAATAATACCTACAAAGGATGGATTCCTTAGGGAATGAGAGTTGGACTTACTGCTACTTGTACTAAAATGCTGTGTCATTTATCTTATTGATGAGAATAATTTTCCAGCCCTCACAATTCTTGGAATTTTGGAATTATTTTTTTTTATTTTCCAAAATCAAACAGGAAGAAACATATGAACCCAGAAAATAACAAATAGACACCTTTCTTCAAAGGTAATTTGTTTGTCTAACGACATTGGCATGGATGCCTCACAGTTTACATTTAAGTGCTACAAGCCACAATTGCGATTTCTGTAAGGGGGTCAATGAAAACTGTAAATGTATCTTCACTTCCCTTGTATGAAAATCTTAAAAATATTTTTTTCTGAAATTCAATATCATGTTAAAAGAGATCCAACAACATACTTTTCTCTGTGATATTTTACTACATAACACTTTCAAGAGTCTATGACAAAAAGGAATTATTTACACCTTCATTTTTGCCATACAAATACCTCAGAATTGGTGGACAGTGTTTTATGAAATCCTAAGGACTTTAAAAAACTGCTAAAACCCATTATTTTAACATGGCTTTCTCATAGCTTCATTTTTGTGTAACCCTGATATTCTGTATATGCATTGAATTATCATTTTTATCATGGCTCTGCAATTCATACTAACCCCTACTTTATCTGCTGTTGTTTTTCCAGTTTTCTGTGGTGGTGATCTGCACCACCACAACCAAATCAAGGCACCATGATGTCCCTACATTGATGGATTGCAGGCCAGATGTCCACATGACCATCAACATCTAATTCTTCCATGTGAAGCCTGAAAACCATGAGGACTGATTAAGATCATTTATGTCAGGTAGAATGCCTAGTGGGGGCTGGGTGGTCTCGTAGTCTTGGAACCCCAGAGGATTTTGGGTTTTTTTTTTTCTCCAGCCCTCTGGATTTTTTTTTTTCTGTCCTCATTGCCATCGGACCTTACTTTATTTTTTGTTATTTAGTATTGCCTAATCTTATTTTTATAAACTTTTCTTTCTTCATCTTGTAAAGCACTTTGAGCTACATCATTTGTATGAAAATGTGCCATATAAATAAATAAATGTTGTTGTTGTAACTTTCACATCTTTATAGTGAACTTATTAGGCACATTTTAAGGCTATTTGTTTTACATTTCTTCTGAAACTCCATTGACCCAATAAGAAAATGCAGTGAAAGGTACATTTTTTTTTTATATAATTTGTAAATTATGCTTCACTTAAAAATGTACATGTCGGGATTGAAAAAAATAATTTACACTATAAAAATATCAAAGATGTTCTTTAGCCTCTGTCTTAACACATAACCTGGAGTAGTATCTTTTAAATTGTACATGAATGTCCTTTTTGTATTAAATTTTATTCCCCTTAACATATTATATATATATCTTTACTATGACTATATTTTTATAAATAATCTGACACTATGGCTTTGTTTGACATTGTTTGTTGTTATGCACTTATAATATATATATATATATATATATATATATATATATATATATATATATATATATATATATATATATATATATATAAAATATTAGTTACTGTGAATGAAGTTAGATGCATAGATATGTATACTTATTTTACAGTGCCCTTTATTTGTGTTTTTATCTGTCAGGCAAAATCTACTGAATGCACAACATCTGGTGCAAACACGAACATGAGGTGTATCCAAGCTGAAAGAGGCTTCTTTAAAGAGTAAATATAAACTTCAGCGAACACAGAGCCTCGTGTCACTGCACAGATAACAGGTTATTTAGTGAAGAATCTGATTTCAAAAGAATGAAGTTCTGGTCTTGTATTTTTGTGAAAGGATGACAATGACTTACTACCAACATAGCCTTTTTCATACATATATTATCCAATATATATAATAATATATTATATATAATAATATATATGGGGGAGTTTGGGGTTGTGTGGCATTTAACTTGTAAATAGTAAATAACTGTAAATAAACGTGTGATGGTGATTTACAACATGTCCGCCTGTCTGTGTCCAGGGCTTAGTCCACAATATATATATACATATATTGATATACACTGTATATTCATATTTGACTAGCACCAGAGTCTTTACCCAGCATGAAGCTGTGGATTATTTAACTCTTCAAAATTAGATGTTAAGTATTATAATTATGAAATTTTTCCAAATTAGTTTAAGTTATGCTTGGACAGGGACTTCCAGAACAAAGATGCAAGTTAATAAGCATTTTTTATGAACAAGGTGTAGCAATACACTAAGCAAAGGATTTATTACCTGCATAGATAAAAGAAAAACATGAAAATTTCCAAAAAATGTGCATGCAAACTGGATCAAGGCTACAAGACATGATGCCATTAGAAAAATTTCTCAATGATTAACCAAGAATACTTAAAGCTAAAGTAATGTGAATGTGTTCTTTTTCTCTTTCACGTCACCCTTTACTCCCCAAAGTCAGGATTCCCAGTAAAATCATGCAAATGCAATATTAATAATTTTTGTTAGCACTAGCTATAATATGTATGGAACAATTACTCTCTTAGCTCAACGTCTTTGCTATCCAAAAATTAATTTTGAAGTTTACACATGTATTGTACCTTCTAAAACTAGTTTAACTCAATTCAGGGTCACAGAGGTGTAGCCTGTCCTGGCAACACTGGGCACAAAATAGGAAGAAACAACCATCAAAGAGCACACACAATCACATCCACTCTGACATGGGATCAATTTAGAAAAATTTGAGGATGACTGAATACCATAGTACAGAGTGGAAAACAAATACTGACATTGCAAGAGCATACAGACTCTACACAAACAATGTCCTAAAGCAGGGTTTGAATCCAGGGCACTGGAATTGTGAGGTGGCAGAGTTAACCACTGTGCCACAGCTTTGCCCATGATGGAGCATAGCTCATTTTTTTTACAAAGAGTTATTGTGCTCCTGGTTAAAAGAGAAAAATGTTTATGAGGTACCATGACAGAGGTATCATGAAACTAAATGGGGAGATTACTCTATGTATTATATTATTCCTTTCATTATGTCCTTATAAAAAGACAGCAATTAAGATCTGAAACATCAAATTACTTACCTATTAAATTGCTTCCTTTCTCTCGTGTAGTAATAAGAGGCCGCGAGAAAACCCCACCTGCAACATTTCTTGATCCAGCAGTGCTAGCCATGACAATTGTCTTCTCAGAATAGGAAACAATCACCTTGACAGTACATTCAAATAACCATCAGTTTGATGCATTTTACGACTTAAATATTGAGCATCCTCAAAAGATTAAAATGAAAGAGAATAAGACTAAAATTAAAGCTGAACAGATTTTTCAATCAGAGATGGAGCTGCAGAATTGTAATTGACATACAGTATGTGTGAGAGAATTCTATTCCAAGTATACAAAGAGATACTTAATTTAATTACAGCATAATGGAAATAAGTTTTAAACCCATAGATGTGAAATACATTTTTGATAAAAACATTACTTTTTATATTTTTAATTAAAAATAAGCACTGGGCTACATGTAAACCGTAATAGTGCTAGTTCAGCCTTTGCAGCTGACTGACAGTGTAATTTAATGTAAGTCACTGGATTTGTCTGTGCTTCAGCTGTAAAAAAAATAATAAAGCATAAACTGTCAACAACTGAAAGGTAAAAAGAAAAAAAAGTATCAACAGGATCACCCTGGCACCCATCCAAACCAATCCAATTCCAAACTACCCTAATGACTTACGCTTATGATAGAGCCGAATTGTTAGAATAAAAAATAAATATGCTGACAATGTCTAGACGTACCAAGGAGAGAACTGCAGTACAAAGAGTGAGTGGTGGAGATGAGAACATCATGAAGAAAAACAGCTATCACCGAAATACCTGAGGCAAAGTTAGGGCTGGAAGACCCAATAATCCTCATCTCCAACAATTTGAGAAGAGTCAGAATAAGTAGAGATGCTTTTCAGTAGGTAAAAGAAGGAAATCATCTTGCTTCTAGTGAGAGGCCAGAATCAGATTGCCACCAATCATGCCCAGAGAGAACAACCTTACTCGGGCAGAGAGATAAGAGGGAGGGATGTCCAGTAGAAGGTTGGTTTGAAGATTAAAATGGGCAATAATAGAAAGGGCAGCTGAGTGAAAACTGGAAATAAACTACAAATCTGCAGAACATATGCAAAAGCAACATTAGCTTGACAGAAATTTCCCTTTTGAATGTATAGCCAGACCCATGGTAAAGTGCATGACATGGACTGAGATAAAGGCAACGGATTTAAAAATTAGAACTTTAAAAGAATCTCTTACTAAGAGACTATGTGTATCTTGGTATTTATTATTTTCGGTTGGAGCAGCAACATTTTGTTATACTGTACATTTTAGTTACATATGGTAGAAGCAATAGTAGTGCTGTGAGGCGAGATTGAAGGAGTTGAACTTTTTCAGTTTAAGCAAAATAGCATTAGGAGGGGACATGGTTGAAGTACTACAATGGATCTCAGCTGTTACTTTAAAATAAATTATGCAGCAAGAACATGGGACATTATAGGAAACTTGTTAATGGTATATTTGGAACAAATGTTAGAAAGTGGCCGGCACAGTGGCGCAGTGGGTAGCGCTGCTGCCTCACAGTTGGGAGACCTGGGGACCTGGGTTCGCTTCCCGGGTCCACCCTATGTGGAGTTTGCATGTTCTCCCCATGTCTGCGTGGGTTTCCTCCCACAGTCCAAAGACATGCAGGTTAGGTGGATTGGCGATTCTAAATTGGCCCTAGTGTGTGCTTGGTGTGTTTGTGTGTGTCCTGCGGTGGGTTGGCACCCTGCCCAGGATTGGTTCCTGCCCTGTGTTGGCTGGGCTTGGCTCCAGCAGACCCCCGTGACCCTGTGTTCGGATTCAGCGGGTTGGAAAATGGATGGATGGATGTTAGAAAGTTTTCTTCACACATAGAACCACAGCACACAGAACATAAGAGTAAGAGAAATTTGACAAAGGAGACCATTAAGTCCATCAAGTCCATTTGTTTAGCTAATAGCTATGCTGTCATAGTATCTCATCCAGATGCATCTTAAAAATTGTCAAATTTCTGCTTCAAATACAGTAGATGAGTGGGTAGTTTGTTTCAGATTCCCACAACTCTTTGAGCAAAGAAGTGCTTCCTGGCTTAAGTCTTACTTAAATACACTTTCTCTTAACTTTTACTGGTGTCCTTGTGGAGATGATTTGCTGTTTAACTGGAGGAATTTGACTAGGTCAGCTTTATTGATGCCTTTAAGAATTTTGAAGATCACCTAGGCTAGGCAGGTTTTATTATTTGAGTCTGTCAGAATACAACATGTCCTTAAGTCTTGAGATGCAACTGGTTGCTCTCCTCTATACAACCTCATGTTCTTTCTTTTTTGTGGCAGGGTGACCAGAACTACATACAATAGACCAGGTAAGGCTTAACTTGTGAATTCTATCTTCTAAGCTGAACTTCCCTCGATTTAAATTCAACAGTTTTTATGATATAACATTTTATTTGCGCTTTTAAATCGCTTCTGTACATTTTGTAGATAATGAGAACATTGCATCAATGTAAACTGCTAAATCTTTTTCAGAGGTTGCTTCTTATAGGACAGTGAGTCCCATTTTATATTTATAATTGATATTCCTTTTGTCCACATGTAGCACTTTGCACTTTTCTACATTAAACTGCAAGTGTTTGCCCAACTCTGAGGACTGTCCAGTTCTTTTATATTTTTGCTGCCTCCTAGGTATTTGATATCCCTTCAATTTTAGTACCATTTGAGAATTTTACAAGTTTACTAACTACACCAGAATCTATGTCATTAATATACATTATAAAATGTAGTGGTCCAATTAGTGATGCCTGAAGGACTTCACTAATGACAACTCCATAAGGTGCATTCTTCATCGTATCTATACTCTGTCTCCTGATGGTTAACCAACTTGAGATCCAGTTTTGTAGGATACCTCTGATGCCAATAGCCTTTAGTTTTCAAATCAATCTTTTGGTGTGGGACCGCATCAATGGCTTTTTGAAAGTTAGGTAAATTTTGGTATAATTTGTCAACTATTTCAGCAGCTTGCTCAAAAACATCTAAAAAGATTGGTTTGGCAGGATCTTTGTCTCATAGGTCCCATTGTGGGTTTTGTGTATCATGCAGTTTTCATATAACAACAACATTTATCTATATAGCACATTTTCATACAAATAATGTAGCTCAAAGTACTTTACATGATGAAGAAAGAAAAAAAAAGACAAAATAAGAATTAAAATAAGAGAACACTAATTAACAAGAATAAAAGTAAGGTCCGATGGCCAAGGAGGACAGAAAAAACAAAAAAACTCCAGACAGCTGGAGAAAAAAAATAACATCTGCAGGGGTTACAGGTCACGAGACCGCCCAGCCCCCTCTAGGCATTCTACCTAACATAAATGATCAGTCCTCATTGTATTCAGGGTTCTCATAGAAGTACTTGATGATAACGGTCACATCGACTTCTGGCCTTTAATCCATCAATGTAGGGACATCACGGTGCTTTGATCAGGTGGTGGTGGCACAGATTGCCACCCCAGAAAACCGGAAAAAGAACAGAAGAGAGAGTAGGGTTTGATTTCTCCTTGTGCATCTCTGAGGTTTCTTAAATTCTCTTCTACACTCTTTTTTTTTCTTCAGCAGCATTGAAAAATATTGCTTATTGTTTTCACGTCACTAGAATTTTTTTTACCGGTATTTATTTTTTTTACCTTTTAAATACTTTTTGATCTCTTGCTGTAGTGTTCAGTATTCCTCTAATTATCTGGCTGTTTTTTATTTTGTTGTACAGTGATAATTTCAGTTTTACATCTTTACTGATGCCTCTATTTATTCATTTTGGGAATTTCTTTAGTCTATTTGCTTTATTGATTTTTGGAATGTACTGATTTTTGAGCCTTGATCAGAATGTTTCTGAAATTACATCACCGATCATTTAGAAATACTGTGCTATTACTTTCCCATTTTGTGTTTCATAGTGTTTCATTCCTAAAATGTGGCTTTTTGCAGATTATAAGATTTTGTTTGTTTGTACATTTATGTGTTTTCAAAGACAATTTCAAATATTACTATGTTATCACTGTTGCTTAATGAATAAATTCTGTTTTTATTATTCTGTCTTTATTATTCACAAAGATGATGTCTAAACACGGGATTAAATTGCTTAGAGATCTTTATATAGACAACATCTTTGCATCCTATGAACAATTACATTCCAAATTTAATTTTCCAGCAACACATTTCTTTCACTATCTTCAAATTAGAAACTTTGTTAAGCAGAACCTGCCCGATTTTCCTCATCTCCCACCTTCCTCAATGCTGGAAAAAATATTGCTCAGTCATGAGGATTCAGACTGCATTTCTGCAATATATAAAAATATTTTACAGTCCCTTTCTTTCAAAGATAAAAAAGGACAATGGGAAAAGGATCTCTCACTCAACATATCAGAAAAGGAGTGGAAAGTAGCAATGCAGAGAATTCATTTGAGCTCCATATGTGCAAAGCATACAATTATTCAACTCAAAATTATATATCAAGCACATCTGTCTCGCATGAAAATGTCCAAAATGTTTCCAGGGCAAGATCCAACTTGTGAACGCTGCAATCATGCTCCAGCCTCACTGGGTCACATGTTTTGGGCCTGCACCAAATTAACATCATTCTGGACCAAAATCTTTAAATGCCTTTCAGACAGCCTTGATGTCACAATCCCTCCTAATCCACTAACAGCTCGGTTTGGTGTACTCCCAGATGGGCTTAAAGTGGAAAAGGACAAACAAACTGTGATTGCCTTCACTACACTATTGGCACGCAGACTTATTTTGATAAACTGGAAGAATCCTAACTCTCCTCTTTTAAGTCGGTGCGTAACTGATGTTTTATAAAATTTGAAATTGGAAAAAATCAAATTCTCACTTAAAGGATTTGTGCAGAATGTTTTCAAAACCTGGCAGGATTTAATCAAAAATATTTTAGAATAAGCTCTTAAAGCACCGAGGAAGTAAATTCTCTCCCCACTTCTTTTTCTTCTCCATTTATCTGTATCTGCCTATTAAACTCATCAATTTATTTATTTTTACTATTTTTAAGTTTTCATCTGTTGGCCATGGGCTCTTTCCCCCATGGGGTGGGGGTTGATTTGTTTTCAATCCTATTTTTTTGTAAAAATTGATCTATTTGTATGGAATGATTACAATAAAATCAATTAAAAAAAACAAAACAAAAGATGATGTCTAAACAGGTATCACCATGTACTTTATAAGTTTAAGAGGTATTTTTACTAAAAAGCACTTTTATTCACTTGCTTATTAGCTTATGAGTTTGAGTGGTTAAATCTTTCTATTTATATTGTTTATATTGTATTCATCTTATGTATGCATTGCTATTTATGTTTGTGTGATCATGTTAGTATGTTTTCTTTTTGTCTTTGTTTTTAATAATTCTTTATCTGACTTTTATTTCACACTGTTACCTTTTATTCTATTTTAAAGCACTTTGGTCAATTTCTAGTTGTTTTAAATGTGCTATATAAATAAATAAAACCAAACCAGTCATTTGCCATTAGTGCCATTTCAGTTTCCTCTTTTGTATTTATGATAGGGACTTCCCAATCAGCATTTGCATATACCTCACAATCCCTATATTCTCATTATGGCAGATATTTCTTTTGAGACAAAAAAATAATACACTGTTGCCCAAAATATCACAAATTTGGTGGTCTGTAGCACACTCAAATAACTGATTTTCTGGACTTTGTCCTCACTAACTTAACCTACAGTTGTTCTGACATTCTCTTCCTCTGCCAAGATATTATGGATCTGAGTATTATTTTTCACATAATGTGACACACCTTCTCTTTTCTTTCCTTTTCTGTCTGTCCTGAAGTATGCATAACCTCTAACACGTAAATCCTCTGCATCACTCTCATTTAGCCATGACTCCATAATTCCTATAAATATCGTAGTCGCAGGGTAATACTGTTGGCTGTAGTTCAGACATTTTGTTTCTAACTATCCTCAAATTAAGAAGCAACCATTTCATTTTAAAAATGGAAAGCTACCTGTTGTATTTTTAGCTCAAGTTTCATATGGTTGGGTTTTTTTGTTTCTTTCAATCTTCATTAGTTTTCCCCCTTCATAGATACTTGGAATAAATTACTAAGTAGTGTAATAGTGGTGATCAGGTTTTTAGGGACCTTCAGTCTCGACTTGATGTTATTTTGGACAACTTAGATGAACATGATGGATGCTTATTGAGCTGAAGGCCTTTTCTCGTCGTAGTTGTTTTAATGTTCTAATGCCTTGTGCACAGAGTACAGTAAAATTCCCACTTGCATGTCTGACTAGTATGTCACTGTGTGTTTGCTTCAACTATTATGTATTTCTATTAGTGAACTTGGCCTATAAGTAGAAGTGAAGTTTCTAAGAATAAACTGAACTGATTTCAGCTGAATTAAGGAGATGTCGGTATTATCATTAAACAATTAAGAGATCACAAATATTTAGTTCCACCTGAGGATATTTACAGACAATACAGTAACTGCCCAATGTCTTGAGATTTGTACTTAAAATGCATTATGAAAGCTAAATATTGTTGAAAAGTCCCAAATAAACAAATATCAACTGGGGAAAACATAATGGTGAAATTACAGCCAAAATAAACCTACAAACTATTGGCCTGTATGGAAATCAGTAAATATAAGCATGTCTGTCCTCATATATCAGAACTTCTTTCGGACTCACATACCTCTCTGTGTGCCTTGATCATGCCAGGAATTTCATAATAAACTGTGGTAGCTCCTGAATCTTTTACTACACCTGCACCTGTTCGTGGATCCATTTCAATGATCTGATTAGAAGAGGCACTCCATGTTCCTGAAAGGCCTGTAATGACACCACAGATGAATTATCAGGAAAAATAATTGGCACATTCCCACCGCAAGAACTTTTTATCAGAAACCAGGAACTTTTTAGAAATTCAAGAACTTTTATAGCAATCCCACCGCAGGAATTTGGGTCATTTGCAGTCCATGGTAGGTAGTCCCAGGTAGTTTGTTTTAGCTCCTACTCAATGAGTATGTATCTTACGTTTAACCAGGAACTGCCATGGGTGACAAATTCTGCTGATTTGTTGACCAAAAGCACTGGCATTGAGGCTTGCACAGCATTGAAGCAATAGTCTCCTATATGAACTTGTGGTTCTTTTGAAGAAATAAGGTGCAGGGGTCACCTGTGAACTCCTGAACGCACCTCACTTCACACCACATTACTCTTCTTTACATGTAACATATTTTGCACAAAAGTTACAATTCTTCTTGTGTGATAAAAACACAACAAATTAAAGTGGCCAGGGACCACAAGTGGCCCAGGGCATGCATCATACAGGAACTTATTGGTTCCTGAAAACAAAGTTCCTGAAGTGGGAAAACCTATAATGTGACCATAATAAAGACAACACAATGGTATATCTTCACCCTAAAACATCTCTGCATTTGAAGCATCATCTCTGTGCCAAATTCTGCAAGACTCCCGACACAGCTAGACCTACAGCTTTTCATTAACATTTATGAATAGGGAAAAGTGAACCTCAATCTTTGCTCTTATATATACTTCTTGGTTGATTCTGAGGTATGTTTAATCTTTTAGGTTTTTCTGTTATTGAAATATATCTAGCCTCATTTCAGCTTTAACTCTTTCACTGGCTCCGGGACACTAGCTTCTAGGATTTGATGAAATTCAGCTGAATCCATTTTTCTTTCCAACCACATGTATTTCCTTTGCCAGTGGCTAACACACAACCCCAGTACAAGAGAAACACTGCAGTGCTTAAGGGTCTTAACTGTTGACAAGTTTGGTAGCAGTGGTAAACATTTACTGCTCAATTGTCACTGTTGGTTGTTGGTCTTTTACATATTTGTGAATTGTTCTGTGGGTAACCACACATTGAAATTTCAATGTGGAAGACAATAACTGATAACTTCTGGTCCATTGAGGTGGGACTTGTTTTTATATATAGAGAAATTTAGAATTCATTTCCCTCGCTTCATCATCATCTTTACACTCCGTCATCTAGACCTGAACCGCAAAATGTTTTTGATGACTGCTAGCAGTGTTGAGAAAATCCCAGCACCAAACTGATCACATTTCAACAGAAGGGTAGTTTCCCTGACTCATATATGGAAAATGTAACCAATTAAATCGCCTTGGATTAAAAGCATCAGCCAAATAAGTAAATTTAGAAGAATGTATAATGTTTATTTTTGTAGGGAAACAAGGGATAGCCATTTTTTTTTTATATATGAGATCTTTTATTTATTAGTTCACTAAATATACTGCTGCACCTTAACATTTTTATGTGTTTATATTTACCTTTTTATAGTATATTCACCTTCACATTTTGTTATTTAACGTCATAGAACTGCTGATTGGTGGGATATATTTGGAAAACTTAGCGTGAAGCAGGATATAGCCTTGTCCGGATTTTTTTCCAGGCCTCCGAAGTATAGCAACCAGCCAACATATTCTGAGCTGCTCATTACAAGTAAACTTTTCCTTAACGGTTTTACTATTTTCTTCCAAATGTTATGTTTTGTCACACCAGTCCACAGAATTGTCTTCCAAATCATTACTGGCATGTCTATGGGTTGAGTTGCTTTTCTCTATTTCAGATACTGACGTCTTCCATGCTTACACTGTATAAAATGCTGTACTGTGCACAACCATTTAAACCAGTTTAAGTTAAACATTTCAGCAGGTTCTCTGCAGTGACATGTGCACTCTTCTTTGCATATCCATTTACTAGCAGGTTCTATCAAAGATTTCTCTTGATCTTCTATATTTGTCTTTGCTTGAAAAGTTCTCTTTAACATCATGTTTTTGAGCGTGGAAATTCCAAGGTTGAAGAATTTAAATTTTTGTATTAGGCTTTTCGTGCAATATACATTCTTTGTTTTTAGGTTTTCAGCTGGCTGATTAGAGCAGTCCATGAGAGTAGGCACAAGATACTGAGAGGCTGGAAAAGTGAAAGTACTTTTTTCATCCATGCAATTGTTTTCACTTTCTGAACCTTTAAAAAATAAATATAAATGTACCAAGCAGGTGTCTAAACCTTTAAATGTGACACATTCACTTTTATTTGTTCAGCCTGTAAAATTCAGCTGATAAATAGATAATGTACTTTAAAATGGGCAGAAAACATAATGTTTAGGTCTGTGTCCTGCATGGGTTGTGGTAACTTTCCTTTCAGCCAGAGAATCCGTCTGGTTGGCCAAACAGTTGCATACAGCAGTAAGTTTCCATACACAAACACTTTAGTATGCACAACCTGTCTGAGTGCCATCTCGTTAGTGTTTGTATTGGTCAATTGTCATAATGTATCTGAATTAGATGATTACGCAAGAATGTTCTTTGTGTAGAGACATGGTTACAATGCAAATACTAGTGTACTGGCTATTTCTGCGACATTTTGTGTCCTTTGTCAGCAGTCTGGGGTGCAATTATCTCTTCTTTTGGGGTTATGTTGTACAGGGCAGGGAAATACTTTTTTTTCCCAGTCTGAAATTACTGTAAGTAGGTGATGTCGTTTGATTCTCATAAGATGTCATCAGCAGGAGATAGACATTCCAATCATGCTAAATAAGGTATGAATGAAGATAGTCTGCCTTTTTAATTTAAGTGCTTACTAAATTTTAGATATTCTTACTACCTACCTTCTTGGTTCACCAGTGATGAGCTGAAGCAGATAACATCCCCAACCACCAAGTTCTCTGCTTCATCTGGCATTATGGCATGCTGGACTGGCAATGCCACATAGTCTGCAATGCCAGGGTGCTCAGTGTCCCACACTGCCAGTATGGTAAACCCCACATTTACAGTACGGACAACAAAGCTGTTGTTGGTCGCTCCCTTTCCTACAAGCACAAGATCATCTCTACAGAGAAACAGACAACAAAACAGCCCATGAATTATTCAGAACTACCAGTGCTTGCTTCAACCAGAAACACAAAATTCTGTGACATATTTTAATTGCATTTAAAGTTACTGCTATCTTGATATACTAAAATCAAAACAAAAAGAGAACAGGTGTGATGAACATACACTGAAAGGACATGGTTGTTAGTTGCATCTACCTAATACCACCTTTGGATAATCTGTAGAGGCAAGGGATAAAAAGGTATGTTATATAGTTGTAACAAATTAGGTGACAGTGAGCTCCTTCTCTTGAATAGCTTTGCCCTGTTTCATCCTACAGATGCTCAATTTAATTATAATCTGGAGATTGTGCGATCAGTGAACCCATTCCAAGACTTCCATAATCTTAAAAATCCTGTTTAAAAGCCCATTATGTTGATGCAACACTACTACCAAATAAAGGTTCATCTGACTAACAACAGGAACTTCTGATATACAAATTCTGCTCTTTCAGTGGAGTAATAAAATACACGTCACTCCATTACGCTGCCCCCTAACTGCCTGAATTGCCTTCAAAGTATTGCTGACATTTGGCATGAAGGGCTCATAAATTCAAAGGACTGTGATCATGTTCTGGACGACTATTATATCAGCCTTCATTGTTGATCAGATAACCCAGGGCTCATAAAACCAGACAATGTTCTCCCAGTCCCCCAGTGTCTGGTGTTTGCACTCAGTAGGTCACAGCAATTTCACCTTTGTTTTTTTAGGCAGACAGGTGTTACAGTTAAGCTTCATTTTTATTTTTTTGTTTCTTAATATAATTTGTGGGTCATTGAATCAATTTCTGATATTCACAATTTATTCTGAAGTTGTTTAAATTTAGTTCCAAAGTAGTCACATCTTTTCTGACACCATTATGTATTTATCATGGGTGCCATCATTTTCTAGGCTCTTTTTTGTACTGTTGCCAGGGTGGCTGCCACCACAGGATTGCTGGATGTCATCAGATCAACAGTATAAATGTCTGTAACACACACTTCCTGGTTGTCTGAGATTCCATTAAAGATTGTTTTGTGTGTTTCACTGCTTAAGAATTCTTGGTTTAGATCCTTTTGTATTGTTTTCTCTACTGTATTTTGGGCTTAAAATGTTGGTTTTGCTTTTTAGTTTAACTGACTTTGATGTTTTGACCTTGATGTCTTTAACTATGTTTCATCTTCTGGTCCTACATCAAATCTAAAATATTTCTTAGTGTTCCTATGCAGGGTAGCAGGATCTGGATGCTATACAATGATCATTTGCCATACCCATTCATCAGAAGGTATAAGAAGCAATGTCATTTAATCTGAAGCATCACTGCTGTATGTCACTATAAGTAACATTAGTCTTACTGCAGCCTACAAGTTACCTCGCACAAGGTGTATCAGCATACATTGGTCCTTTTGAACAATGGCCCATTTCTGAGCACAGGACTACCTTTAGCTGATCTGTTTTCGGTGATGACCTATTCTTAAAAACATCTGTAATGTTGTTGAGAATGAAAACCCTTGCTTGGATTTTTGTGCTGATACAGTCTCACTGGTGTGCCTGGTGCCCGGTTCAATGGGCATTATTCATTAGTCTTCTCTATTCTCCTTTTAAGTTGCACTTGAACTGTTGATGTCTGCCTACCAGCCTTATAACAGTATGCACATATAAGGCTGTGACTAACTGCCATTGGCAGGGCAGTTGTACCAAACAGAGTGGAAATTCCATCCATCCGTCCATTATTCAACCCGCTATATCCTAACACAGGGTTACGGGGGTCTGCTGGAGCTAATCCCAGCCAACACAGGGCACAAGGCAGGAAACAAACCCCAGGCAGGGCGCCAGCCCACCGTGGGGCACACACACACCCACACACCAAGCACACACTAGGGATAATTTAGAATCGCCAATACACCTAACCTGCATGTCTTTGGACTGTGGGAGGAAACCAGAGTACCCGGAGGAAACCCACGTAGACACGGGGAGAACATGCAAACTCCACGCAGGGGGGACCTGGGAAGTGAACCTGGGTCTCCTAACTGCAAGGCAGCAGTGCTACCAACTGCTCCACCATGCCGCCTGAATGGAAATTAAAAATGCCTATTTCAGATACCTTTCTTCTAAAAATTAACTTAAATAGTTACTATAGGATATCTCAAACTCATTATTCAATAATGTCGATGTTGCTCATTACTAAAACTGCATAATTATCATAATATGGTTGATTTGAATGTGTTGTTATCCAGATATATTCAATAGATAGTGAAGTAGTGGGGAAACGTGAACAAGATTGTTGGAGGTTCACACATTTGTTTATGTAGTTTGCACATCTCCTGGATATTGGCTTGGTGTGATACAAGGGAAACAAGCTGAATGTTTTATAAAAAGACTGAATTTAATAATTTGCAGTTAATTGCACTGTACTAACTGAGCTTTAGAGCAGGGGTGGGCAACTATTTTTTATGGTGGGCCACATGACAAAACCAGATTGTTAAGGAGGGCTGAACATATTCTGTCAACTGTTACATTTCGGTAAACGTGTTGTATTTCTTTTTTTCACCATAATAAAATTAAAACAGACCACATATTTAGAGATTTTGTTTCGATTTAACAAACCATGAAACATACGCACACTATAGCATGCTTTCTAATACAATCTACAATCCCTGATTGTGTAAAATAAAAAGAAAAACAAAATAAGAAATACATTTTATTGCATTAATCATTGATAAAGTATTTTACAGTTTCTGTACCGCTGACAACTTGGTGGGAAGAATGAAGTTTTTGATGAGGTTCAACTAATACACTGAAGTCAGGTGTAATTTCTGATGTTGCTATTCGCAGTGCAGCAGACAGATAGTCATCACTGAGAGAAGATCTGTACCTGAACTTGTTGAATTTCATTACTGATAATATCTGTTCATATATGTATGTTGATCTAAAGAGGACAAGCATTCTCTGAGCTAGTCTTCTCAAGGGTATCTAATTCTCCTATTTGAGAGAATTGTAGCTGCCAGCAATGCATTAGACTGCAAGTCTATAAGTTCAAGTTATACAAAACTGGGATCACTGTCCACATTACATGTAAAAGGAGAGGAGATTTTGATCATTTCAGTTTCCACTACTTTGAAGTCTTCAAATCGCCTGAAAACTCACCATACTGTGCCTGGAACATGGCTGAATACCCGTTAAGCCGATCAGCAGATTGATTCTTCCCTCTCACTGTGTCAATGTGTTCCTCTCTACTTGTTGAGAAGCAGCAGCTTCCTCATGAAGGCCTTGACAAGGCTGTGCATTTCATATGCATAAAGAACTTTTACCTTGTAGTTTTGTGTTCAGTTCTTTCATAAGTGTAGTCACATCAACAGTAAATGCTAAATCTGATAGCCACTCAGTCCTGCTTAGTTCAGGGATGTGATTTCCCTTCATTTAACAAAACTCTTGAATCTCTGATTTCAGATCTTAGACCTGTTTGAGCACTTTGCCCAAGCTTAGCCTCCTGATAGCTGTGTGGTAGCCCAGATCAGTCTAATCAGTCTCAGACTCCTCCAGCAGTGTAATAAACTGTGATTTAATGCCCTAGCCCTAATGAAATTTTGCAGTATTTATTACAACATCTACAACATGATTAATTTTCAGTATTGATTTATATAGCACTTGGTGAATAATACAATGTAAAAATATGAGTTTTTCTGCTGGTTTAATCTCAGCCACTTTTTCCTGCATCCTATATTTTTACCTGTAAAATTATGAGAACCATTAGTTGTCACACCAACTAACTAACTAACCACATACTGACTTCAGTAAATAAATCCTTCCCGGATTTTGTCCATTTCACTGACTGCATTGAAGCCAGTTCCTCTGTTATTTCAGAGACTTTCATTATTCCTTTCACAAAAATCAGCAACTGAGCTGTGTGATGGAACATCACAGCTTTCAATCGAGGCCAAGGAAAAGTCATGGACATTTTACACCGTGCGTTTCAGCTGTAGTACGGGATTCTCTGTAATTTCCTCAATCCGTCTTGCAACCGTTCCCTGTGAGAGGGACAGATGTACAAACGCATCCTTCTTCTCTGGGCAGAAGATTGCCTCCAACTTCAATAGGCACAAATTCTCCATCAGAAAACAGTTTGCTTCTTTTGGCAATTTTGTGAGCTAATATAGTATAGCTGGTTTTTACTGTTATTTCGTTTGCTGCTGGAAGCTTTTTAAAAACATTTTGCTTTTTTCGCAGTTCAGCTAATAATTTCTCTGCAGTCCTCACCTTCTTCTCTTCAGATGAATTTCTGTAGTTTTTGGTGTGCTTGATCTTGAAGTGACAGTTCAAATGGTATTACGTAAATTCAGTGATGTGCTCTTTGCATACCAAAACAGATTGCTTTACCACTAACCTCTGTGGAAAAAATACTTAATAGTCCAGGATTTGTTGAATGATCAATTTTCTACTGCTCCATTTCTATTTTTTACTGCTCATTTTTGTTGTGTCTTTGCACAAAATGCAGACGGGATGAAGATTAACAACAGGTGTCATCTTCCTTTATTCAATATAACACGAGCAATTTCTGTATCAAGCCTTTCTCTGATGCAATCTCCTGCAGTTTCCCACACCTTTCATGGGTTAGACAGAAACAGAACATGGGCTACATAAACCCTGCGGGCCTGGTCTGTTTCAGAGACTATGACAAACTGACCACTTTGTATGTTTTGTTTTCTTCTTTATTTCGTATAGTATCATTAAAAAAAATTCATCATGCTCTAAATTCAATAGTTTCAAGTGAGCACCAGATACTTTTAAGTGAGCACCAGATACTTTCAACTGCACAGTAACTGAAAAGGGGATACATACCTATACATAATTTCTGATGCATATTAGTTCTTTTCTATAGTTGCACTTAGGAAAAATGGAAATTGGAGAGTATACTTTCAGCTTGATCTTAAACACAAAGACATAGTATTTGTTCTTGCAGTTTGTCATGGATACATTATCACTGAAAGGCATTTAAAACATATATTGAAGTCTGAAGGCCTATTTCGTCGTAAGGTCTATAGCAACATTGGGGAAATTATTGTGTTTATACAGCAACAATTGCAAAGCTCAGGTCAGCTTCATGGCTACTGATGGATGCAGACAAAATATCAAAAAAATGGTTTGCATGTGAAGAAGAAGATTTTTGTCTGATATTGAAGGCGCTAGATGGGGTTTTCCTAATGTGGTGGATGGCCGGGTCCCATGCCCGGCCGGGACGCTCCTTCGATGTATGTCCTGGGGGAGCAACCATGGGCTGCTCAATACCTCCCCCGGGATGCTTGGTGGCAGCCTCCCTGGCTAACGGTCGTGCCTCAGCTTCCCGCAGGACTCCATTGGAGATGGAGTTCTCCACAGCCCTGTTGGGATCTGGGGTGGCCGCCAGGGGGCGCTGCATGGGTCCCTGAGCCCAGCTGGACTAATCTTCAGCCCCACCCGGGAGTGGAACCGGAAACAGGTGATCAAGCACCTGGCGCACTTCCGAGTGGGCCATAAAAGGAGCCAGCAACCACCATTCAATGGCCAGAGTCGGGAGGAGTGATGGTGCCAGATGGAAGTATTGTGTTGGAAGAGAATGTTTTGGGACTGTTTTGTGGCTGGGGGGTTACGTGGAAGATGTACCCTCCAGCTGAAGAAAATAAAAGTCTTTGCTTTATTTTATAAGTGCCTTGGTGTCAGTCTGTGTCGGGTCGGGCGCAATATTACGCTTTCGTTACACTAAGTGCAACTATAAAACAGAACTAATATGCATCAGAAATTATGTATAGGTAGCCCCTTTTCAATTACTGTGCGATTAAAAGTATCTGGTGCGCACTTGATACTATGTGGTGCTCACTTGAAACTATCTGGTGCTCACTTGAAACTATCTGGATCCTTTCGAAGTATAATAATAAAATAATAATTCAGCTACAAATCTTGTAAAGCACCACTTACCAGCAGTATTAACACTAGAATTACCAGAGCCTACGAAAAAACTCGTAAATCTGTCCCACCTTAAATCGCGTCTTAAATCCGTTTGCACATCTCTGCCAGAGTCTTTTGTCATCTAAATGTACAAATAAGAGAACACGTGCGCTTTTATTCAAAAATGTAACTGCACAAAGAAAAAAAAGCAGCGTTAGCATACCACATTGACACCTTTTGTGAAAGTGTTTCTTTGATATATGGACTTCAGGCTTCATACGTTATATAGTTTATGCCTACATTTTGTCATTTACTATTAGAATATGAAAAACGTTTCTGTTTTAAAAATGTGTTTGCACAGACTACTATAGAAATGGAACACACATGAAATGCGTGTATTCCAAATAACGCTAGAATTATTTCCACTGTAAAACTCCACTTCAATCCCAGATAATCAAATCAAGGCAAGGCATGAGCTAGGAGAAGTTCATTCTAAGTCGGTGGGAGGATGGAATAGCTGGCTGCTAGTAGCTTGTGTTTATCAGCACATTTAGATGACAAAAGACTCTGGCGGAGAGGTGCAAACGGATTTAAGACGCGATTTAAGGTGGGACGGATTTACGAGTTTTTTCGTAGGCTCTGGTAATTCTAGTGTTAACAGCATATGAAAATCATACTGCGGTGGGCTGGCACCCTGCCTGGGGTTTGTTTCCTGCCTTTTGACCTGTGTTGGCTGGGATTGGCTCCAGCAGACCCCCGTGACCCTGTAGTTAGGATATAGCGGGTTGGATAATGGATGGATGGATGGATGAAAATCATAGTGAAAAAAATGTATGTCTGGCCATCTTGCCTGAAGAAGGGGCCTGAGTTGCCTCGAAAGCTTGCATATTGTAATCTTTTAAGTTAGCCAATAAAAGGTGTAATTTTTCTTGGCTTTTCTGGCCATTTGAAAGAGAAGTAAGTTAGTTAAAGCTGGGATGATTGTGGGGTTATTAACTTATTGATAATTTTCTAGGAACTGGACTTGGACAAACAGTCGTAATACTAGTTAACCTGTATTTACCTGTTAGTAGCAAAGGTTAGCATTGAATTGTGCGCATGGAAGCTGTCCCCAGTATTGTCATGGACATGAGCTGTCAAAGTTAGTGTGGCTCCAAGTGGAATGGCAGACAACAGCTCTTTGTTAAAAGTGTAAAGAGTAGGACTTGTGCTAATCCTTAGATAGGAAACAGGGGACACCTAGAAATCACAAAGCAAAATAAGCAAAGACAAAGCATTTCAACATCAGAATAACTTTCAAAATACAATTTTGACTTTTTCCTTCAAATAAATTGAAAATTAGTTACAGTACATTGGCAGTACAAAAAATGTATGCACATTTACTGAAGGTCCTTTCAGTCAAATGGAACTAATCATAAACTGTTAGGCTCCATGCTGTGTTTTTTAATACTGTTTGTACCTTGCTGTGAACTAGATAGATTAATACCTCCTATGTTGCATATAACCAAGTAAGCTTGTTGTACTGTATCTTACTTGTTTTCCATGTAGATCATTTACCATCTAGGCAGCTCTAGTCTAGCACAGTGTCGTAAATATAGGAGTGAAGGGAATCAATTAAATGATTGGGTGCCTGCACTCACAACATAACTCAATTTAAAGTTCTTCTCTACAGAAAATAAGAGGAAAATCAAAATCTTAATATACTTACCTTGAGAGCGATGATAATGCTTTGACTCACACCAAATGATTCCTGGGAGTTTACTTCTAAGCTGGACATACCAGTGAGGGAATTGGATGTAATTATGCCTTTCTCATCCACTTGAACTAAAGGAGTCTTGTTTGGACAACCTAGTGGTTTGTATCTGATGGTAGCAACTCCATCGCTGTGGGGTGATGGAGAAGAAGAAAATATTTTGATAGTTGATAAAACCTTTAACAAATTATAAACTGGGAACTACTTTTAATCTTACCGATTTGTTTCAAATCTTAAAAAAGAGTTTGGTGACATAAGTATTTCTTCTGGCTCCATCTGAGGATTTAATAAATATGGCTTTTCAAAAACCTATAATTAGAATGCAAGTTGGTACAATTTACAATCTGGAAGTATAAGCAAAAAAGGCAACAACAAAAACAATCTAAAATACGTGTTCTAATGGAACTAGTAAAGCACGTTTCCATGTATTAAATGCTGTGTTATACCTGAATCTGAATTTCGTCTGAAAGTTCTTTCAGGTTGCCTTCTAGGTGACCAGCTGCAGGCTGAGTTGCTTTGACGATAACTTTTAAACCTGTTCTTCCCTCAGCTTTTCCGTATGCAATCACTACAAAATTATTTTCCAGAGGAAGTTGTAACAAAGCCTGGATTAACAAAAATATTCAGCAACAATACAAGTGAACAAAGGTTCTACAATATAAATAAAGAAACAGTTCTGCTCATCATTCAACCGACTGACTCCTCCCTACAGCAATTAGCAGTTAAGAAGAAACACTTTAACATCAAATACTTCTGGCATCTGCATTGTCCTGTTAGGTGTTTAAAGAATGAGTGACCCAGGAATTCAAGAACACCTTGCCTCTATTCAACTACCATCACCCTCAGATTTTATTCATATGATTATTTTACCACTGATAAAAAAATGATTGCACATTGCTTTAGATACTTTGAGCACTGCCCTTTATGGAATACTTTAAATATCACACAAGGTCTTCTCTGATAAAACCATCAACTTGAGATTGATGCAAACGTTGTTTTAGAAGAAAGCCAGTTGCCCACACCCCCACCCTCTGCACTCCAGAGAAGAACAATTGTGAGTTGCTGAGCTGCTCTAGGGTCCTTTTTCAGCCTGCTATTTTTCCATCAGCCAACATTTCAAAGCCAATGTTTAGTTAGTCTCGTATATTTCATCTAACAGCACTGTTAAATAGGATAAGGTAACAAAACTGCAAACTTTCACAGACTAAGGGACATCTTGAACAATATGCATTCTGAACATTGTAATTGCAGACTCATTTCTGGATAGATCTGATAGCAAACCAAAGCACCTACGAATGTCAAAGAGGCAGGATGTGTGTGGTACTCAGATGTGAACAATGATCTATTCCGCAAAACCTACATCTGTTATTAAAACTATATGTAAATACTGTATGTTCCTTTCTCTCTTTCTTTCTCTCATACTTTCTAAGATAACTAGCTCTTCATTTTCCTTCTGCTGGGCCTTGATGTTTGTCTGTCTGATGCATCATTTTCACAAGCTCTGGCCTTGTGATGGTGACCCAAGTCAAATGCTGGAAGTAGACCCATTACTTTCGGAAGGGAATCTCCATACATAAACTTCCATGGAAAACATTTTAAATTATGTATTAGATAGAAATGACATTTTTTGTGAAGTGAAACACATCACACAGACCTATCATCCAAAGTAAGTTGAGGGAAACCATACGACAGAGTGATAAAGAAGAATGGAGAGATCGTATCAAAAAGTCTCATTAATTCATAATACCTGATTCGTTAATAAACAATTTATCTATTTCCCCAGAAAACTGTTAACTGAAATACAAACACTGCTTAATTTATTACAAATGTAAATCTCAGACTACTGCACTTTTTCCGAATGCATAATAAGAGAAGAAAACAATGTCAGCCAATTAGATCAATTAGAGGTCAAAATGACTTATTGTAAAATTCGACATTCCCAGAGTGCTTCCAAGACTTTATGTATACTGCATAGAAACGCACAATGTGCAGAAACTGCCCTGTCCCTCCAACTCTCGTAAGTTTCTACAAGCTGCTTTATTCTGTCTCTCACCACCTCTGCTTTATAGATACTGCACAATGCTGAACCCTGACAAAAAATAAGAAATGTCAGCAGGTCTTACACAATGACATAGTTATTAGAGCATTTGAAAGATTTAGACGAGAACAGGCCATTCAGCTCAACAAAGCTCGCCCTTGCTATCCACTTATTTCCTCCAAAAACCATCAAGTTGAGTTCTGAAGGTCCCCAAAGTCTACCACACTACTGACTCCATGTGTCTGTGGTTTACTGGGTAAAGAAAAACTTTTGTAATATTTGCATGAAATTTACACATTTCTGTGTCAACTGTTTTCTTGTTGAACTCATTTTAAAGTAACAGTCTCGATTCACTGTACTAATTCCTTTCCTATTTTGAACACTTCAATCATATCATCTCTTAATCTCCTTCTGCTTAAATTGAAAAGGCTCAGCTTTTTTAATCCTTCCTCATAACTCATCCCCTGCTTTCCATGAATAAGCACAGTTGTTCTTATCTGAACTTTTTCTAGCACTACTATGTCCTTTTTGTAGATTGAATATCACACCAGTGTGTTATAAAGCTTTAGCATAACCTCCATGGACTTGTACTCTACTCATTGTGCTATATAACTTAACATTCTCTTGGCCTCCCTAATGTCTGGACACTTGCTGGAAGTTGATAGTGATGAGCCAACTACAACTACTAAATCCTTCTCATAAGGTGAATGTCAATTCTCAGACTTTCCAGTATGTATTTAAACCTAACATTTGTACTTTCTATGTGTAATATTTTACATTAAGTTCATCTGGCACAAAGCTGTAATGATTCAATGGATTCTAAATTATCTGCCAATCCACCTATCCTGGAATCATCAGCAAACTTAACCAGTTTTTTACTTACAGTATATTCCTATCCAAATCATTTATGTATTATTAAAGATAGCAGCAGCCCTACATCTGGTCCTTGAGGGACACCATTCTTCACTCAATTCTAATGAGGATCCTCACATCATATCCCTCTGCTTCACGTATTTGAGCCATCTACACACTACACTTTGAACTCCAAGTTCTTTTAGTTGATGCCCAACATCTCATGTGGCACCTTATCAAATGTTTTCTGAAAGTCAACATAATATCATATGCACCACCCTGATCATATCCTTTTGTTGCCTCCTCATAGAATTCTAGCATGTTAGGAAAATATGACTTCCTTCATCTGAACCATGCTGTTCAGTAAAACTCCTGTTCTTGCCATGTGTTGTTCAATGTTTTCCTTAATAATTCCTTCCATTAGTGAAGCTGTGATGCAATGTGAAGCTTACTGGCCTATAGTTCCTCGGATCTTGCCTAAAACACTTTTTATATAACAGGATAATATTTGCCCTTTTCTGGTCCTTTGGATTTTCCTCAATGCACAGTGACTCCCTAAAAATATGCATCAAGTGGTGGGAAAAACTAATTTTACGGAACATGAGGCCGGCAATTTGAGCACATACAAGATTGTACCTAAGTGCACTGTGCCATTGTGACATTGGAGTTAATAAAGCTATTGTAATAATTATAACTGGAATGTCTTTTTCCATGAGAACAACTATAAGTCTACTTTTGTTAACACCTGTATGTACTCACTAACCTGCTTAAGCACTCGAGAAAAAATATTATCTGATCCTGGTGATTTGTGTGATTTCAGCCGATTTAATCTGAACAGTACTTCTTTCTGTACCATTTCCAAATGACTCAGTCCTTCCTTAGTAGTCCCTGTCACTGCTAGAAGGTTATCCACTTACTCACATGTGAACACCTCAGAAAAGTATACATTTACAGTATCTGCTATTTCCAGAGGTGGGTAGTAATGAGTTACATTTACTCCATTACATTTACATTTAAGAGTAGTTTTACTGCACCATACTTTTTACTTTTACTTGAGTACATTTGTGAAGAAGAAACGCTACTCTTACTCCACTACATTGGGCAACACTCGACTCGTTACTTTTTTTCCATTAGATACGCTATATTTTTGTCAGAGAGAAGCCACCAGTGGATCTACTGCATGACTGTTTCACCAATTCAGCAATAATAATCACAAGACTCTGTTTCACCAATCAGATGTAGCAACAATAATCACAAGACTCCATTTCACCAATCAGATGTAGCAACAATAATCACAATGCTCCGTTTCACAAATCAGACCTAGCCATGCAGTCACATGACCACACACAAACTGTGGTAGCATAGTGGCACAAACTCCTCACAGACAGCAGACAGAGAAAGAAAGAATACAAGTGGAACCTCGGTTTGCGAGCAATCCAAAGCACTTGTATATCAAAGCAAATTTCCCCATAAGAAATAATGTAAACTCAAGAAGATTCATTCCACAACCCAAAACTATTCATAAAAAATGATTAATACAAAATATAAAGTGTAAAGTAAAAATACATAAAACAAATTAACCTGCACATTACCTTTGAAATAAATCATGGCTGGTGTGAGTGAGTTTCTAAACTCTTGTGTGATTTCACTCAACAGGACGACATGGGAAGAGTGTCCTGACGCAACCACAGGCACCCAGTGTTGTAGCAGTTCGCCGTAAAAGCGAATCCGAAAAGATCGCGATCATGCTATAAGCACCTGCCGTTGATGGCTGATACAAGGAACAAGGAACATTATAAATGAGCAGGGCACAGTATTACTTGGCCATGACCCTGCCTGACTGCTGTGTCTGTGTACAGGAGAGTGGCAGATCCCGCTACAATAAATAACCGCACTGATCCTGTTTTAAGCTGAATAAAGATGGTGTCGCTAAAGTATTGCAACTCAGCTTCGTGCTTTGGGATGCAAGATGGGGACTCACACATCACAGCACACACACGTGGTCACAATGCTGTAGTAAACAGTATACGCTTGTATGGATGTTGACTATATGAGTGAGGCACACCGACTGACAATTTCCCACAATCCCGCAGCACGAGAGAGAAGAACCATCAGTTCAGTTGTGATCACGTGACTCTCGGCAGACAAAGCTTATACGGACTACTTTAATTAAAAAAAAAAATTATTAAAAATTTTAGCTTGTCTTGCAAAATACTCGCAAACCAAGTTACTCGCAATCCAAGGATCCACTGTACATGAAAAATGACAGCCAACTCCTGCTGAAGCTTAACCTTCACTTCACTGAGTGAAGAACAAGCACGTTTTAACCAAACATGCATAGACACAGACAGTCAAGGTAAAGTGAGACTTATTGTATGTGCACAAGGTGTTCTAATGTTATTTTCTATCAGCTGTGCTATTTGGAGGGCAAGTGAATATACAGTATTCTACTGTCAGTGTACAGTATATCTTGTCACTGTAAGTAGTTTGCACTGTTCAAACATACATGTTACCTACTGTAGGTATTGGCTTCAAAAGCTTTGTTGTAAAAAACTGAGATTTGGAACTTTGTGTTATTTGTGCATCTTTATTCTGTAAAGATGTTATATATTTTTACTCATTTTTTATTTTATTATTTGGAAATAGCAGAATTTGTGCATTATTTTTATATTTGTTTGTCTTATTACAACATTTCTAAAAATTTAAATCATTCATTATGATCAAACAGTTACTCAGTACTTGAGTAGTCTTTTCACCAAATACTTTTTTACTCGAGTAATTTTTTGGATGACTATTTTTTACATCTACTTGAGTAATATTATTTTGAAGTAACGATACTCTTACTTGAGTACAATTTTTGGCTACTCTACCCACCTCTGGCTATTTCACTGACTGTATGTTTTGATTCCCCTTTACTATTACTAATGCACTTCACCTCCTCCTTGACTGTTTTTTTACTACTAAAATACTGAAAGAAATTTCTTTGGGTCATCGTTCCCCTTATCTACTATATTCTAACTCTTTATTAATCCACTACAGAGATTTTCTGAAACTACTCCTAATTCCAAATTTTGTGATGCACCTGTCCTACAATATACATAAAACATTTTTAAACCTCTTCTACTGCTCCTTGAATGTCTCCATACTATTTGCTTTGCTACTTAGATGCTTAGATTAGGGTGGTGGGAGGAATCATGTGATTGGAGAGAACCAGTACAGATGCAGTGTGGTCCAATCAGTCATGTCTCTGTCTCATTCACTTGCACTGCTTGTAGCTTGATGGCATGAGCCATAAATGCAACGGCCCACCAGGAATAGTCTCAGTTGTCCCGATGGCCAGCCAATTCCTGAATATTTTGCCTGAAGTATTTATTTTAAAAATGTGAAATGATGTCCATAAAGGGAGACACAAGATCAGCACACTGTGACAATCCATTGACACTCAATTCAAAGACCCAATGTATATCAATGTGTTTTACCTATCAAAACATAAGACAGAATGGATCCATGGATATATTTACTTCAGATTCTGATCCTCCCCTCTCCATGTTGCTGCAGAAATCAAGATTTATGAAAGCAGGGAAAGATTTTTCAATTTTCAATCACCCAGTTTTCTTGATCATGTGATCACTGTTATTTGATCTTCTTGTTCTTCGCTGACAGGAATAGAACCTGGAGTGATCTTCTGCTGTAGCCCATCTGTTTTAGAATCCAATGCTTAGTATACTCAGACTGATGCCTTTCTGAACATTTGGGTATTATTGGTACTGGCTGTTCCTCTTTATTTTTTTCAAGCTTAACAAACCAAAATTCAACCCCCACCCAAGAGAAAGAGAAGAGAGCCAACAACGAGAGCAAATCTTTAAAAGCAGCATGAAGTGTATCTTTTTCCCCAATATAGAAGCTTATCTAAAATGTTATTGATTAGATTCTGCCATATTTAAAAAAAGTTTCAAACAGTTCCCCTAAGTGAGAATTTGATTTTTTCCAATTTCAAATAGTACAGAACATCAGTTACCCACTGACTTAAAAGTGGTGGGATGGGATTCTTCCAGTCGAGCAAGATAGTCAATGTGCTAGTAGTGAGGTAAATGCAATTACAGTTTTGTCCTTCTCCACTTGAAGCCCATTCAGGAATACTCAATATATGTTGATATCCAGGGGCCTCATGTACTGTATAAACGGTGCGTACTTACAAAAATGTTGCGTAAGCCCATTTCCACACTCACATCGCGATGTATAAAACCTAAACTTGCTGTAAAGCCACACACATTTTCATGCTATCTGAATGCTTGGCATATGCAAGTTCTCTGCTTGGTTTTGCAAACTGGCGGCACCCAGCCTCAAAGCAGTGCTTTTGTTCCAGTGTGGTTTCCCTTTCTTTTTTAGATCCACATCCCTGATGCGGCTTTATCAAATAAACAATATGCGGTTAATTTCAGTGTATTAGTTTATGGCATCTGATTGTAATTAACCTGTAACAATATAATGGTCCACAGAGTGGCCAAACTATTCCAAATACCATAGCTGCTTTAATGTTGTTCCTCTCATTGCACCACCCAGAGTATTTATCCCACTGTATCTGAGTGTTGAATCACAGCTCTACAGCAGCTGATGGCAAAGAGAATTGTCGGTATATAGCATCAAGCACACGCTGCCTCATACGACAAATGCTTCAGAGCCTTTCCTGTATGGACCTCGCGGTTCAGAAACAGCTTCATCCCAAGAACTATAAACGCACTCAATCAGTCTATCGAGTGCTCCTGGTAGAACTGTTTGTACTTATTAGTATAATTATCCATCCATCCATTTGCCAACCCGCTGAATCCGAACACAGGGTCACGGGGTTCTGCTGGAGCCAATCCCAGCCAACACAGGGCACAAGGCAGGAACCAATCCCGGGCAGGGTGCCAACCCACCGCAGGACACACACAAACACACCCACACACCAAGCACGCACTAGGGCCAATTTAGAATCGCCAATCCACCTAACCAGCATGGACTGTGGTAGGAAACCGGAGCGCCCGGAGGAAACCCACACAGACACGGGCAGAACATGCAAACTCCACGCAGGGAGGACCCGGGAAGCGAACCCAGGTCCCCAGGTCTCCCAACTGCGAGGCAGCAGCGCTACCCACTGCGCCACCGTGCCGCCCTATTAGTATAATTACCTCACTGTAAACTTGCGATACAGTTATAATATTGCACAACCTGAGCCACTTTATAAAGCACATATTTACATATGATGACAATATCATTTTTAAGATGAAATGCAGCAAAATATGTTTATTACATTATACAGATAAAATGTTAACATCATTTAAATAATCTATATTGGTAATAATTAAATATGTGAGGACACGGTGTCACAGCGCTAGCAAGGAGCTTGCGCCCTATTCAGGGATTGTTTCTGCCTTGCACTGTATTCTTGCTGGGGCTGGTGCAACACTGGAAGGATAGATGGATAGAATAATTAAACATGTACTACGAAGATATTTCAATGTTCCTTAAAAGTTTTGAAGAATCAGCATTCTAAGCTTACAGATGACTTAACATCTACTACAGAGCTGATTGTGTGATGATTGGTTACTTGGAGAAAGAAAAGGAAGGAAAGGAATTGGGAGTTAGTACGTTTGAAAGAGACGTTACTGCTGCAATAAATTATTTCATCGAAGGTCGCACACGACACAGTAAGCATCGTGCGGGAGGCACGAACAATCTCTGGACAGGGTGCCAGCTCGTCACTATTACTGCGCCACCGTGTTCCCATGTTTAATACATACTTTAACTCCTATCATCATGAAAATGATATCAAGTATACATCTCAGTATTTTAATTATTCAGTCAGCTGTAATATCACGAATGTAATGGATTCTGTGCCATATCGGAAGAAGAGAAAGCCCGTTTAAGAAGCACGTAGTGATTCACACACATACAGCACATAGAGGAACACATACAAAACAAAGCATTTAACGTGCTACTTTAGTTACGATGGGATTTGAGAAACTAGTGAATTAAATGATTTAAAGATGAAGTTTATGATGTTCTACTTTGATGACAAAATAAACAACGTGATTAAGGTGGAAATTTTAAGATTAAAGTTGACATTTCAAGCTTTTTTCCCCACTGCGTGCCTATTTTTTTTTCTTTTCTCTGTACCCTAATATGCTTCATATGACACTCAGACGGTGGGCTACGACGTGCCTTTTCATGGCAACTTTGATATCTGACAACTTATTTTTGATTTCGGGCACGGTGCGACTTTGTGAACTTGAGCTTTCGAGTTTCTCCGACAGTCTATGTCACTTGATCAACTTTCTTTTGTTGTTTTTACCACTGTTTAAACCAACAAATAGTATGTTTTTCCTTGCCTCCACTTGGTATTCACTGAAATTCTTCTATTTTCCCCCGTGCTTTTGCCATTGCCTTTTCACAGAATGCTGATTAAGGGCTATTTATATTGATTTGCATATTCAAAGAGGCATAATTCTGGGAGGAGTTGGGGAGTGGCGGCAGGTGCGTCCGCGTGCACGTGCGTTACTTTTCACGCTGACCAGGATTTATGGAGTGGAAGAACATGGAAGTTGACAAACACACAGATTTATGCATCTGGATTTTTTTGTGCGTACACACATTTTCACTTTTGTCTGTACCCCATGTTTTAGTGTGAATTCTATGCACGGCGTTATACATGAGACCCCAGGTGTTTATGGCTTGCGTATTTGCTGCCGTGTAATAAAACTGAAAGTTTGGTAGTGCTATGCCCCCTTCTGCTTTAGGTCATTGTAGAGTTGCTCTTTGGATGCATTGATGTTTCAAATTCCAAATAAATGAGGTTATGATAGAATATAATCTATTAAAAATGATTTGTTAATGTATATGTGGATGCTTTGAAATAATAAAGAAGCTTGGGAAGGACTTTCATCTTGACAGTGCTGATTCTCCCTGCTAATGTAAGTTGGAGGGTAGACCATCTGTTCACATCTGGTTTAATTTTTTTCCATGAAGACAACAAAATTTTGAAAAAGAGGCTTTATATTTACATGTGATATTTACTCCTAAATATTTAAAGTGATCTGCCAAGATAAATGAAAAGGTGTCTTATTGTAATATTTTGTGCTAGAGAGTTTACTGGAAAAAGTATACTTGTATTCAAATTGATTTTGAGTCCTGATATCTTTTGAAAATCTGCTAGTGCTTTAGGACTGCTGGTATGGAATCTGCATATAGTGATATTTTCTGTTCAAGTCCCTCTCTGAAAATCCCCTTTATCTCTGATGCATTTCGAAAGTAAACAACCAATGGCTCAATGGTGATTGCAAAGAACAATGGTGATTAAGGCATCCTTGTAGAGTACCACGTTCTAATTTGAAGTAGTCTGAAATAATGTTAATACAAACCGAGGCTTCTGGACTAGTATAGTGTAATTTGATCCATGCACATATGTTTGGGCCAAACCCAAATTTGTGGAATGAGGTAAATAGGTACTCCCAGTCAACCTTATCATTTTTTTTTCTGCACCCAAAGGTAATAAGTTCTCTGGGATATTAGATTTAAGGGGTGAATATATTATATTAAACAAACATTGAAGATTAAAAGCTAAGTGCCTCTTTTTAATAAATCTGTTTTAGTCTTGTGATATTACAGAAGGAAACACTTTCTCAATCCTTTTGGCTAGAACTTTGGAGAATATGTTAACATCATTATTCAGGAGTGCGATTGGTCTTTATGATGTATAAAAGTTGAATTTGCACCCTGGTTCAAATTACACCTAGCACATGATCAGGTAATTGTTAAAAGAAGCCTAACTTTATTATCTTCCGAGTTTATGGTCAAGCTTCATATTTTTATCTTCTGAGCTTATGCTTAAAGGCTTAACATTCAATATGATAAAGGAAGGTTTAGTTATTTTAGAGCAAAGATATATAAAGTTTAAGAGAAAAAAGTCATATTTAAGGCATAATCATTGTTATATTGTAATGCTTAGGCTAAGTTCCAATAACCATTGTCTCTTATAACCATGAGAACAGGATAAATGTGTGTGGCAGGTGGCCAGGTGCGGCCCTCAATCAGCCGCCTATTTAAGGAGCCGCCGCCCTGCAATCAAGGCTGGAGTCGGGTGAGGAGGTGGACGAGGTCAGAGGAGGTGGCAAGGAGAGGCCCTGAGTGTGTGTGTGTGTGTGTGTGTGTGTGTGTGTGTGTGTGTGTGTGTACGTGTGTGTGTGTGTGTAGTGAAGAGACGGCTTGGAGGAGAAGCCAGGACTTTGGGAGATTGTTGGGGTTTGTTGGTGGCGGTGCACTTAGTGACTTATGTACAATAATAGTGTAAATAAACGTGTGGTGATGGACTGCAACGTATCTGCCTGTCTGTGTCCGGGCTGTACCTTTCTACAGTGGCGTAGTCGGCAGGTTGCTGCACCTGGCACAAGGTGCGGACCTGCATTCAAAATATTGTCTGTGGAAGGCCCGGCACAGCAGGCGAGCTCACCCACGTGCCGCAGGGGCGGCGTGCACTGAACCCCGCAGGGGAATACAGTGTTGCGGACCGTTAGCGGTCCGGTGTCAGACTTTGTGTTTCAGGGGCAGCTTGGGAGCGCGGCGGCAGCTAGGAGAGCTGCCTGGAAGGAGATGCTACAGCCGCGGAGCTGCCCAGAACCTCGCCCTCGAGTGTGGAATGAGGGTGAGGAGGCCGCAGACTGAAGGTCCCTCCTCGTAGCAGGCACGGGATTGGGCAGCGTGTCCTGTCCTCCCGCCAACGATTGGTCAGAGGCGGGAGCAGGGAATGTCCATCTCGTGCCGAGAAGAAACCCGAGTGGGCAGCAAGGAAGTGTCCACAGAGCAGCTGGTGAGTGGAACTACTCGCGAGGTAAGCCCACCGCCGTCTGCTTCTCTCTCCTTGGCGGCGATATTGCAGGAGCTGCAAGAACAACTGCGCCTTGTGCTGTCGCCGCCGGCCGAGCGATGTGCCCTCCGGGCGGAGACGCTGGACTCAGGAGGGATGGCAGTGGCGTCGGATCGAGAGCCGCAGGCAGAAGAGGATCGGCGCACTGCAGGAGCTCCTGAAAGGAGAGGCACAGCGGGGAAGGTAAGGGAGACCGACCCCGTTAAGCTCCGGACGCCAGCGGGGCTGGGTCTGCCCTCTTACAATGGGCAGATCCGAACCGTCGTGGCGTCCCAAAGTAAACGGAGGAAGCGGCTTTGGGAAGCCAGTTCCTCCGATAAGCGAGGACATGCTGCTGGGTGCGCGTGTCCCGCAAAGGGCCGTCCTCTGCGAAGGCAGAGGAGAATCCCGCAGCTGGAGAGGTCGAAACGGAGCGTAATCCCACTGGTGATTCCGTGGCGGGGAGCACGGACTGCTCGGGCTGGGAAGCCGAGAAAGGGAGCATCGGGGCGCCGATCGGGGCCGAGAGCGTTGGCCCAGCTGAGGACGAGCCGAGGGGCTGCGTCAGGGCAACGCCTCCGCCCTTGTTTTTCTTTTGGATTTGCAGGATCGGGCCCTAGGCTACAATGTGTTGGCTTGCCGCCGAGGGGTTCCCGTCCTCCCGGAATGGTTAGCTGGTCCCAGGAGGTCTCAGCTAGCGGGGGAGTCATGTGGCAGGTGGCCGGGTGCGGCCCTCAATCAGCCGCCTATTTAAGGAGCCGCCGCCCTGCAATCAAGGCTGGAGTCGGGTGAGGAGGTGGACGAGGTCAGAGGAGGCGGCAAGGGGAGGCCCTGAGTGTGTGTATAGTGAAGAGACGGCTTGGAGGAGAAGCCAGGACTTTGGGAGATTGTTGGGGTTTGTTGGTGGCGGTGCACTTAGTGACTTATGTACAATAATAGTGTAAATAAACGTGTGGTGATGGACTGCAACGTGTCTGCCTGTCTGTGTCCGGGCTGTACCTTTCTACATGTGCAAAATGTCATGGTCATAAGCGCACTTGTTAAATACATTTAAAAAAGTCACATACTCCTAAGCTAACAGGACTATCAGTCAACCTAGAGGATTGAATTAATTGTGGTTATTTAAGGTATCAACATTTTGTAATGTCCCATTAGCAAATGGGTGTAACCAATCATGTTAAAAGTTTTCTGATTATGTAATGAATTCCTTGGGTTGCTTGTTCTGTAGGTGTTACCTCTTGCAAAACTTAGATAATAAAGAAGAATGGTTGACACTTTCTCCTGCCTGTGCTTACTGCCTATATAAGACACCAAGTCGGGGGTGCCCGTTAAATTTCATCCACAGATGCACATTGGAATAAGTCCTTATTTTCTTAGGAAAAACAGTAGTTAATACTTGACGAAAAGTTTGAGGTAGAATTTTTTTGTCTCTAGCTTATATAAATGTTGCTAATAATAGTGGAGTTAACTTTTATGAAATTTTTTTTTATAAAATTCCACTGGATAGCCATCAGGGCCTGCTGCTTTCCCAGTCTGATGTGAGTTTATAGTGTCTAGTAATTCTAAGAGTGTCAGTGTTTTATCCTGTTCCACTGCACTAAGAATATCTAGCTGTGGTATCCATAATGAGTAAAAAAACTAGGGCTGGGCGTTTAATCGAAAAGTAATCGAAATCGACATTCAGAACCTACAATCGATCAAATTTTTCCAGGTTGATTATTTCGATTACTTTCCCTTTAAAAACACTACCACGTGTGGAGTCACGTGACCCCGCTCCGTTTTCCGCCGACATGTCGAGCATGGAGAGCTTAAACACTGACACAACTGAGCAACAAGAGCAGCTTGTACCAAAGAAAAACGCAGTCTCCGTCATTTGGACACATTTTGGCTTCAGTAAGGATGACATCGAACAAAATGAAGTCAGATGTAGACACTGTAGAAAAACAGTTTCGATGCCCAAAGGTAACACCACCAATTTGTTTCAACACTTAAAGCACAATCACGTTACTGAATATGAACAGTGCATGGCTCAAAAAAAAACCAAAAAGAGACTGACAAACGCCCAGCAACAAGTGCCTCCGCAAAGCAGATGTCGATAACACAAGCGTTCACAAATGCCACACAGTATGAGAAGAGTTCAAGAAGATGGAAAGAAATAACTGACGCTATTTGTTATTACATCGCAAAGGATATGACTCCCTTGGCTACAGTGGAGCAAAGCGGGTTTAAACACCTCGTTAAAACTCTCAACAGAAGATACACTGTGCCATCGCGATCACATTTTTCTAAAACTGCGCTGCCAGACATGTACAAGACATGTTGTAAAAATGTAGCTGTTGAACTGAAAAATGTTCAGCACTTTGCAGCCACATCTGATCTCTGGTCAAGTAGGACGATGGACCCATTCTTGAGCCTTACTTTGCACTACATTGATGATGATTGGAAGCTGCGCCAGAGATGCCTTGAGACGGCATATTTTCCAGCCGATCACACAGCAGATATGATTGCACAAGGTCTGAAAGATATGCTTTCTGAATGGGACCTCGCGGAAGAAAAACTTTCAGCCATTACGACAGACAACGGTGCTAATGTTGTCAAAGCTGCTGCGCTTAATGGATGGTTACGGCAGCAGTGTTTTGGACACCGACTACACCTTGCAATTGGTAAGTACACGTCAGCTTAATTAAATATAATAGCTTTGGGATGTTATCAAATTGGGCATATCTGGCGTTTACTATATTCTGGCTATGCTAAATTTGTTCATAAAGCACCTTTATAAATGTTACAATATGCTTGATATTACAGTGTTACAATGTTAAGTTCACATTACAATGTAACAGAACACTACATCATTAAAGTAAAAATCATTGTGTTGTAAAAATGTGTTGTTAATCTGCTATTATTTAAGAAATATAAGAGGCTCTTTAATTTTGGTACTGTTAAAGCTTCAGGTATAAATAAAATATTGTCAATAATAATAAAAAAATTATTAATTTTGTGTGTTTCAGAAAATGGATTGAAAGATCAACGTGTGACACGTGCAGTGAGGGTGTGAAAAACATAGTCAGTGCTTTTTCCTATAGCTGGAAAAAAAAGAAGGCATTAATGAAGGTGCAACAAGAACTGAACCTGCCACAACACAAGCTAAAAACAGCATGCGTTACCAGATGGGGATCGATGCAAATGATGATTGCAAGAGTCCTCGAACAAAGGAAAGCTATTACACAGGTCCTTTCTGAAGACAAAAAATCCAGGCACCTTGATCCATCATGGGCTGACCTGGATGTCTTAGAGGCTGTCAGCAAGGCTCTTTCCCCCTTGATGGAGTTCACAGACGCCCTATCAGGGGAAGAGTATGTGACCATTTCATTTGTAAAGCCTGTACTGCACATCCTCAATTCACGAGTGCTTGCTGAGGAGGAAGATGATGTGGAGCTGACTAAAACTATCAAAACCAGCATCCTCAGGTATCTTAAGGAGAAGTACTCAGATCCTATCACAGAAGATCTATTGGACACAGCCAGTTTTGTTGATCCCAGATTTAAAGCTACCTACATTTCTGCTCACAATGTCCCCACCATTCAGGAGAAAGTGAAAACAGAGATGGAGAAGATGTTAGAAGCTGAAGTCTGCAGAGAAAGTCAGATAACAGAGACTGCAGAACCAACAACTTCATCAGCAGTAGCAAAAAAGCAAAAGAGGTCATTAGGAAGCTTTTTTAAAGGGAGTGAGGCAACACCTTCAGCAAGTTCAGCTACACCCACTCTGTCACTTCAGCAATCACTAGAAGCAGAGATGAGCAGCTATTAGGTGTCCCCCATGCTGGATAGTGAGGCAAATCCACTGGACTGGTGGAGGAAGCATCATGTACACTTTCCCACTCTAAGTAAGGTGGCAAAAAAGTATCTCTGCATACCAGCTACTAGCTCCCCATCAGAGCGGGTTTTCAGTTCAGGCAGAAACATTGTTACATGCCTCAGGTCCTGCCTGAAACCTGAAAAGGTTAACATGCATGTGTTTCTTAGTAAGAACTTAAGAGTAAATTCATGTTCAAATAGTGACATGACAAGATCGCTAAGATCACCTCATGCAACAGTGTTTAGAGAGTTCTATTTTCATTACAACATTAAAATATTTGTTTACAGAAGATGTAAGAAATGCACTGTTTAAAATATTATTTACAGGATATATAAGAGTTATTTTATTTAGAAGAGATACTGCTTATTTTCTACTTTTAATAAGAAAAACATTGAAAATAATTTATTTTGTTTCCAAAAGTGCAAGTTATTTATTTTTACTTTTTTTTATAAGAACAAAGTAACTGTTCATTTTAGGCAATGTATGCTTTAATTTCACTTGTTCAACATTGATGTTCAATAAATAATCACAGATAGTAGATAGTGTGTTTCCTTCAATTATTTTAAAATCAAGTAATGCACCCTTCATTCAAAAATCTCTCACTTGTAATATGTGAGCATATTTACTGTACAAAACTTGTCAGTGAACTATGAGGGCAAAAAATAAATAAATAAATAAAATAATCATTCATTAATCGTAATCGAGTTAAAATGTTCAATTAACCGAGATTTTGATTTTAGGCCAAATCGCCCAGCCCTAAAAAAAACTAATTAGATTTTGTCTTATCTTCTTTAGACTGAGTAGAGTATAAGAACTTAAAGTACTCTCTAAATTTGTGTGTTATATTTTTATGATCAATGATTTAATCTCGGGCGGCACGGTGGCGCAGTGGTAGTGGTAGTGGTAGTGTTTCGCTTCCCGGGTCCTCCCTGCGTGGAGTTTGCATGTTCTCCCCGTGTCTGCGTGGGTTTCCTCCGGGCGCTTCGGTTTCCTCCCACAGTCCAAAGACATGCAGGTTAGGTGGATTGGCGATTCTAAATTGGCCCTAGTGTGTGCTTGGTGTGTGGGTGTGTTTGTGTGTGTCCTGCGGTGGGTTGGCACCCTGCCCGGGATTGGTTCCTGCCTTGTGCCCTGTGTTTGCTGGGATTGGCACCAGCACACCCCCATGACCCTGTGTTCGGATTCAGCAGGTTGGAAAATGGATGGATGGATGGATGATTTAATCTCCGTCTGTGCTGGTAATTACTGTTATTGCATTGCGGACTTTCTGCTTCTGGTTTTGTTGGGCTAAGATCTTATTGGCCTACTCCCTGTGTTCATAATCATAGATTTCATGATTTAAAGATGAGCTGTTCCGTTTCTTTAGTTGTCAACAGGTTAAATTCTGATAGCAAAACCTGTCTTTTCCTATAAATTGGCTCTTTGGAGACCTGGCGTGTTCTAGATCTATTTTTGTAATTTTGCTGATTAACTGAGACGCCATCTTAGTTTCCAATTTATTTTTGTGAGAAACATGAAATAATGTATCCTCTTAAAAATGCGTTCTGAGTTTGTTAGGGTTTTCCTGCAGAGACCTTTGAGGACGCATATGTCTCAAGAAAATAATCAGTTTAGTCGGATATGAATTCTGTACAGTGCTTATTAGCTAATGACAGGAGATTAAGATGCTGGCTACAAGATGATTGTGTACGGTATAGTGATTTAAGCTCCATGATCAAAGGTATTCCTGAAAAACATGAAAGTCTAAACCCAGTGAAATGCATAGCTGAACTATTCTCTAAAATAACTGGAGAGGATTTCAAATTGGACACTGAGATCTCAGTAGCCTGCCACATACGTGGATCGAATGCCTCAAAACTGAGAAACCTAATTGTCCATTTCGACAAACTATAGGTTAAAGAAAAGTTGATGTCTCTTCTCAGATTGAAAGAGGAGATTACATTTGAACATAACTGCATTTGTACTTTCCCGGATTACTCTCCTGAAACAGCTGCTAAACACACCACATTCTACAGCATTAAAAAAGCTCCTACACAGAGCTTAAATCAGATACAACCTCTTGTAAGTTGCCCAACTGAAAATGGTTAATAATAACAAGCTTTACATTTTTACCTCTCCAGATGAAGTGACAAAAGAGCTAAAAGACTGATCCCGACATACTTCTGAAATCACGAACATGAGTCATACCGTTTTCTGGCAAGGCAAAGAAGATTCTGCTTGTAACTTGCAACGTGGTCAATCTGTAATACATTTGCCGCAACTATATATGTATTTCCTTTTCGGCCAACTTTGTTTTTTTTTTGGTTAAACTTCAATTATTATATGCACATTTTGGTAACTACAAAGTAGCCAGATATTGTATCAGGACTGTACTATCATATGTTATCTCAGTCTCCATGTGAACTGTTTAACATCATTTCCTAGGTTTATTGTATTGGGACTGTTTAAGATCATATCTTAGATTTATTGTATTTGGACTGTACTTTCATAAGATATCTCAATTTTAACGTTTTCTACAATGTTGCTGGGGGGTTCATTTTGTTCTGGATGTGCTCTGTCTCTTGGCATGTCAGAGGACCGGGACTTTGTAAAGTGTGAACTTGGGGAGGCAAGATGGGGGCAGGGGCAGAAAGACAGCAATGCTATTTCTTATTTATCCTTTTCCTCCAATAACTGTAAGTGCCAACTTAACAATAGGCTCTATAGCCATAACAACTGGCAATAATATGAAATCTAGGTCAAAGTTATCATATGTCAATGTACTACCTTAACTTAATACTACATAATGTCAACAAAAGTTCAGAAGCAATGTCTCCATGACCAAACAGTGAACTTTGTGAGCTGGAACGTCAAAGGTCTCAATCATGAATTAAAGAGAAAGAAAGTATTCTATCACCTAAAAGGTCTAAAAGCCAATATATTATTTTTACAGGAGGCTCGCTTAACAAATAAGGACCAGTATCAGTTGCAAAGAGAGTGGATTGGCCAAATTTTTCACTTTCTCACATAATATCTGATCCTGAAGGGCGATATGTCATGGTGATGGGCAATTTATTTAATACTAAAGTGATTTTGATAAATATCTATTCACCTAACTTGGATGGTAGAGATTTCATCCAAAATGTATTCGCATCTACTCCTAATTGGAACACTCATAAAATTATAATTGTATTTTAAATTCAGACATGGATTGGTCTTCAGCTACAGTGGCTGTAACATCTAATACTGCAAAAATAATTACATTGTTTCTAATGGATCATAACTTATCAGACCTATGGAGGATTTTAAATCGTAACCTAAGAGCATGTTCCTTCTTCTTACAACTACATCAGTGATACTCAAGAATTGATTATTTCTTCATTGACAATAATTTCCTGCCCACTATCAAAATGTAAGTACAACGTTATTGTTATCACATCCCTCTGATGCTGGCTAATCCTCTGTAATCTCTCTCATTAACAATGTGTATTATAACTGCTGTTCACTGGATGTTTTTCTTTATTACACCATTCTCTGCAAACTCCAATGGTTGTTAAAATCTCAGGTGGACAGCTGTTTCTGAGATGCTGGAACCAACACATCTGGTAACATCAATGACATCACAGTCAAACACTCTTATAGCACATTTATTACTCTTTGAAATGTTTGGTCAAACTTCAAAAACTCCCTTCACCTAAATTCCTTCCTGCAAGCTATATACTGTATATGTTAATAAGGAGAAGTACAATGATTGGCTGTTTGGAGGAGAGGGCTGAGAATAAAGTGGCCATGGAATATAGTTGTGTACGAGTGTGTAGCGAAATGTCTGAAGTGTACCACTTTGATCTGTGAGATTTATTTCAAACTCATTATTTTAATTAAAAATGGGTAACTGAAGCCATAAATAAATATAGCTGAAATTACACAAATCAGCTGACAGAGAAACACTGTCAGGGAGATAAAAAGAAACAAGTGAAAGTTGACTCAGGCAGGCTATTTAAAAGTGCTGATGTGCCCTGTTTGGTGATTATCAATAAATATCCAGGGGCCACTGTCATTTATTTCGAGTTTTCCCTGTGAACAAATTCCATGTTTGGCAAATGCATGTCCTTATTTTGGAACCTGAGAAAAGCATAAAGCTCTGAACTGAACTGAACCTTAGAGATCACCTACGGATGGAAGGAAGATATTGCTCCTGCCCATACTTAGGACAATATGCCTTCTGCATGTTCTCTCTCTCTCTCTCCCTATTTCTAGGGAACGAGTGCCCCCCTGTTGGATACAGAGAGAAAGCTTGAAAAAGACCTCCTAGCAAAAGGGAAGTGTGTCGCACCTGGACAAATATGTTAAAAACAATAAGAAACCTAACTTAATATTTGGGTTAATAAGCATTTTCAGCTGTTTGTTTAAATGAAGCCTAGCAAACAAGAGCTTCAAAACAATCAAGCATCTTAAACAATACTCGTAAAGAAACTGACATTAACCTGCTGCTTTTATGTTAGTGAAATAATACAGATACGGCTCATGAAACAAAATATAACAAACCTCATTCCAAAATAGTATTTTTCTGTCTGCTTTTTTATCTTTATTATCTTCAAAACATCCTTGCAATACATACACTGTTGCAAGCAAAATGTCTGTGTACCCTTTACAATTATCTGGAAATCTGAATTATTTATTATACAAATAGGTTCTGATCTAAGTCACAATAATAAACAAACAAAATCTGATTAAACTAATAACACATAGACAATACTGGACATGTTACATTTACTTTCCATGCTGGAAAAAGTAGTTGTCTTTAATAACTGGTAGAATCTCCTTTGGTAGCAGCAGCCTCCAACAAATATCTCCTTGAGTTGCTGGTCAGACTTGGTTTTACACCATTGCTCCTTAAAAAACTGTTTCAGTTCATCTACATTTCTAGGGTTCTATGAGTCAACAGCTCTGTTCTGGGCATGCCACAGCATTTCAGTTGCACTGTGGTCCAGTCTCTGACCTGGCCATTCCAGAACACAAATGTTCTTCTGTGAAAGCTATTCTATTGTTGATATACTCCTGTGTTTTGGGTCATTGTCTTGTCGCATTACCCAGCTCCCATTAAGCTTTAGGTGACAGACCGCTACTCTGACAAGCTCCTCTGAAATTTATTGATATTTTGATTTATTGTTCTGTCTGTGATAGTAAGACATCACACCCTTTGGCAGCAAAGCAGCTCCAAACAATGTTGAGATGATGTTTTGGTATTGAAGTGTAGTACTTTTTTCCTTCCAAATATACAGTAGTAGTAGTGCCACATCTACAGAGTACAGTGAAGTTCTTTATTGCATGTCTGACCAACATGTAACAGGTTGCCACTCTCTGGCACCATGATAAACATGAATGTATTAAAATACAGAACATTTTAATTAGTAGAAAATACAAATCACGTTTACCTAAGGTACTGTGTGAAGTATAAAGATATACCAAATTTTAAAGACTCCTGGGTTGTTCCTCATAAGATCAAATGCATTTTTCTCAGTCTTTCTGCAATCTGATTGGTTAGTTCAGCTTTAGTCTGATTGGACAGTTTGGTTTTGATGGCTCAGTGGTAGGGTTGATGATATGATTTACAAAAAAGGAGTTAAAATGGATTATTTCTGTGACAACAATGCAAATAATGTATTGAGTGACTTTAGGTCACTAAATATTAATGAGGCACGGCCCGACTTGCATTCAAAGTGTTCTCAAGAACACAAATGATGTTTTCACAGCAGGTAATGAGGGTCCATATGCCACTGGTGGCAGTCAAAAAGCAGAGAGCAAGTGAACAGAGCCTTGAAATGACACAGACTGAGAAGCAGGCTTTATGGAAATGCAATCGAGAGAGGATGCACCAGGCAAGAGAGGCTTAGACAGACAAAGATACTGAGAAAAGGTGTTGGAGGAACTCTGAGAGTACACTTAGGACAAGAGATATCAAATATTAAATATTTTTAAAATTTGTTTCTATTACATGTGTTCAGTATTATGTGTTCAGTATTCGACAAGAGATCAAATATCAAATATTTTTAAAATTTGTTTCTATTACATGTGTTCAGTATTATGTGTTCAGTATTCAGTATTAAGTATTTAGCTTGTGTTAGAAAATGCATTCTATTTAATACAAAGTTAGATTTTTTTATGCATTAGATGAAGATGCTTTTCAAGTGTAAATATACACAGACAGCAAGCAGCAAAAAAGATAAAGCGAAAGATCAATTATATGATATAACTGCCTCATATAATCAAGTCTTGATGCCACAACAATTTAAATGCATTGTGACGATGCGGGTTCAACTCCATGCTCCCATCTTCTGTCTGGCAGCCCTTGAACCCAACACCGTCGGTAATGTCACCGATGAGCTTGAAGTGAGGCACAACAATGGATCAAGGGGATGGTGTATAAAAGTGCCAAGTGCTTTTATTAAAACAATAATCAAAAACAATGTTCAAATTAAATAAAGTGCAGTGATTTAAGTCATAAATAAATAATCCATTAAAAGCAAGTGAAAAACAAATGTGGAGGTTAAAATCCATTAGAAAAAAATCCTTACAACAACGAGGTTAAAATAATGCAGGAAGCAATCTTTTAAAACCAAAACAAGCCTGGTGTCTTCTTTCCTCTGGCAACTCCCCTGCTTCTCCCATTTGGGCTTCTCAATAGGGGAGTCGCCCTACCTGCAGCTGACCTTCTCTCTACCTGCTTCAGCTGATCGGATCGCCTCACTGACCCCTGGCTCCGGTAGGCTCCTCTAGACAATGACTTGGGTTCCACAGCGACCAGGGCGCCCACGCTGGGGAATATACACCCCAAGTCCCGAATCCCGCTGCCTTCCGCGGCCTTATGCGGAGAGTCGTTCGCCTTCTGGTCACTCCCGCTCTTCAAAATAAACTCAGCGGGAGCGACCACTATGACTACTCCCCGGGTGTCAGCCCAACACCCAGGCTCCCTGTTCAGCTGCACGCGAGCCTACACTCGCTCGCTATCCCGCACCGGCTTTCTCTCTCTCTCCACTGCTTCCTGCTTTCTTCCTGCAACCTCCGTTCGTTCTCTTTCCTTTCTTCTCCCCCCTTTAGCTGACTCGCGCTTCTATTTATGAAGGGAATGTGGTAGTCATGGCAATCAGCAGCTCCTGGGAACAATTACGGATATGGACCGCCTCTCATCTGCGCACTTAGGTGAGAAAAGCCCACACCACGAACTCCTCAGGAACCGCTTCGGCCACACACCACCACGCCCCCTCGCTAAGCCGCGAGTACGGTGATTATTTATTAAAACTGGCATTTTTAACGGGAGCTGTGGACCCGCTTTACCACATGTATAGATTTCAATTTATGAAAAAAGAATAATAAAAAAAGGCACAGAGAGATCTTTCATCAGAAACCATGATGAAACCTGACAAAGATTCATTCACTATCCTAAGCTTGAATACCTGGAGCAGTGTGCCATGTCACATACGTGTGCATGGGAGGCAGCTAAAAGGCTCAATTGATGGTAAGTTCTCACCAAACCAGGGGATGGCAGAGTGCACTAATCCTTGCTCTTTTCCATTGACAGACTGATCATGGGAAATTCTGCTTTGGTCTGATGACGTCACTTCCGGCCCCGGCCCCGAGAATGTCACTTCTAGTCCTGACCACGTCACTTCTGATCCCAGCCCTGAAGACGTCACTTCTGGTTCCTGTCTGATGACATCATTTTCCGTTTCCCACTTTATAACCACCCTGTTTGCCTGTTGGCTTTGTTATTGTTCTGGACTGAAATCTGTAACATTGAACTACAATCTTTGCTATTTTTGACAGCCAAATTAAAGTATATGGGCTGCTGCCCCCAAACCTCATTCTGTGTGGTGTGGAATCTATTACTGCCACCATATTCATAGCATGTGATGTAACACAACAATAATTTAGGTTGCATAATGACAATTGCCAGCATTGGTATAAACCACCTTGACAGAACGCCAGAACCCTTGGTAAACAAAATGACTGAAATTACATCATTAAACGTCATAGTATTAAAAAAAAAAATTGCAAAATCTAACAAAAAATGCAAAAATGTTTTAAACTAAGAATAGAACTAGGCTCCTGCATGAGATTATTCCCTTGAGTAGAAGGGCTTCTGTAGTCTTTTGTTGTAGGCCATTTTTTAGATAACAGGCTTCTGTTTTACTCAAGGCTATTGTGGTCCCTGGGTTATAGAGGAAGGAGTGGACATTGTGCCATTGCTTTCTTGGGTGCCCAATCTTTTGATTGATATTTGGTGCAAAGTTTTGCCCACTAATATTGGTAAAGGTACAATTATAATCATTTTTCCCTCACTGACCAAGGTAGTAAAATATTTAATATAAGACCGAGACATCGCCAAGCCTGGATATACAAGAACAAGTATCATTTGACTGAGACTGATGCAGTCTTATCAGATAGAGAATCAGTGGTTTGCACACCAATGAGGCCACTGTTGAAGTCTGAAGTTAGGTGTCAGTGAAGGAGGGGATGCAGCTCTGGTTTTTGGTTACAGCTCACATATCAAAGTAAAGCAGCCAATGCCTTTTGTCCAACAAGTATAAAATCTACAAAACAACCAAGAACTTCCTATACATTTTTAGTTACACAAAAAACAAAGAAGAAAACAGTGTATATTATTTAGTGGACTCAGTTTTGTAAAATAATTTTAATAAAATGTGTAAGTGCAACATGGGATAAACTTGCATCCTGACCAGGAGAGGGGATGGTTCCATACCCAGACAGGAGACCCCAAAAGGCCAGACAGGCATCCTGGCCAAGGAAAAGAAAGGAGCCATACCCAAACTGGACTTCTCTGGTGGATGGATGGACATCCTGACCAGGAAAGAATAAGAGTCCTTACCTGGACAGGAAGCCCCAGGCAGATGGACAGGAATCCCGACCGGATATACTGTATGTGTAGTATCTTCCCTGTGCAAAATGAAAGAGAAGGACAGGGATATTTGTTTCCCCAGGACACATGATGGCAGCAGCCTTACATGTCGGTGCACAGATGGAAATTAGCAGAGAATGCTGGGAATTGTAGTCCAGAAATTAAGCCCAAGTGGGGTCTTTGGGTGCCGCTAGAAGGCCATGCAGGGAGAGACACTCCCTGTTATTCAGGACTTCCTTATGACCCAGAAATGCTTCCAACGCACTAGAGCTCTAGCACCAGAAGTACTCCTGGGTCCTTAATAAAAGGCACTGCACTGCCTTCTCCAATCAGGTCTGAGCTATGAGGAAGAAAGGCAACACTCAACTGGAGAAGAGCAGAGAAGGAGAAAGAAGGAGAAAGAGGAGAAAAGACAACTTCTTTTGTGCTTATATAGCCAAGGTATTGATAATAAACACTCTTTATTTGAACCTGGGACTGTGTTGGTGTGTTTGTGTTTTCGTGCTCACTGGCGCCCCCTAGCCTTTACAAATGATAATATGACCTTGCTGATGATTGCAAAATTGAACTGGTGTCCTAGTGGGATTCATTAAGCTAGAAGACCTTTTTGGCCAGGCGGCACAGAGGCACAGTGGTGGCGCTGCTGCCTCGCAGTAAGGAAACCTGAGTTTGCTTCCCGGGTCCTGCGGTGGGTTGGCACCCTGTCCAAGATTTGTTCCTGTCTTGTGCCCTGTGTTGGCTGGGATTTGCTCCAGCAGACCCCCGTGACCCTGTGTTAGGATATAGCGGGTTGGACAATGGCTGACTGACTGACTGACCTTTTTGGTCCTCTTAAACCAAAATGGAAAACTGTTGTGCACAGTGAAGGGAGTGAGCCAGATTATTCATAGAATTTGTGACTCTTTTTCCTGCTGCTGCTAAGGATATGTTATCTTTTTGTGATTTAATGTTTATTTGTTTCAAGAAGTTAGACTGGTGCACAAATCAAGTTCTCCTTCTTGCTGGTATTTATTGGTTTTCTCCTGCTGTTGTCTGCTTTGAGGTATGTTTGTGTGTGCAATGGATTGTGGAAGAATTTCACTGTTACTTTAAGATGTGAATAAAAAACAAATATTTTTGAGTCAGCATATATGCCCAGCGCAAAATAATTTTTCTTCTTTTGCAAGTTTATTCTCTATTAACAATTACAGCTCACAAAATGTATTTCCAAATGTTCAAAATTCCTGTGAAAAATAAAAAAAATGCAATAAAACCAAATAGGGTACAAAACAGTCCATGGGTCTGTATTAATTCTCCACAGCACTATGAAACCTAACTATACTTACAATTAGAGATAAAAAAGCAACAGAATCTCTTGCGCAGAGGTAATTTAAACTTTTGTAATTAACTGCTAAGGCAAAAAGGATGAACTTTATAGCCTTATGTCCAAATTGAAAGTGAGAAGCTAACTGCATCAAAACTAGCAGATTGGAAATGTATCTAGAAGCTCTCCTCTCCTTTGAATTTATTTTGTTAAGCCACCTGCTGAGCCAAGACAATGGCTGCTTGTGCAATTATACACATTTCAATCAAAATAATATGAGACACTGCATTTAATGGTCTTTTCCAAAGGTTTCCTGCTAGCACAAACGTCCTCTACAGCAGCAGCTGTCACACTGCATGCATATAAAGGAAGTTAAAAAGGGATGCAAGTATCAAAGATTCACTGAAATGTTTTCTAAGTAAAATAAGAACTCCTCTCATGGAGGTCAGGAGCCTAAAATCTATACTGAGAATAATGGTAAAAGAATACAGCTGGCAGGTATCCAGGAGTACATAAGGTATTGAGTATGTGCTTTATGAGTGCCAGTACCAGCTGGCAAGTGTGCTGTCTGTTTCCACATGGGTACACACCTGGCACAAGCAACAGAAGTCACGACACAGATTTCACAGAGGCACAGTTCTTTCAAAATATCTTTTCAATAAAACTGAGGTTGATCATTATAAATCAAAATGTGTTTACATGAATAACAAGATAGTCAACACAGAAAATTGAAAGGGCTGATATTAAAAGAAAATGCAAATGAAAAATGAGGCCTCAGCTAGCCTTAATCTCCCCTTCTGTGTTCTACTTTCTAAAGCCACTCCCGTGTACCTCAGAATGTCGTGTCTGCACATCGAGGACATCCCTCTTGGAGACTATCCATTGAAAAGTGAGGCCCGGCAGGGCATTGCCAAATGAGAAAGGCGTCTGGCTGCTTTTTATTCCCATCACATATACTGGCATCTTCAAAAGAAAAATGTTCATGTTAAGCAACAAATATTTAGAAAAAAATACTGTTTTGAATAAAAATCCATAGAGCGAGTGAACAAGTACTGACTGTTAGATATTCTGATAGAAAACAATTAAATAAGCCAGAGTAAGCTGACTACTAGTGAGGGCAAGTGTTACAACTCCATGGAGAGGTGCATGCAGATGACACTGGACATTTAAAGCCTGCTTTACCTTTGTGTCAGTCTTCATTCTTGTTATTGGTGCTCGGATTCTGATTGCCTTCAGCTGCACTACCTCAACATCTACATTGTCCTGTTCATAATGTCCAAAAAAAAAAACATTTAACAACATATACTGTAACATTACTTACACACCAGAAGCAAGTGCTTTTCTTCATTATTGTTATGCCAAACCCCTTGGACAGACCTGTTGTCATGTCTTAGTTCATGCCTTCCATATGCTGTGTGCCTCTGGCTATGCTGTCGCTCTGAAGAACTGAGATTACAATGGATTTACCTGAGGCTTACCTGCCTTTTGGACATTAAATATTAAATCTTTGCTGTTCTTGCTCTCTGTGGTTTATGAACAATCAGCACTTCTGTGTTTTTTAACCTTTGCTTCTTTGTCTTCAAATACAGTTCAGTCTAAACAATTTTTCAAGGATTTAAATCTTTTGTAATTTTGTTACATTTATTGTTGCAGAATTATATATAGTATGGGTGAATATGACAAGTGTGAAAGATAGAGAAACATACAAGCAGACTGTTAATACTTTTTTCATAACTGATGCATTAGGTCTGAAATTAAATCAGGAAAATACAATTGAAAAGTTGAATATATTTTGTGGTCCTCCTCACCACTCAGGATGTTGTGCCTACTCTCAATCATCATAGGCCCCTCTGAAAGCTTTAAAATACATAAACACTCCTCTAGATAGTAGGCTGAATTACATAAAATCCGTGCTTTTTAATGTTACAAGCAATTTAAGTTATCCAATGCTCCATCAAGACTTTTATACTCACAAAGAGCCTTGTTCATAAGGAGGAGACGAAGATCACATGATGATAGTGAGGGGTGAGCAAGCATATTTAATCTTGATCACTTCAACCCCAACTTTTATTTTGGCCAAGAATCATGATCATGTTTATCAAACAGTTCCTTATATAAATAATATGAAAAGTGTTTGGTGATCACTGATTTTTCTGGTTGAAACTATAGTCACAAGAAAGGCTCTTTTGTGAATTAATTGTTTCAGGAATTTTTTATATGGGTTAAAACAGATGTTGAAGAATTTCAGAGGGAAACATTTTTTGTACAATGGGTGGTTTTATTTTTCTCTTAGGAAAAAAAAAAATTGGACATGAGCATCAGTAGGCGTTGCGCTCTAGAAACCAAATTACCCAAACTATTCTATAACATTTCAGTAATTATTTACTGTTCTGATGATGATCTTTCTAGTCATAAGATAGGTCATTATGAATAGGAAGAATTCATAATTTATTGCAGAATTATGGTATCGGAGGGTTCCTCTAGAATCCTTCTTTCTCTTGCATGATTTGGCTCAAAAACTAATCAGCACATCATCATCTCACAACAGGCTTAAGTTTTAAGTTTGGTGTTTTTTCTTCCAGCCATTTTAGAGCAGTGCTTCCAAAACTCGGTCCTGAGGACCCACTGTCGCTGCAGGTTTTTGTTCCAACCAGATTCCTAATCAGTGACAACACCTGATAACACTGATCTCATTTAATTAGCTGGGATTTTTTTCTTTTAGACATTCGGAAAAAGGCACAGCAGCATGAATTTTACATTTTTAAGACATTCAGAAATACAGTATTTCTAATTTTTCTATAGATTAAATTGCTTAACTCTCTTTTGTTGATTTCATTATATTTTGCCCTTTCTCTGTGCAGTTTTCCCCCTGTGTTGTATCTTATTAATGACAATTAAAAAATGAGAAGAGCAGACACGCAGGCAGACAACACCGAATGATCAAAGGCTGCAACTACTTTAGTGTCAAACCCACTAATTAGTAAATAATGGATTAATTAAGAAAATTAGAACACCTTGAAAAGAAGCATGAAAATCAAGATGAAAATACTGTTAAAAAGAAAAAAAATACATTATTCCCATATAACTGCTTGCTACATGTTAATGTTTTTTTTAGCAAACAATATAGAAAATAGTTTTCTCATTTCACTGTTGTTCCCAAAACACAGAACTTGGGAAATAACACATCACTTAATTAGCCCAGGAGTTCAATTAAAAACAGAAGCTGGATGGAACAAAAACCTGCAGCCACAGGGGGGCCAAAGGACAGAGTTTGGGAAACACCGCTCTAGCCTGTCCTCAAGAAATTATGACACACATACACACACACACACACACACACACACACACACACCCATCATCAAAATATCAATGTTTTCGTTATAAGGAGACACTAAAATCTTAAAATCTTTCCAAAACAGGAGATTGAAATTTTTGATGAATTTATAAAGCTTTCGCTTCTCCCCCATAGACGATAGGTTATGGTGGGGGACAGTGCAAAGCAAAAATGTAAATAATAAATGTAAAAAGCCAATAGAAGAAGGGGCAATAGGCACCCTTTGTTGAGACCGGGGTGTTAAATGAAAAAGCTTTGAAGATTAAGCTGCTTAGTATCTCATCAACATACAATATTGTGATAACAGGACTGCCTGCTTCCTTGGAAAATGTTTGTATTTACCTGGTTTGAAAATGAACATGTTCTGGGGATATTGGTTTCTACTCAGCATACAGTGGTATGAGTAATTCTTGACAGCTGACAACAATACTTCATAACCAATGAAAATGTGTTTACACTATTGATAAGCAAAGGAAACTGGTATGTGCTATTTTTTAATTGATCATCATGTTGATCTAAGCAGAGACTTAAGGAGTTAATATACTTCTGGGCCGTGGGTGATGTAGAGAAACATGTCCACCAAGAATGCTGAAACGACGTAAGGTCACTCATACGGAGCTCAGGGATTTGCAGGCAGATGGGGGTATGTGACTAACAAGAATCGAGGCACACGGATGTTGACACCTATCTTCAGGGAGAAAGAGACAAGTTTCACCAGTGAGACACTGGTTGTGGGTCCAGCAAGAGAGGAAAGACTCACGAGAAGACTGACTGAAGCCAACAGACAAGAAGCGAGGCATGCCTAGGTTGTTGTAGCAATACGAGGAACAGAGAAGTGAAAAAGAACTCTCACTTCACAAAGGAGAGATGCTGACAGGGATTTGACAAGTTAGCAAGACTTGTATAGGGAAACAAGCATTCAGCAAACAGTGTTTCAGTGGGACAGTCGGAAGATCAGCTGTTGTGGTAACACAGCAAGCAACTTGGACTTCACACTACCAAAGATTGTATCCTCTACTGCTCTGCTTTAAGAGACTTTAGAGTGTGGACTTTGTGCTTTTCTTTTTAAAAGGTTTTAGCTCCTGATATTTTTAGATTCTTGTGTCTTTTCTTGATGCAATTTATATTGACTGAGGTAACACAAGCTACTGTTGTTTTTCTTAAAATTGCTGCAGTGTCTTTCACTGTGTGTTTAATTACCACCCAAGTTAAAGAAACCTGTGTACTATTATCTTTAAATTTCAAGAGTTCCCAAACGCTAAATAAAAATGGATGGTGTAGTTTGATATTTTGTGTTTAGGTTAGATATCTATAAGTGTGACTTAGACACCCTGTCACAAAGAATACAGTGCTGTCTTGATGCTTTCATACATAATTTTGTTATTATGAAGGTAGTCTGTAAGACTAAAGTCCCTCTTGTTGTCTAAGTACCTATTCAGAATGACCAATACCAGGCATGTTGCTATTTCATCACAGACCTGATCCTCTGAGGAGGAGACAGAAAAGAACAAAATCCATATGCAATCACTATGTAGAATTCAAATGAAATGTAATTTGTGATTTTTAGAAACACATAGAATGAAAGTTGTGTATATTATGCAGAAAAGCATGTAGAAGTCTGCTGTCCATGCAGCATGTTGTTAATTTAGAAGGTAAAAACACCTTTACTGAATGAAACAGTAATTTCTTATTGTACAGCAGAACAAAATCCATTCATTTTCAAAAGGGCAAAAATTAACATCAGACACTGAATAGTCCCTTTAAGTAAAGACTAAAACATCTTCTGTTTTTTAAAAAGGCCAAAAATGTAAGGCTTTGGATGTGTGGCTTTTAGTTCCCTGTTCCTTAAATGCAAGACTAAATACTGATTATCAAAAGTATCATTAAAATTTCAGAATGATTCCAGATTTAGGTGTAAATACTGTTAACTGTTAAATACATTGGCTCATTTTGACTTTTTTGAAAAAATCAATTTCTATTATTATCAAAAGTCAAGTTAAGAAGTGAGTTTTAATTATTTTAAATGTTGATTACCATTGATGCTATAACCAGCTTCCCAGTTTCCACATCCACAGCTTGGGCCACACCAGTGACTGTCACATTTCCAACACCAATGCCTATGACATGCCCCATCTCATCTACTGAGGCAATGGACTCATCAGCAGTAGAGAAAACAATGCTGGGTTGAGGCTGAAGTCCCCCTTCAGATGTTATCTGGAAGATAATAATTGATTCCTTTTTCAAGGCATACATGTAATGAACAGATTCACTATCGCTTGATTATCTGGCTAATGATAAGCAGGGCAAGCTGAAAACTGAGTCCAAGAGTCCAAATGCCACCCAGTATACTTGGTCCAGATCCTAATTTTACTCACAGTGTACTGACCATGCATTTGTAGAGGTTGCATGTAACTGATCCATAGATCATACATTAAGTTGGACACATAAATTAAAACAAGCATGTGATAAAACCAAACACTATGCACAATACAATGGGTACATTTCTATGTCCAACTTGAAAAAGTCCTGCTCATTGACAAAAACTACTTGCACACACATGACCCTACTGTAACTGAAGCGCAATCTTTAACTTTTTCACTTACACTGTTTTTGTCATAATTGAGAAACAGAAGAAAAAACAAATAGTCTAAAGCAAAAATATTATTAGAGAGCATTAAATTACATAGTTGGGTTTAAATCAGCTGTAAGCTGTATATTAGTTGATGACATCTGAGCAAAATTCTGTACATGTACAAACCTGCATCATTGCTCCAATGATTATTGTTATCTTTCTGGGAATCAACCTGAAAGGTGGAAAGACCTGAAAGAAATTAAAAAACAATACCATACTTAATTAGTACATTTAAGGGCATACACACTTCACAAAAATGTTAAATGTTAACAACTCCAAAGTTTACAAAGAAAAACAAGTACAATTGCTATCTATAAAGTTAAGGGAAATGTCCAGACAGCATCACCAATGGACATCAATTGCTGCCTGTCAGTATTGTCTAAAAGGTAACCCTGGTTAAAAAGCCATGTCGCAAAAATAAATTAATTAATTAAACCAGTTTAAAACACATTTATAAAAGAAAGTAGATAGGAAGGGACATTAAACAGATCATTCTTTAAAAGGACATTAACTATATTGATTTTGCAGAATGGACACGATGATGGATAAGTTCTATTTTGAGTGTGTATATTTTTTCTTTCATCTTAAGTAACCAGGGGACATTGCAGAGCAAAATTATGCACTACCCTTAAAGCATATTTGCATCTGTGTAGCTCTTTTCAATATTGCATATTTTCTCTGTGTTTGTGGTCTTGCACATCTTGGGCATTGTATTTGTATTGTATGTTTCATTAGTCAGCAGAATTGTGTAAGGAAATGCTTCTGGGGCTCCTTTATACCAAAGGCAATACACCTTTATAATGTGTGACTGTCACCACTCTACTTACCTTTACCCAAGTCAGATGTTTTCTTTCTTTTTAGTCATTCTGGTGTGTATTTGAGAGGGGTTTGATGCTTGTCATAATGTACTAATATTTATTTATTTACTGAACCTCTGAAAAATGCCAAGAAAGTAAAAGGGAAAGTAAAAGATTGTTTTTCTTTTGCTGTGCGTGTTAATTAAAGGTGCAACACTTTAGATATGAAGAAACTACTCAGTTAAAGGAAAAATAGTTCAGAAGTTTCAATGTTTAAGTTCACAATGAAGATTCCTTGTGTTTAGATCAATCAAGCTAATCTGTCAGCACTTCACATCACAAAGAAAATACATTAATATAATCAGTTGTTAATATTACAAAGTCACAGATAACAGTACAACAATGTTAAGAAAAACATAAGGTCTTTCTTGTCTCCACTAAGGCCAACATTAATGATTCAAACCCCAGGAAGTTATTTGCCAAGACTGGAATCTGCTGGAAGCCAAATCACTAATAAGGGATTAAATGTTCAACTAAGGTTTGCCAAAAATCATCTGGCTATCCTTACCAGTTCTAGAACAGATGAGCCCAAAAGAGAATGTTGTGGCTGATATGGGTCCTTTTAAATATAAAGAAATTCTTACAATGATTCAGCGGTAGGAGCTACAGTATATAACAATAGATAAATATAGTTTGGAAATGCTATGGAAGTTGACTTTGAACCCTGGTTCAGTGTGCACCTAGCATGGTGTGATGAAAAGGAAACCAGTTACATTACCTGGTGGGTTTGTGCTCAGTCTCTTAATCTTCTGAGCTTATGCTTAAAGGCTTAGGCACTGTAATAAACATACGTTTAATATGTCACTGTACTCTGTGCAAATATATCTTATAAATCTGCCTTTTTCTACTCACATGCACAGTTGACACAGAGCCAGATTTAGCACAGGGTTTCACCATAATTAAGTGACTTATTATCTTAAAAAGCAGTTAGAAGACAAGAGTGCAGTTGGATGACAAGCAGGACTGGTCAGAGAACACAAAGGCTCTGTTAAGGAAGGGGCAAAACCAGCTCTAATTTCTGAGGTGGTTGGGCTCCTTTAATATATGCAAGAAAGTCCTGCAGATGTTCTGTCAGTCAGTGCTTGCCGGTACTCTCTTTTATGCTATGGTGTGCTGGGTTAGGAGAGTAGCTTGAAGAAGAGGGATGCTGAGTGTATTGACAAACTGATCAGGTGAGCAGAATCTGTGGTTGGTATAGAAATGAACTCTCTGGTGAAAGTTACAAGGAGGAGAACACTATACAAGCTACTATCTATTACGGACAATGAACATCACCCACTATACATCATCATAATTAAGTAGAGGAGTTTGTTTAGTGGTAGGCTTCTAGCACAGAACTGCAATGCACACAGATACTAAAGGTCTTTGGTCCCAATAGAGCCATTGGACTCTTTAACTCTTCCCAACAGAGGAGGGTTGAATTCTGTGCCTGACGCTACTTCTTTACTTCTCTGCTCATAAGTTATATTAGCTGTATTAGCTACGCACTATGTCTGATATCTCACTTCTTGGTCACTACGGTACAACCTTTTCAGAACATGTCACTTTAAACATGTCAGCTTAAGTCATGTCACTTTATTTTATTTTATTTGACTTTAATATTAATGTCACTTTAGTGTCTGTCACTTTAATATTATGTGCCACCTGTCATTTTGCTAGTTTAGTATTATTTGCACAATTCCCATTGCACTGGCATTATTTTATGCATCAGCTTGTTATTGCATTATTTGTATAATATTTATGTTTATATATATATATATATGTATTATATATATTATATATAATATGCATTATATATATATTGTATACTATATATTTTTTTGTATACTGTGCAGTTAAATTTTTGTATATGTAATTCTTAGCTTCTGGCAGTTAAATTTCCCTTGGATTAAATCCAATACTCCCCCCCCCCCTCTCTCTCTCTCTCCCGTTGGTCTCGTCCGTTGCAGGAGATGGACATCTGAAGCTGAGCTCAGTTAGCAGCGGTGTTATTATTTCTTATTTTCCCAAGGTATCCTGTATTTATCCAACCTGAGGGTTCTATTACAGTATATGCAAGCATATATAAACATGGTCGGCAAGAAAGGGGGTCGAAAAGAAATGGAAGAGAAACCTAAAGTTACATCCAAATCTATCTATCCATCTGTCTATCTACCTATCTGACCAGGTCAGTTGTAACTATTTAAGAATGTTCTGCCATGTCCCATTTGCAACTGAATGTAACCAAGGACTTATGATTACGCAATGAATTCCTTGGAATTGTGATCTGATTAATGAAGTGTATAAAAAGGCACAGTACCAGTTCCTCCCTTGTAGCACTTTTTGCTAATTAGGTGCTTGTGCTCCTGTAAGGGTTATCTCTTGCAAGACTTAAAATAAAGAAGATTGACGCTTCCTCCTGCCTGTGATCATTGTCTCAATTATATGGGGAGAACAGGGCACCCGGTGGGGGTGCCATTAGATTTCTACCACATTGCTTTTCTTCATTTGGACATAGACAATTTTCCTTCATTAAAGGGACCATAAGTACTGCTATCATTATTATTAGCAGTGCTATGTATTAACATTTTCATCAATGAGATGAAGTGGCAACACTACTAGGGTCACACAGTAAAATTATAATATGAAACATATAAACATTCTACAAGAATAATTGTTGAAGAAAAAGAGAGTTTGGAATGACATTAAGTCTAGAGCTAAACCACAAAGACATTGTGCATAAGCATTGAAATAAGCAGGTCTGGCTTAAAAACCTACAAATGTCACCATGTTGGAGGTCTGCAAGGACTGGCGGAACATGATTTCTTCGTAGAAATATGAGTGATTGGTCAAATAATTATTGACAAATGTCCAGTGGCTATTATCACTGCTAAAGCTATCATATTAGTATACTGAGTACCACAGGCATATTTCATTGGGTATCCTTATTTATTCTTAAAGAATCCCTTTTCCCTCATATTATATTTTCGATGAAGGCTAAATAACAGTCACTGTAAAGAACACAATAATGCAGAAAACACTGACCTTGTATTATGTAAACAGAGGTCAAAGAGATGGTCTTCTCTCCTGCAAGCTGATTCAAACAGCAATGTTCTCTTACAAAATACAAATGTGGTTTTTTTTTGCCTAAGGATTTTTATTGTTCCATTCATAATACAAGTTTGTAAATCCCGTTTTGTGTTGCTTTTATGTTTTTTGTTTTCACAACTCTTTTCAAAATGTTAATACCATTAAAATGGCAAAAGTTTTAACCTTAAACTAACTTTGCTTCATTAATTTGAAAATGGCAGAAATTTAAAAGTGAATACAATCATTTGTTTCCTGGTATACTTGAAGTTCAATCCTTTTCTCTTAAAATGTCTTTTAAAATTCTCTTAAAATGTCTTTTCAGCAATTATCCTCACAATTTGCCACAAAGGGTCGCTACACAGTCGTCTTCAAGTGGGTGGGGATGGGAATTTGGGGTAGGTCATTGCTCAACAGGTAACATCATCTTTGTTTCACAGGTCAGATGTTTATCCAGTTAAGTTTAGCTTTTGAATGAACATACACTTATCTACATATGCCGCAGAAGTTGCTAGATAGTGCATTTTCATTTTGACAGTTTGCAGACAAGTGTTAGTTTGTCCCTTATCTGAGCACCTGTTTTCATTGGAAAGTGACGAGTAGTTTTTTATCTAGCCAGATTTGTGAAATCTCCAGTTTATCAGCTCTTCAAAGAACCTCCACATGTTATTGTAATGTAAGCTGATTGGTTGTGGAAAGTTGCAAACTTATTTGAGCATCAGTAAAAATCATTGGCCAGTGGCAGGAGCAAACTAGGGAGGTCATGTAGTTTTTTATTTCTATGTCTGATTGATTTTCATTTAAGTGGACAATAAAAAGAGTGTCTGGTGTCTAGAGGGTTACAACTGTAACACATTGCAATTGCCTGATAGGCCAGTTTTATTGCCAATAATTACATGACGTCCTCTGCTTTTCGTCAGTCTAAGAGAATGTTTTGTAATAAAAGTGACAGGCAAGTTTTTCTCCAAGAAGACTATGGGGCTCTGCCCCCTGCTCGCTTTGCTCACCAACCCCCGGGCAGGTGCTATGGGCTAGCCACTTCATGGTTCTGCCGCTCACATATGGGGAAGTGGATCTACAATTTAAACAGATTGTTATTTTCATGGGAATTGCATAATAGACCTAACTATTTTATTACAGCGACTAATTAACCATAGTAAAAAATAGTAAAATGTAATAAATCAAAAGAAAATAATGTTTCATGTTGCGTTAGAGGTATTCGTTGCATTTTATGTTTTCATTGTTTGGCTTTGAAATTAACATGCAACGTATAACTGCCCGTGAGTGAATATCGTTTCTTTCTCTCTAATAAATAAATCAACTTTTTCAAACGTTTCTCCCTGGAATTTGTTAATTGTCATAGCAAAAGCTATTCTAATGGGAAACTGTAAACATTTTAATACGAATGGCATATGAAGTTCTCCTTTGGTGTCTAATATTATCCGCGGAAGATGTACTACATTACCTTTCTTGTCGCCTGTTAAAATTTTACATGTCCGAAGTGTTTGACCAATTTTGAATACAACTAATCTTGTCCTATTGCATAGCCCATCACTCATAAACTATGCAATAACATTACGATACATCATTCTTTCAACAGTAATTTGGTCATACGGTGTTAATGGTTGTAGATATTCTACAGAATATTGTAAGTTGATGTTTTAATTTTCCGCACCATCACTACCAACTATTTCAGCATAGTCTATTGATATGCATTTAACCAATTTGCCATGTAACTGATCAACAGTTTTTGTTTTAATTCGTTTGACGTCCTCGTTTCTAGGTGCTAGGATTGCCCGTGTACTCATTTCTTCTGTTGATAACCCTTCGGGATGAAATTCTTCAATATGATTTGGACATAATAAGTCTTCTTTTATTGAGAACTTAAAGTGAGGAAAACGTAAAAATTTATAAGATCTAAGAGTGCAGGAACTATTTCTGAGAAAGGCATTCACACGAATGAGAGGTGAGAGGACCGTGGGTGTAGGCTGTTAACCGGAAATGGTTGAGAGGAGGGTGGGACTTGAAAAAATCTCTTGACAATAGCATTGTCTCGTCTCAAAATTTTTTTTTTATAATAGAGAGATAACTGAAATTACAAACATATCTGCTTTCAAAGAGACATAACAAGCTAATCTGGAGCAAACTGATCACAACCAATGAAGATTTCCAACTTTCTAAGCCTGTCTGGTGGGGTATGCAGAATTCAAAAGAAAGGTGGCCTTTCTTTGTGGACATCAAAAGAACTTTTCATAAAACTACACACCCTTACAAAGCAGAGACGCCTTACTTTTAGATATGGCTGTAATAAAAAAATATTTCCTCCTTACTAGAATATTTACATAGTATCCAGTGTCTATGCCTGTAAACACCTTGAGAAAAGTTGTCAAACTAGATATACAGTGTGAAATATCTGCTTAAGGGGATTTAAGGTTACTAGAATTCAAACAGATAAGTTAATGGGCCACAATAATGGAACGATTTTACTTTTCAACAGAAAACCTGGCGAATATCTTTGTTGTACAAAGTGTTTTTTTATACTGTTTAAAATGTACATGTACGTATGTTCTTTTTGGTGAAGTCTGATGTTCATTTTCCCTTTCCCTAATAAAGGAAATTAAATATCATCTGATTATATTTTTTTTGGTCCAAACTGCATTTTTCGGTAGAGGTATTGCAGTTTATTGTGTTATAATGTTTACAAATGGTACAGTTCACTAAAACAGATATAAATATTCTGAAGGAACAATGTCTGGCCTTAACTTACAAATACAGAGCAGCTGTTTTGAGTAAACTGTGGTGAGGCTGTGCTTACTAATTTGAAGAAAAAGAAGAGAAAGAATTTCTGCTTTTTACTACTTCAAAACAGTAAAATGACACTGGAGCAAATAATGGATGACCCCTCCCCAGGCAGCCCACTAGGCTCCCAGTTTCTTTGCCCCCAACTACCCGACATTTGCACAACCCGGCTCAACCACATGTTGCTTGCCCAGGATCAGAGGCAACCCAACTGTCACACTTTGCCCAGGATCTAACAGGGCCTGTCTTGGCCTCTCCAGTGGCGATGCTCACTAGCCAATAAGCTTCAGCACTAGGGAGACGCATTGTCATGATTTAGGCTGTAAACTGATGCTTTGTGGCCTGTTTCTTTAAGAAAAGCCATTTGCATACCATTGTCAGGGTCACGTCCCTCATCTCTAGGGACGGGGTCTCCAGGGTTGTGACCTTAACTTGATCAATAACTAACATAAAAGGTCAGCTTTTCGCTAGGCACCTTATCAGATCTGTGGATAAAATTACTTACTTTCATTTTGATATTGTGTGCTTTCTTTTCTTGTATTGCCTGGTTACAACTTATTGCCTGTTATTTAACTTTGATTTTACCTCTCGTCTGAGTTACGGTCACTATGGATTATTTTTATTTTCTTTTGTTTTGGCCTTTTGCCGCTTCTCCCGATTTACTCACAAATTCAGCTCTCCTGTTTTCCTGCTGAGTCAGTATAATCGATTGGATCATAATGAGTGACACGGCATATCTTTAGAGACTTGAGGGATGTGCAGGGTGAAATGAAAAATCTAAAGAAACAAGTAGGGGAATTGCAGGCATCTGTGGACCAACCAGTGGGGGCGGTGAAACGCTCGTGTTAATGCCTTGGCAAATCTGACTCCTGCTTCATGTTGCAGCCACCATCGACCTGCTTTTCTTAAATCAATGTCACATGGTTTTTGAAGACCAATTTAAAAAATATATAGATGTTCAGACACATATATTGTTCAGACAAGAAACCTCTTCAATGGGCTTTTGTTATGTATGACAGTAACAATCAGGGTTGTTTTTATTTGGCTTTATTTATGCAGGAATTTCAGAAAATGTTCGTTAAAACAGTTTATTTGGAAGTAGCAACTAACTTGTCATCAGGGTTCAAAGCTAATAAATGAATATATGGTGGAGTTTAGGATGTTAGCAATGGAGGCATGTTGGGATGACATTGCACTAATTCTGGTGTTTTAACGAGGATTAAGCCCTGACATAAAGGACGAGTTAGCCAGGTACAATCTTGGTAACACATCTGACTAGGTGACAGAGGTAGCCCAAAAAGTGGGTATACGTCTAACAGAGAGAAAGGTAGAAAAGAAATTGGAAAGGGGACATATCCTTAGACCTAGTGAATCTAAGACTGCCCAGGAGCATATAAAATTGGGCAAAACAGCCATTAGTATTAGTGAGCAGCAGTGCAGAGTAAAGGAAAAACTCTTTTACTGTAGAGAAGCAGGACACGTGGTATTGAACAGCCGGAAATCTTATATACCCACTTTATGTTGAGGTTGGCAGAGGGGGAACTTGTAGTGAAACCCTGTATTAATGTTATGTGTTTGTTTAATAATATAGTCGCAGATGCTCTGATTGATTCAGGTACAGCGGGAAATTTTATTAGGTCCTTCATGATTAAGGATTTACATATCACTCCTACACATCTTCAGTATAAACCTTGAGTCCTTTCAGCAGATGGTCTGCCCATTGGCTCTGGGTGTTTAGATTATGTTACACCCCTGCTCTTCATTAAGATAGGAATCTTTCATGACGAAACATTGTCCTTTTTTGTTATTCAGTCTCCTTTGCTTCAAATAATCCTTGGATATCCCTGGGTGCACAAGCGCAATCTTGTTCTTAACTGAAAGTCCCAGTATGTGGACTGCAACACCCGGGGAAATAAGACTATTGATTTACTGTATGCAAACGTTAAAGACGCATACAGTGCCACCCCGCTGCCTGCGCTTGGGAAAGGAGATCATAACCTGGTTCTGCTTCAGCCTCACTACAAACCAAAATTGAGAGTCCTACCTGTAACCACACGATCATTCAGGAAGTGGACCCCGGAGGCTGAGAATGCTCTGAGACAATGTTTTGGAACTACAGACTGGGATATCCTGCAGGGATCACATAGTGAGAACATTGAGGAGGTTGTTGACTGCACTACTGACTACATCAACTTCTGTATGGACATTGTAGTTCCAGTAAGAACAGTACGCTGCTATGCTAACAACAAGCCATGGATTACAAGTGACATCAAGGGCCTTTTGAACCAGAAGAAAAGAGCCTTTAAAGACGGTGATCAGCATGAGCTCAAGCGCGTGCAGAAGGAACTCCGAGTCCAGTTCAGGGCGGCGAAGGAGCAGTACAGGAGAAAGCTGGAGCAGAAGTTGCAGAACAACAGCATGAAGGAAGTGTGGGATGGGATGAAGATCATCACTGGCTGCAACTCGAAGCGGGGTACCACCATCGAGAGAGACGTGAAGAGAGCAAACCAAATGAACATCTTCTTTAACAGGTTTGACCACCCTGACCCACTCTCACCTCGGAGTACTGCACTCTCTACACATCCTTCTGCTGATACCAACATAGAAGAGACATCCCCACCCACAATTACAGCAGCGCAAGTGAGCAGAGAGCTGAGGAAACTTCGTGCCAGCAAAGCAGCAGGTCCAGATGGAGTATCGCCACGACTGCTGAAGGTCTGTGCATCGGAGCTAGGGGGTCCTCTACAGCGCATCTTCAACCTGAGCCTGGAACAGGGGAAAGTCCCGAGGCTTTGGAAAACATCTTGCATCACCCCAGTCCCAAAGGTATCACGTCCTGGTGAGCTGAATGACTTCTGGCCTGTCGCTCTAACATCACATGTGATGAAGACCATGGAGCGGCTGCTGCTTCACCACCTGAGGCCACAGGTCCAACACGCCCTCGACCCTCTGCAGTTCGCATACCAGGAGAAGGTTGGAACGGAAGATGCCATCATCTATATGCTACATCGATCCCTCTCCCACTTGGACAGAGGCAATGGCGCTGTAAGAATTATGTTTCTAGACTTCTCTAGCGCCTTCAACACCATCCAACCTCTGCTCCTTAGGGACAAGCTGACAGAGATGGGAGTAGATTCATACCTGGTGGCATGGATCGTGGACTATCTTACAAACAGACCTTAGTATGTGCGTCTCGGGAATTGCAGATCTGACATTGTGGTCAGCAACACAGGAGCACCGCAGGGGACTGTACTTTCTCCGGTCCTGTTCAGCCTATATACATCGGACTTCCAATATAACTCGGAGTCCTGCCACGTGCAAAAGTTTGCTGACGACACTGCTATCGTGGGCTGCATCAGGAGTGGGCAGGAGGAGGAGTATAGAAACCTCATCAAGGACTTTGTTAAATGGTGCGACTTAAACCACCTACAACTGAACACCAGCAAAACCAAGGAACTGGTGGTGGATTTTAGGAGACCCAGGCCCCTCATGGACCCCGTGATCATCAGAGGTGACTGTGTGCAGAGGGTGCAGACCTATAAATACCTGGGAGTGCAGCTGGACGATAAATTGGACTGGACTGCCAATACTGATTATCTGTGCAAGAAAGGACAGAGCCGCCTGTACTTCCTTAGAAGACTGGCATCCTTCAACATCTGCAGTAAGATGCCGCAGATGTTCTATCAGACAGTTGTGGCGAGTGCCCTCTTCTACGCGGTGGTGTGCTGGGGAGGCAGCATTAAGAAGAAGGACGCCTCACGCCTGGACAAACTGGTGAGGAAGGCAGGCTCTATTGTTGGCATAGAGCTGGACGGTTTGACATCCGTAGCAGAGCAACGGGCACTCAGCAGGCTCCTATCAATTATGGACAATCCACTACATCCATTAAACAGTGTCATTTCCAGACAGAGGAGCAGTTTCAGTGACAGACTGCTGTCACTGTCCTGCTCCACTGACAGATTGAGGAGATCGTTCCTCCCCCAAACTATGCGACTCTTCAATTCCACAAGAGGGGGTAAACGTTGAACATTATTCAAGTTATTCTCTGTTTTTTACCTGCATTTTTTATTACTCTTTAATTTAATATTTTTTGCTGCTGGAGTATGTGAATTTCCCCCGGGATTAATAAAGTATCTATCTATCTATCTATCTATCTATCTATCTATCTATCTATCTATCTATCTATCTATCTATCTATCTATCTATCTATCTATCTATCTATCTATCTATCTATCTATCTATCTATCTATCTATCTATCTATCTATCTATCTATCTATCTATCTATCTATCTATCTATCTATCTATCTATCTATCTATCTATCGATATACAATGGAGCTCACACTATGTTCAGAATTGCTTGAGGGCTGTACTTAAGCCAGTCCTTTGTAACACTACATCAGTCCTGCCTTCTGAACATTCTAATATGCTGATGTGATTAATAAGCAATAAGCCCTAGTGTTTCCTAGTGTTACTATGACTGCGCTAGTGACTTAATGCCAGGGACTCCATTGCCTAAAGGGAAAGTTTACGCCTTGTCACTGCTGGAACAGGATGCAATGGAACAATATATTACAGATAACCTGCAGAATGGTTTTATTTCACCATCTTACAGCCCAAAATGACCGCTTAACACTTATATCCTCAATTTTGAATCATGTTACTGGCTCTACAGTTTTTTACAAAATTAGATTTATGATGTGCTCATAATCTTATTCAAATTCGGGAAGGGGACAAATGGAAAACTGCTTTTAATACCACGTCTGGGCATTACAAATACAGAGTAATGCTATACAGATTGGCTAACTCTCCAGCTGTCTTCCAGTCCTTTGTTTATTATATTTTTGGAGATTTATTGAGGAAATGTTCATTGATATACATAGACAATATTTAGATTTTTTCGCAAGACTTACCGATGCATGTTAAGGAATTCCTTCACCGACTTTGCAAAAATAATCTATTTGCTACAACAGAGAAATGTTAGTTTCCACAGGAAAAGACTTTGTTCTTGGGGTATGAAATTTCACAGACTAGTTCAGCCATGGATAATGCTAAGATTTCCACTATCCTGTACATGTGTAATAAATTTTTTCTGATAGTGCCAGATCTGCAACCTAAATGCAGTCTGCGGTTTCCGGGAGAACGTGTCCCTTTCAAATCCAGATGCAGGTTGACTATAAAATCCATTCCTAGGTTATAAACTAATTGAAACAGGTTCTGTCACCCTGAAGCATATACTTGCCTTTTTCTTCCCTTCACCATTAAGTTTTAAACCATTTAACACAGATGCACTAAGGTTGTAGTTTATTAGTACTATACAGGAAGAATGTATGAGAAAGGATGCTTGTAATGCCTACAGTTCTGTAAATTTAGTTAATCTCGGTTCATCTGCGGAAAATAATTAAAAACTTAACATAAACAGTCTGCAATTTGAAAAACTGAAAATTTTCCACAGCGTTATTTAGATGTAGATATTCTTAAAGAAAAAATAGCTGCCATTTATTTTTATGTATGGAACATAAATATTGAGTGAAGTACAAGGAACATATGGTCAGTTAAATCAAAGTAGCAGGCAATGTCCAAAAATAAGACTTTATTAAGAGTGATACTTCATTGTGAGTGGATAAGTGGTTGCCAGCTTTGAATTTTCTTATTTTCTGTATTTTCCTCTAAGAAACTCCACACCTTTTAACTTTACACAATGTTGAGTTCATCTACAGGTCTGATAGGTGTTGCTATATAAATCTCCAATCTCCGTTATGATTATAATTTTTTTTCTACACTAAATACAAATTTGTTTTCTAGCTATTTTGGAATAATCTAAGGTTTTGCATACCAGAAATCCTTTCTGTATGTTTATTATTTCAATATTTTGAGTTTTTTATCATCAAGTTTTTGTTTGTTACAACATTTTGATTTTATTGTGGTTGTTGCCATTTTGTGGTTCCTTTGTGTGGCTACTAGGGGTGTGCTTTCTGAAGCTGACATCGCATGTATTTCAGAATTCAATATTAAGGATTGAGAATAAAAAAGATGTTGATGTTACTGTCAGGTAAAGATTACAAAACAATAGCCACTACAAGTTTGCTTAGCATTTTGCTTTCGGTTTCTGATTCACTGGCTATGAACTCTCAGCCATCTATTTTGACAAAAAGATGTGTTCAACATTTTGACTGTTTTTCTGATTTTCCAATTCCCTAGTATCATCTTTTATTATATCTGAGGCTCATGTTACATCTCTTGATCCACTTTCAAGAGATTATCTGCTTTGCTCTTCTATAAGCAGCTCTATCAGTGCTGCATCAGTGCAACAGCAAGCTTACCTGCATTGGTAACAATGGAAGTGTGGTGAAAAGGCCAAAAGAAGTAAGATTTTAGTTTAATGCCCAGTGCCTGACATGAGACTTAAGGAAGGATGATCACACTGGTGCAATTTCAATCACTTTTTGCTCATGTACTACAGCATGAGATTCTTCTATTTGTTTTAGGAAATGTGCCATGATTCCATAATTGTTTTGTGTTCACTACATAATATATTGTACTTTTGCTTTTTACCTTAAGTGAACCTTGAGGTCCCTTTTATTTTTCTTTTCAGTTAACTTGAATTTATTCTTAAAATCCCTAAATTTCCTCCAGGTTGTGTATTTACCCAGAAAACCTTCAGCATTAATTGATTAAATTACATTGTTTGTCTATCTGCTATGTAATTATTCTGCCACTACTGGAGTTAGATCCTTGATATTGGTCTTGATTGAAAGCTTATGACAAGATGTATTCTGGAAATACAGAAAATCTCAGCAAATATACCTGTGCACATTGGTTTATTATAGCAAAGTGATCAGTAAACAAAATGACATGGTGGGAAGAAAAAGAAGACCATTGACATCTGTTAAGCACCCAGCAAATCACAGAGGCCAATGATGTGACAAAGAACACCACAATATGAAATAAACGAGCAGCATATAGTATAGTATAGTATAGTATAGTAATCCTTCATATAGAAAGACTATACAAGTTCTCTTGTAGACCATCTGAAGCCACAGCAGTTGGCCTATCGGACAAAGATTGAAGTGGAGGATACTGTTATTTGTATCCTATCTGCTCCACGATTCCAATTCTCACCTGGACAAACGTGAGGATTATATATATTTTTATTGCTCCAGGGCCTTCACTACCATCCAGCCATTTAACCTCAGAGATATGCAGGTGGGTGAGCCTATCTTGTCCTGAATAATGGACTATCTGTCGAGCAGACCGCAGTTTGTGAAACCCAAGGACCGTGTTTCTGATTTGGATGTGAGTGACATTGGAGCACCACAAGGAACAGTCCTATCTCCTCTTCTCTTCACTCTGTACAGCTCAGACTTTATAATATATAATATATAATACCAAGTTACATCACTTACAGAAATTATCAGATGATTATGCACTTATGGCGTGTACTGCATTGTATTGTATTGACCCCCTTCTTTTGACACCCACTGCACGCCCAACCTACCTGGCAAGGGGTCTCTCTTTGAACTGCCTTTCCCAAGGTTTCTTCCATGTTTTCCCTACAAGGTTTTTTTGGGAGTTTTTCCTCGTCTTCTTAGAGAGTCAAGGCTGGGGGGCTGTCAAGAGGCAGGGCCTGTTAAAGCCCATTGCGGCACTTCCTGTGTGATTTTGGGCTATACAAAAATAAACTGTATTGTATTGTATTGTATTGAAAAAGGGGATGAGACCGAAGGAACAGCTTACTGACTTTCAGTAATGAAAGACCCTCTATGTTTGCTCAGTATTGAGGGCATGGATGTACAGGGGGTGCAATCCTACAAGTACCTACATCAATCAGGTTGGATGGACTCATAGGAAAGGGCAGAGCAGGCTTATTTTCTTAGGAGAGTGTGTTCCTTTAATGTGGGAAGTGACATCCATTACAAAATGACCTGTGCTTATGTGTTAACATCAAACTGATTGTAAAAGAAGGCAATTCCCTATTTCACCCAACCTTTGCAATTACCACTAACAAAGCTCAAGGAGAAGCATTCAGCAAATTTGGACTTTTTTAGATTTGCCTGTTTTTTCACATGGAAAGCTCTACATAGCACTCTACAGGGTCTCAAAATATGAAGACATTAAAGTAATGATAAAAGACGAGGAAAGTTCAACACGCATTTTTACACAAGTAATGTGGCAAATAAATACATTTTGTTTCGTTTGGCTTGCAATTTTTTAGATCTACTATTTTATTTTATTGCTTATTTTTTATGCGACATAAAGGTAATTTATCATTTTATGTTTGTATTTTTCTCTTTTTTTCAATAAAAAAAGTCTTTCTGTTTTAGTTTGCATAGTCCCCACAAGCCCATTTTAGCTTTCTCTATATGCACTGTCATAAGTAATGCATTATAATTTCTAGAGGAACTAACAAGAAGCAACAATTTAGAAAACACACAAAGTATCAATAACTTCTTTTTTGTAAATACGTTTTGATTTCCTTTTTTTTTAGGACTGTAGATCCACATGGTTTGCTAGTGTTACAATAAAATATTTTACCAATAAGAGAATTATTCAAATGAGTCTAGTGCATGTATTTTTGTTAATATTCATGAAAATTAACAAATGACTTCTGATTGCACTGCACATCACGAAACATTTTAAAACAATAAATCTCTCTGTTATATAAAAAAAGAGTCTTTTTGAGAGATTTTTTCAAGTCCCACGAGACAAGACTTTTGACATGAGATTGTTTCAATTCACAGCCTCCTCTCAACCATATTTAAACACGCACACGGTCCTCTCACATCTCATTCGTGTGAATGCTTTTGACAGACACATTTCCTGCTCAGCTCTTAGAAATTCTTATGTTTTCCTCACTTTAAGTTCCAAATTAAAGAAGACATATTAAGTTCAAATTTTATTGATGAATTTCATCCTGAAGGGATATCAACAGAAGAAATGAGTACATGGTCAATTCTAGCACCGAGAAACGATGAAGTCAAATGAATTAACACGAAAATTGTTGATCGGTTACACGACAAATTGGTTAAATGCGTATCAATAGACTATGTTGAAACAGTTGGTGGTGATCGTGAGGAAGATGAAAACATCACCTTACAATATTCCGAAGAATAACTACAATCGTTAACACCATCCAGTCTTCCACCACCCGAATTACTGTTGAAAGAAGGAAGTATCCAAGAAAGGTAATGTAGTACAGCTTCCCTGAATAACATTAGACAACAAAGGAATCATGATATGCCATTCGTATTAAAACGTAAACCGTTTCCCATTAGAATACACTAGATTTTGCAAAGACAATTAACAAATCACAGAGACATACGTTTGAAAGAGTTGGTTTATTTATTAGAGAGAAAGAAATGAAATTCCCTCACAGGTGGTTATACGTTGCGTCACGATGTAAGTCCAAACAGAATCAAAATTCAATGCGATATTGAAGAACATTTAATTCAAAAAAATGTTTTTACTGAAGTTTTACAGTAAAAGTGTAAGTTTAAAAAATATTTGTGTGTTAATTTCAAAGCCAGACAGAACGAAATCGTATTGCAGTAATGTAAAATAGTTAAATATTATGCATATGTAATAATTCCCATGAAAATAACAATCTGCTTAAATTGTACATCCACATCCAAATATGCGAGCGGCGGAACTGCAAAGTGGCTTGCACATAGCGTCGTCCTGGGGGTTGGTGAGCGAAGCGAGCAGGGGGCAAGGCCCAATAGTCACTATATACAGAAAGGCTGAATAAGTCTGTTTTAAACTCTATGTGATATCACTGGCTGTCAGTTTATTTTTTTAATGGTATAGAAGCAGGTGGGGGCAGAGCCTGAAAGGGTGTGAAGGACCCAAGGGAGGATATACTCAGGTGATGATTTTATTTTACCTAAAAATGTTATGCAAAGGCTCAAGGTCCATTGTGTTTCTCATACAGTGTTAGCTACTTAATGGATGACAAACATTGCATGATATGTTGTTAATGCTCAGTGTTCAATCACAGTGTGAAGACAAAGCAACAAACCTAAAGCATCTTTGGTTGGCTGAGATATTGTTGTTTTTCAAATGATGCAGCAGTTGAATCTCTTAAGTGTTTAATTCATAATAAGACACTTTCATAAATTTTGTATCCTAGGAAACAGCTTCAATAAAGGAAAAAAACTCTTAGATTCACATTTTCTATTGACTAATTAGCAATGATCTCAAAGTAATTGACAAGAAATTAATTACAAGAGCAGCTCCTCAAATAACATCAAATGAAAATAGAAATCAAACAATAAACTAAACAAAGGCAAAAGAAAAAAGTACAAAATTTTCAACATATAAAAATATAAAAGTGAATAAACTCCAAATGCCTAAACCAAAAGAGCTAAACACTAGCCTAAGACACAACCCTAAGGGATCTGAAATATAAAGCTTACAAAAACTGTAATTTTAAAGTACTAAAGAACAAATACCTCAAATGAACATGGATTCTCACAGAGCTCAACAACACCAAGAACAAAATACAGTACAACCTTGATTATCTGTCAGGGGTCGGGACCGAGGCTGTGATGGATAAGAGAAAAGACGGATAACAGAACAGCTACTTTAAAAATGATATACAGTAGATCAGTTTAGCGAATGGTCATTTGTTTACAAAAAAAAACTATATTACCAAAATATAATATAGTATTAACAAAATTAATTAATTTATATAATATTGTAATGATCAGCGTAATAAGGAAATACAACTCAGAGTTTTTGGAGTTTTCTACATTTTACTTGGGAGTATTCATTCCATAACAAATGGTGCCCTGTCTTATACTCCATTATCTGAGTTATGGAGCACACCTCCAAAACAATAAAAGAAAGCTTTCCCTACCAATCAATTTAGCTCTTGCCACTCATGTTCCTTTTTTCTTGCAATAAAATTAAAGTTCTAAATAAATCAACTAACATAAATTCATCATCCATCTATACGTTTCCTTGTCTTCCCACTCCATCCAGTTCTTTTTGTAAATTTGCACCAGTCACATCTGCATTTGTTAACTTTTGCATCTGTTCCCGACAACACACTCGGTATACGAACAAACCAGTTTCCCTTTCGGTTTGTGCGCACAGATGATTTCCGCACGTGTTCAGTCTCTCCCTGTACTGTACATTGTTCTCGGTGCATCACGCAAAGGAATTCTCCCTCAAAACTGTAACCTCCTCTCAACCCAGCTTCCTCCTGTGGTGTAGCGGGTCCACAGCTCCCGTCAAAAAGGCCAGTTTTAATAAATAACTAAATAAATAAAGTAGGTGCAGGCTCATGTGCAGCTGAGAAAGAGAGAGCGCGTGCAGCTGAGCAGGGACCTTGGGTGTTTGTCTCAGTGTTATTCAATGTTTTCACATTAGTTTACTATTACACTGTGCATTCTACGGTGTAATTAACTATATTTGTGCTTAAAAATCTTTAAAGAAAATATATTTACATACAGGTCGTATGGTCTGGGAACGGATTAATTGTGTTTACATACAATCCTATGGGGGAAATTTCTTCGGGTCACAACCAAATTGGGTTACGACCAGAGTTTTGGAACGAATTATGGTCGTGTACCGAGGTTCCACTGTACTTAACTTGTAATAATCTGATGGAACTTTTTCAGTCTGATTTCAGGGCACAGCACAGCTATGAAACTGCTCTTCTTTGGGTAACTTATGATTTTCTTATGGCAGCAGACACTGGACAAACCAGCATTTTAATTTTGCTAGATCTTAGTGCAACATTTGACACTGTCACACATGACATTCTACTGTCCAGAATGGAGAACATGCTGGGTATCTCTGGCACTGCTCTCCAGTGGTTTAAGTCCTTTCTGTCTGACAGGCAAGAGTTTGTTAGTCTTGATAACAACAGATCCAGCTCAGTGCCAGTTACACAAGCAGTTCCTCAGGCCTCTGTCCTACACCCTCTGCTCTTCTGTATCATTTGTGGCTATGGACTGGGTTATCATTTTTATGCAGATGATACTCAACGCTATTTCAGTGTTAAAAGTGAAACTTCATCGGGCTTTTTCAGCTCACAACGCTATTTCAGTGTTAAAAGTGAAACTTCATCGGGCTTTTTCAGCTCACAACTGTCTCAGTGAAATTAAAACCTGGATGGAGCACAACTCTTTAAATTTGAATTGCAACAAAACCGAACTCCTGCAAATTGGCTCTTAAGCGCAACCTAAGAAAATTAGCTTCTTCTCAGTCACTCCTGGCGGTGATCTCATCAGTCCTTCTTCTAAAGCAAGGAATCTTGGTATCATTTTTGATTCCTCCCTTTCTTATTTTGCCCACATAAACCACATTAAGAAACTTTCCTACTTTCACCTCCACAACATATCCAGTGTTCGCTCATTCTTCTCCTTTACTAATGCTGAGAAATGTGTCCATGCTTTTATTTCATTCTGCATTGATTATTGGAACTCTCTACTAGCGGGTGCTGCTTCAAATCTTCTATCACAGCTCCATTTGATTCAAGAGTCCTAACACGGACCAGCAACAGTGAGCACATAACACCCATCCTGCTCCACCTCCACTGGCTCCCTATGTCTTACTGGATTTAATATAAAATTCTATTATTAACCTACAAAGCTTTAAATGGCCTTGCACCGGACTACATCAGTGACATTCTCCATCACTATGCTCCTGTTCGCCGACTAAGGTCCTCTGATTCTGGTAATCTTGTTGTGCCTCACACTAACCTGCACTCTATGGGTGACAGGGCCATCAGCTCCATAGCACCCGACTTTGGAATGACATCCCGAAATTAATTAGATCAGCTGATTCCATTCATTTTTTTAAAAAACATCTTGCAAGCTTTCCCCTTCTTTAGGCAAGATATTTTTAGTTAGCCAATAAAAGGTGTCATTTTGGTTGACTTCTCACTACATCCATAATGGCTAACACGGTGCAACACCCTAGTACGAAATACAACTTAAAACTCATCTGTTCAAGAAGGCTTTTAACTTAACCTGACATTCTGCCTCCTCTTTTTAGTCTTCCTCACTGTTCAGATCCTCGGCATAGTTTGTGTGTGTGCTATATCACAAATGATATTATTAGCTAGGCTTTCATTTGGCATTGAATTTAGTATTTTACTCTGTTTTATTGTCTTTTACTCTTTTTAATGCCTTTGTATATCCTGTATCTATCTGTTTTAATGTTCTATTCAGGAAACATCTGAATCCAATGTTACATATACCTGCTGTTTCTTTATGAGACTCTGTGATGTGAAACGCCTTGAGCATGGGGTAGGCGCTATATAAATAAAATGTATTATTATTATTATTATACACCCTTCAGAAGTAAAACCCACATGCAGCCTCAGTGCCACTGTAGCCATTTCATTAGTTGCTTCTCTTTATATAGCACTCGGGGCTGTAACTTTATGTGGCCTCACCCCTCTTGGCTTGACATACAAAGACACAAGAAACATAATTTATAGGACAAGACACCAAAAAACAAACATTCTTAATTGCAAAATTATTGATAAACAACAGTAGCGGCTGGTAAGAAAAATTTGGGCAGGGGTGTAGTTTTTTGGGGGGCGGGACTGAAGCAGCACTTATCTTTTATATTGTGCCTTTCACAACTATTTATTATATAGTGCCTTCCATATCTATCTGGTTATTCCACATGCTCTTGTGGTCCTTGTCATTGTGTTAATGCACATCTTGGCCTGTCCAGTACCAGGCCCTGTGGTGTTATGGGTCCACAGCTCTTGCAGCAAAGGCCGTTTTAATTAAATGAATAATCGCCGTGCTCACGGCTTAGGAGGGGGAGTGGTGGTTGTAGCAAGCCGCAGGGCGATCTGCGGTGTGGGCGGTTCTCACCTAAGCGCACAGGTGAGAGACTGCCCACATCCGTGATTGCTCCTGTGGCTAATATGCTACAGCTGCTATGTCCCTCTGCAAAAAAGGGAAGCGCGAGCCGGTTAAGGGGGAGAAAAAAACTGTGAGAAGAAGGAAAGGAAGAAAAAGAAGTAAGAGAAAGAAACGGAGGTTGCAGGAAGTAGCAGGAGGAGAAAGTCGGTGCGGGAGAGCGAGACTGTGAGAAGAAGGAAAGGTAAACGAGGTGAAAGAAAGACGGAGGTTATGGGAGGAAGCGAGAGAGAGCATGTGCCGGTGCAGGAAAACAAGCGAGCAAAGGCTCACAGCAGCTGGGATGGCAGCATGGGTGTTAGGCTGACACCCCGTGCGTAGTAGTTGTTGTCGCTCTCGCAGAGTTTTGTTTGAAGGACAGGAGTGACAGCAAGGCGGAAGATTCTCCGCGGATGTCAGCGGGAGTCTTGACATGGGATAGGGTGTCCTCCACGTGAGAGCCTTGGCTGTGGGAGGGAGTCCCATGTCGTTGTCTGAAAGAGCCGACCGGAGCCGAGGATCGGTGAGGCAAGTCGGACAACTGTGGCAGGAGTAGGCAGAAGGCCAGCTGCAAAAAAAAAGGCGTCTCGTCTGTTGAGTAGCCCAGACAGGTGTAGCAGGGGAGTCGCCAGTCTAAAGTGAAGAAGCACCAGGTTTATCATTTTGTTTTTTAAAAGACTGCTTCCAGTAACATTTTACCTCGTTGTTTTAAAGGATTGTTTTGTTTGGATTTTAACCTTCACTTTTCATTTAATGGATTATTTATTTATTGAACATCGCACTGCTGCATTTGATTTGAACACCTGTTTTGATTGTTATTTTAATAAAAGCACTTTGCACTTTTTGACCATCCTCTTGCTCAATTGTTTATTGCCTCACTGACTAGCTCATCGGTGACATTACCGACGGTGATGGGTACAAGGGCTCCCTAATAGAAGAGGAGCATGGAGCTGAACCCGCATCGTCACATTTGGTGGCAGCGGTGGGATGACCTAGCAGTGGGGACAGAAGAGGAAACAGAGCAGCAAGCAGGATTGGTACCTGACTTTGTAAAGGACCCATGTACCCAAGCCGGAGGAGGATATTTTTAAAGGACAGAGCTTTTTATGCTTATTGCTTATTTTTATTTGTCTTTTAAAGAGTTCTTATTCTTTTAATGTCCTGTTTTAATGAAGGGGGGCTTGGGTTGATTTTATTGTGGGGATTGATTGTTTTAGTGCTTTTATTTTAGTGCAGTGTAGAGTGGCCGAGCTGTGGACCTGGTCTCCAGTTGCATTGGGTTGGTAGTGTAGTGGTGTGGAGCCTTCCCATGCAACTGGAGTTTTATGGAGGGTGGAATGTGGTGTTATGGGTCCACAGCTCTTGTAGCAAAGGCCAGTCCATTATTGTAAATAAATAATCGCCGCGCTCGCGGCTTAGGAGGGGGCGTGGTGGTTGTAGCGAGCTGCAGGGCGATCTGCGGTGTGGGCGCTTCTCACCTAAGTGCACAGGTGAGAGACTGCCCACATCCATGATTGCTCCTGTGGCTAATATGCTACAGCTGCTATGTCCCTCGGTATAAAGGGAAGCGCGAGCCGGTTAAGGGGGAAAAAAAAACTGTGAGAAGAAGGAAAGGAAGAAAAAGAAGTAAGAGAAAGAAACGGAGGTTGCAGGAAGTAGCAGGAGGAGAAAGTCGGTGCGGGAGAGCGAGCGAGTGCAGGCTCGTCGGCAGCTGTACTGGTAGCTTGGGTGTATGGCCGACACCCGAAGAGTAGCAGCAGTGGTCGCTCCCGCAGAGTTGTTTCTGCAGGGCGGGAGTGACCAGTAGATGGATGACTCTCCGCGGAAGGCAGCGGGAGTTGGACTTGGGGCGAGTATTCCACAGCATGAGCACCCTGGTTGCTGTGGAACCCAAGTCGCTAGCTGGAAGAGCCTACCGGAGCCAGGGATCGGTGAGGCAATCTAAATAGCGGAAGCAGGCAGAAAGAAGGTCAGCTGTAAGGAGGGCGATTCTCCTGTAGAACGCACATACGGGTATACCAGGGGAGTTGCCAGAGAACCGAAGACACCAGGCTTTTTGATTTTAACATTACTTCCTGTACTGTTTTACCTCGTGGTTTTTAGAAGAGTTTATTGATTTTTAACCTCCACTTTTCATTTAATGGATTATTTATTTATTTATTGAAGGAACTGCACAGCACTTTGTTTGCACTTTGGATATGTTTTAATAAAAGCACTATTGCACTTTTTATACACCATTCCTTTGCTCAATTGTTTATTGCCCCACTGTCTAGCTCATCGGTGACATTACCGACGGTGTTGGGTTCAAGGGCTCCCTAACAGCTGATGGGAGCGTGGAGCCGAACCCACATCGTCACAGGCCCACAAGACAAATCCAGACTAAAATGTATTATACCCTTTCCACCTTGCTGCCAATCTGATACCAGATTTCCCAATTCTACTGTGTTCCAAAACCTCAGTCCATGCCATCCACAGTCCCATTATTCTTCCCATAACTTGCCCTATTGATGTGGAAAGGAACAGGTGCACCTGCCACTCAAATGTTATACTACACCTGTCTCTAAATTGCCTGGTCCTCTGCTAACTTGCCCAGTTCCCCATTCTACCAAAACCCACACCATAATGTCCACACCCCCAAAACTTCTGTCTGTCCTATAACACATCCATAGCATAAGTTCAATCTAAATCTTATTTTGCGTTTGCTAATAGAGTGCCCAGTCCTTGGCCATTCCTACTGTATTCCATAACTGCACATCATACAATCACTAGTCCTCTTTATTTTTCTCATATCTTGCAATCAAGTGTATCATTTACCACACCCAGAGTTATTCTCATCTTCATTTTATTCTGCACTTGCTGCCAATCTGCCCAGTCCTATGCAAGTTTGCCAGGCCTACCTCACCTGGGCACAAATTCACACTGTAAGATCCACATCTTAAAACATAACTTGTCCCCTAACCTGTCTTGTACTACACTCACAGGACAACTCCAACCTAAATCTTATTCTGCTTTTACGATCAGGATACCTATATTTCCTTGAACATAAATTTTGCCCTCCTTTCCTTCAGTCCTAAAATTTCTCAATTACTTTCTGATTAGTCTTTTCACTAAGCCTGTCAAAAAATGAGCTTCATACTATTGTCTAGATCAATGTTTCCCAACCTTTTATCTGTAATGTTACACTTTTTGTAACCAAAACCATTCAAAAGAAAAGCACTCTCTGACTGACAACAAACTCATTGTATCCCCTACACTTGCTCAGCTCCCTGAAGGGGCAGGACTACTGGAGAAGCTGGTAAGAAAGGAGCTTTGAGATCAGTGTTTGCAGACAGAAACAAAGCATATGGTCACTATTCACCAGCACCGTGAGGCTTGCTGGTGACCACACACTCAGGGCAGATGAACTCCAGCAGTCTGGAGATGCATCTGAAGTGCTCGAAGTGCTGTGTCTGCAACATAGCGATCAAAGAGCTGTTTTTATGTCAGCTTCTCCAAATACTTCTGTCCTCCACCCAAGGAAGTTGACCTTCTCAAGTTCCGACCCAGGTGCACAAAACTATTATTTCCACAGCACACTTGGGCACACTAGTTGAAGAACACTGGTCTAGATGACTGTGGCTGCTTTCATGTCGTTTGCATTTTACAGAAAGATATTTTAGGTCTCTTACCCCTGTCATTGTTTACAATGCTTTGACAATTTAAAACAGCTAATAGGGAAAGCAAGAAAGGCATTGCTTACATCACATCCAGTTAGCCAACTCCATTTGTCATAACAAGAGTTGGAAAAAAGTCAGGATGCAAGATCATCCTTAGTCACTTGCCTGCTGCTGAATTCTTAAGTCAGGTCAGTCCAGTCCAAGCTCTTCTGTCTCCTTTTTTTCTTCAAGTGAATGATTTATGAAGGGGTATTTCATTAAACAAATAACCAAATTTTCATTGATTTCTGAAATTCTAATGAAGTTGCCATCTCCCTAAAGTTACTCTCGCTCATGTGGAGTAACGTTAATGATAGGAGTGAACTATGGACCATTGATGAGAACTTGAAATAGTGTGTCGACAAATGTCCAATCACATTAGATTAAAAAAAACCTAAAACAATACTAATTCACTGCTAATAAATGTGTGAGTGTCCAGGGCGCAGACAGCTGCCTCCTCCACAGACCTTTTGAGGTGTGAAATGGACTCAAGCAATGACAAAGACCTATAATTCAATGAATTACAACTAAAATGGACAGTAGAACTCAGTTATTAAAAGACACTGATTTGTTAACTGGATGTGACTTTAATCCAATCAGGAGAAGATTCAACCTTTCTTTAAAACCACACACACCCCATGTCTCAAAGGGGTGAGAAGAGGATACCAGAGAATGGCAGAGCATTTCAGGGATTCTCTCTGGGATTCTCTCAGTGAGGAAGAACAGTCCAAAATGACTGAAAACATCTGAATCCTGATCTCTGAACTGAAAAGCTACAAGCCTCTGGTACGGAGAGTTGATGCAAACTTTCTCTTTGTGAGCCTGAGAGCTGAGATCCAGTCTGCCAAGCTAAGCACTGGGCCTTATCTGCTTAGGAGCAGCCATTTCTTCAAAAAGGGAACTTCAACATCTAAACATTTGGTCCAGAATGAGTTATCCCCTTTCCCTATGAAGTGGCAAAAGATAGCAGAAGGCAACATGAGGAAGCAGCAGCACAGCACTGACAAGGATCATTCAGCAAAGAGAATGAGTGCACTCCAACACAAGAAGAATCTTCCAGAAGAGCAACAAAGCAACAGCTTCACACAACATCGAACACTGTCCATAAAGACATGGTATCATAACTATTTATGTGTGCCAAGATGAAGTAGAACTCTAAATACCAGTAAACAGCCAGTCTATATGTTACATGTGTGTCTGTCTAGTCTGTGTTCAGTCTTATATGTCAATATAAATCCAATAATCACATTTCTTTACTCCTTATGTTTATCAATAAAATGTATTACTCTGTTTCTTAAAACAATTGTGCATCAGTTACCTTGAGGTAAGTTCTAAAGGCCAGCAACCCACCTTCTACAACAGAGAAAGGTAAGGTAAATAAAATAGGGGCCTTGCCGAATTATTGGATTAATCCCACATTATTATGGCATCGTCCTGGCTGGGCGCCTTATTGATTATTAATCAATTAAAATGCCTACAATACTTATAGGAATGAGAAATTTCAGTTTTTTATTTTTTGTTTTTTGAAAACATGCCTTCACTTTTTACTTGGGCAAAAATGGCAAATTTATCAAAATTCTACATGTTCAGAAAGTAAAGGGTTCTGAATACTTTCTAAATCCACACCTGACCTTTCTGTTTCTGATTATGGTTATTTATTACACAACTGTACCTGCTTGTCTAATGTCTTTGAAACGAAGAAAGTTGAAATTCCTTTCTTAGCAGAAGGCAAACATGCCCAATTATGATATATTTCATTCTTAATATATTAATTGGCGGCATCCTGACAGTTGGTTTTGAAAGCCTTCAAGGTTAACAACTGTTAGGTACATGTTTGGTTTTCTGTATATGTCCATATTTTTAATATAAATGTATACTGAGGTTTAGATTTTGTGCCTGCCAAGGTGAGTTAAATATCAGACTGCTATGAAGTTGTTGATTTGTATCTGAACTCATTTTTTCTGTAAATGCATGCCAAACAGACTAATTTATGTACTGTATGTGTATAATATAGGGAGAATGCTTATGAATGTTAGAATATAGTTTATGGCTGTAAAATGACAAAAAAATCAGGCTACGCATTTCAACCTTACTACAATAAAACCTGAGTCCTCTCAATTTGTTATTCAGGGCCTGAAGACTGTAAGACGTGATGCAGCAAAATGGTGTGCCACCATTAAGGCGAATTAGGCATTTGTCTAAGGTGCAGATCATAAGGGGAATGGGGAGGGGGAGTCCCAGTCGCATGGGTTAGCTACCAAACTGTTGGCACAATAATAATCATGGCCTAGGGTGCAAAATAACCTGGCACCGGCACTGGGTGTGCCAGGAAAAGGAAACTAAGAGCTAATCTACTCAAACCTTCTTTGCCATCAATCCTGCTGGCTAATATCTGCTTTTGTGTAAATAAAATGAATTACCGGTACTTCAGACTCTACGTGACAATCCAGCATCATATACAGAATTGTGTTTTATCCTCAAGGAAACATGGCTAACAAGGAACATCACAAACACATTCATTAAGCTGGAAGGGCTAGTGAGCTTCCATGTGGACAGAGATGGTTTCACTAGTGCAATGGTGGAGGGTTTTGGATGCAAATAAACAAGGATTGGTCTATAAGCTCTGTGACTGCCTTAACCCACAGCTCCCCGTAAAATGTTGGCCTTTTGATCTGCTGAGGGAATTCACTGCTGTTATTATTATAGCAGTGTACGTTCCCCCAAAATGAATACCATGGCCTCTTTAGGGGAACTCTACAATGGTGTCAATAACTTACAAGCTGCACATCTAGGTATTTTGTTCATTGTGACTGGGAATTTTAGCCATCCCTGTTTAAAACCTGTCCTCCCCAAATCTTATTACCACATAAATTTTGCCACAAGAGAGAACAGCTCTCTGGATGTGGTGTACACAACCATCTTTGATGCTTACAGTATACAGAAAAGCTTAGCTCTCAGCTTGGACAGTTGGACCACATTACTGCCAAATGTTTACTAGTATTATACACCACTAGTGAAACAATTAAAACTAAAAGCAAATTAGAGGATGGCCAGAGGGAGCCACCTCTGTATTAGCTGACTGCTTTAATAATACAGAAAAATACCTATACAGTGGAACCTCGGTTCACGACCATAATTTGTTCCAAAACTTTGGTCGTAAACTGAGTTGGTCGTGAACCGAAGCAATTTCTCCCATAGGATTGTATGTAAATACAATTAATCCGTTCCAGACCGTACGAACTGTATCAACTATTTAACTATGGCGGCGCGCTTAGACGCTGCGGCTGTGTGCTCTCCAACTCAGATTGTGTTTTTTCCACCCTGCCTGGATAAATACACGTATAGCCGGCAGGATATTTTATCTATCGGTTTATGGAGCGAGAGTTGCTCAACCTCCGCAGTTTCTCCGCGTCCACAACATTCTGGACGACATCGCACGAACACCGGGCTCTCCGTGGATTACAATCCCAGCTTCGAGGAGCCGGCGGCGGCGCAAAGAACGTAAACAAAAGAGGGGGTGCCGCTAAGTGAGGCTAAGGAAGCAGCCACACAAATCACCGCTTCCAAGCATTTTCTCCTTAAATGTGAGGTCGCTGGCAAACAAACTGGACGAGTGGCAGCTGCGGATTGCAATGGAAAAGATCATCAGGGACTGCTGCATCCTGCTGATCACGGAGACGTGGCTTAATCCGCTCATACCGGACATGGCGATCGAGATAGCAGGCCACGCAGCACACAGGCAAGACAGGACAGAGCACTCCGGTAAGAAGAGAGGAGGGGGCGCTGTGCATTTATGTGAACAATAGCTGGTGCACAAATTCCACCATAGTCACCAGACACTGCTCTCCAGACGTGGAGTTTATGACAATTAAATGCAGACCCATATACCTCCCCCGTGAATTCAATGCTATACTGCTAACTGCTGTGTACATAGCACCAGATGCTAATGCTAACTCGGCTCTGGGGCTTTTGCATGACACCATCAGCAGTAAACAGAGCAAGTATCCTGAGGCTGTTCACATCATTTCTGGGGACTTTAATCATGCAGATCTGAAAGCAGTTCTCCCTCAATTCCATCAACACAAAAAGTGTGCAACCAGGGGAGTAAAAACACTGGACAAGTTGTACACAAACATCAGACAGGCCTATAGGGCTAAACCCCTAGCACACCTTGGCCAGTCTGATCATACATCTCTGCTTCTAATCCCTACATATACTCCCCTCAGGAAACAAGCTCCCATTATGACCAGGACTGTTACCATATGGCCCGAGGAGGCCTCCCAACAGTTGCAGGACTGCTTCCAGAGAACCGATTGGGAGGTTTTCTATCACCAAGACTTGGAGTACCACACTACGGCAGTCCTGGATTACATCAGGTTCTGCACGGACAACGTCACCAGGGACAGACGCATAAGGATTTATCCTAACAGGAAGCCCTGGATGATGAGGGATGTCCAGAGTCTGCTGAAAGCTAGGAATACTGCTTTCAGGTCTGGGGATGGGGCTCTTTACAGTGTAGCCAGAGCGAACCTGAAGAGAGGCATCCGAGAGGCCAAGGCAGCATACAGAAGGAGGATAGAAGATCATCTGAGGAGTAACAACACCAGGCAGGTGTGGCAGGGTGTCCAGCACATCACCGGCTACAAATCCAGCAACTCCTTGGCCGCTGAGGGAGACGCTTCTCTGGCAGAGGAGCTGAACATCTTCTTTGCCCGCTTTGAGGCGACACCAACAGCAGCTCCATCACAACAGCCTGTTCACAACAGCAATATACTCACAGTGGAAGAGTGTGAGGCGAGGCGGGTGATGAGGAAGGTGAACCCGAGGAAGGCTGCAGGACCCGACGGTGTGGCTGGACGGGTGCTGAAAGACTGTGCAGATCAACTGGCCGGAATCTTCACCAGGATTTTCAACCAGTCCCTGTCCCAGGCCACTGTCCCATCCTGCCTCAAGTCCTCAATCATTGTTCTGCTGCCGAAAAAATCCAACACGAACAGTCTGAATGATTTCCGCCCAGTGGCACTCACATCTGTCATCATGAAGTGCTTTGAGAAACTGGTGCGGAGTCATATCATCGCCTGCCTGCCAGCAGACCTGGACCCATTTCAATTTGCTTACAAAGCAAAGAGATCCACAGAGGATGCTGTGGCCACAGCCCTTCATGCTGCCCTGACCCACCTGGAGCAGCAGGGGAGTTACGCCAGACTGCTCTTTGTAGACTTCAGCTCGGCGTTTAACACCATCCTCCCACAACGACTGGTGTCCAAACTGGCAGATCTGGGACTTCCATCACTCACCTGCAGTTGGATACTGGACTTCCTGTCGGGTCGCTCCCAGAGGGTCAGGCTGGGTCTCCACACATCCACTGCTCTCAGCCTCAACACTGGGACGCCGCAGGGTTGTGTGCTCAGCCCGCTCCTCTACACCCTCTACACATATGACTGTGTCCCCACTCACCATAGCAACAAGATTATAAAGTTCGCGGATGACACGACGGTGGTCGGACTCATCTCGGGCTAGAAGGGTGAGCTAGCATACAGGGACGAGGTGGAGCGACTGTCAGAGTGGTGCACAGTCAATAACCTGCTCCTCAATAACAAAAAAACAAAGGAGCTTGTTATTGACTTTAGGAAAAACAAAACTGACATCCAGCCACTCATCATTGGCGGGGCCTGTGTGGAGAGGGTCCCGGTGTTCAGGTTTCTGGGTATGGAGCTGGAGGATGACCTGACCTGGAGTGCCAACACCCAGGAGCTGCTAAAGAAGGCGCAGCAGAGACTGTATTTTCTGAGAATTCTCAGAAAGAACCACCTCCCAAAAAATCTGCTCCTTGCTTTTTATCACTGTTCCATTGAGAGTGTGCTCACGTACGGACTGTGTGTGTGGTACGGCAGCTGCACTTCCTCAGAAAAGAAAGCGCTACACAGGGTCGTCAGGATAGCGGAGAGAACAATTGGTGTACCCTCCCCACTCTGGAACAAATCTACACCTCCCGAAGCCGCAAAAAAGCAATAGACATTTCACAGGACTCATCACATCCCGGTCATTGCCTCTTCCAGCTTTTGCCATCGGGCAAGAGATACAGAGCTATGAAAACTAGGACAAACCGCCTTAAAAACAGCTTTTATCCGAAAGCAATCATGGCCCTGAACTCAGAATAAAACTGCTCCTTATTATTCTTCCAATGTGCAATATAGACCTTAAGTCAACAAGTGCAATTTGTAAATTTATTACTATTCGGTTTGTTATTATTTTCTCTCTTCTTGTCCTTTTGTCTTTTTAACTCTTATTCCTCACACTGAGTCGATTGCACCTTCAATTTCGTTGTTCCTTTGTAAAAGTGACAATGACAATAAAGATCTATCTATCTATCTATCTATCTATCTATCTATCTATCTATCTATCTATCTATCTATCTATCTATCTATCTATCTATCTATCTATCTTTTTTAGTTTTTAAGCACAAATATAGTTAATTATACCGTAGAATGCACAGCGTAATGGTAAACTAAATGTAAAAACATTGAATAACACTGAGAAAACCTTGAACAACAGAGAAAAATAACACTGCAATAGTTCGCGCTATAGTGCTAGGAACCGCTCGTTAAAAACACTTTTTTAATGAGTTTTAAGCACAGGGGAAAAAAATGAACATTTGAAAAATCCGTAATTTAATAAACCACCAAGAAAAGTAACATTGCAACAATGCAGGCTACGAACCGATCACTGTAAATAGAACTGAAAACAAAAACAAGCCTTCTCTACCTTATGCGGCCCTCGCTCACTCTCTCTCTCACACCTGTGTGTGTGTGTGCGTGCATGCGTCTCTCTTTTGTGAGCCTGGAGCGCCTGTGTGTGTGTGTCTCTCTAGCGCGCTCCTGTGTGTGAACGCGCCTCTCTCTCTCGCGCCTGTGTGTGTGTGCATGCGTCTCTCTTTTGCGAGCCTGGAGCGCCTGTGTGTGTGTCTCTCTAGAGCGCTCCTGTGTGTGTGCGTGCCTCTCTCTGTCTCGTGCTGCCTGTGTGTGTGTGTCTCTCGCGCTGCCTCTGTGTGTGTTGCGCTCTCTCGCTCTCTCTCTCTTGCTCGCTGCACAGGAAATGCACAGGGAGAGACTGAACATGTACAAACCGAAAGGGAACCTGGCTTGTTCATATACCGAGTGTGTGGTCGTGAACCGAGGCAAGAGTTTGGCGAACTTTTTGGTCGTAAACCGAGTTGTACGTGTACCGAGACGTTCGTGAACCGAGGTTCCACTATACATAAATTGGACTTTGTAAAACACGAACAGAATGTTACATTCATAAATATATGGAGTATGGTGTCCATTTTAGGACATCCTACACCAACCAACAAAACTTTATCTTTTTACTTCATCCTCCTACCTCTTTCAAAATGGCATCTGTCGTCCAACAATACTTCCCTGCGTGAAAGCCCCATCTTCCTTCCTACCACTTTCAAAATGGAATCTGACTTCTGACAAAAGCTGCGTCGGCATTCAGCCGTCCAATAAGGTGCCATCTCCCTCTACCTTTTCTATCCAACTTCCTCCCTCAAACCTCAGACACAAAAATGAGTTGCTACATTATACGTTTCTGCTTACATTAAGTATTTGCTTGGCTATATTTTAAAACTGTCCTCACAGGTGGCACAGTGGTAGTGCTGCTGCTTTGCAGTAAGGAGACTGTGGAAGATTGTGGGTTCGCTTCCCAGTTCCTCCCTGTGTGGATAGCGCTTTGAGTACTGAGAAAAGCGCTATATAAATGTAATGAATTTATTATTATTAACTTATATCGGATGCATTTTCTTTATTGAAATATGGGAATGTAGATGTGTGTCTTTTTTCTAAATAATAGTAAAATAATGTATCATCGCCTTCAAATGCATAGTGTAATAGTCCAATATTAAATGAACAGAAAAGGAAAATAAAGAGTGCTTTAAATGTCAAGGGAGCAAATCTAATTGTTTTACACTTTTTTTTTTTACACTTGCAAAAAATCTGATTGTAAAAGTGCACATTACAAATAATGTTGTACAGTTGAAGCAGTATCTATATATATAATTCACTAAGCCAGAAGACAAGTAGCCGACCATGGAAAGCACGCCAGAAGGGGCGTGGATTCACTAAACTGCCGACAACTAAGACGTCAATGGCGCACGCAGGAAGGAGCCACGTCCACCAACTCTTAGACCATTGGATACAACGAAAAAATCACAGTCACGCCCACCAACTTGGACGCGACGCCTCGAAAAACATGCCGTCATTTCTGTTTGTCTGTGCCACAGTCCACTTGCAGCTCTGAGCCACGTTGACTTTTCATTAGTCAACCTCAGTGGAACCTTGGTTCACACAGAGGCAGCGCCAGAGAGAGACAGAGGCACACACAGGCAACGCGAGAGAGAGAGCCGCGCGCACACATAGGCAGCGACAAAGGCACACACAGAGGCAGCGCCAGAGAGACAGAGGCACACACACACACAGAGGCAGCGCCAGAGAGACAGAGGCACACACAGGCAGCGCGAGAGAGAGAGACGCGCACACATACACACACACAGAGGCAACGCCAGAGAGAGAGACAAGCGCACACACAGGCAGCGCGAGAGAGAGAGCCACGCACACACACAGAGGCAGCACGAGAGAGAGCCGCGCACACACACAGAGGCAGCGCCACAGAGAGACAGAGGCACACACAGGCAGCGTAAGAGAGAGCCGCGCAATCCTTTAAAACTGAAGTTAAAACACAATGAAGGAAGCAGTCTTTAAAAACCAATAAGCCCTGTGCCTCTTTTTCATTAGCGTCTCACCTGCTTCAGGCCCTGCAACAGTTGAGACGCTCTCTCTGCAGCTATCCTTCTCTGTGCCTGACTCCACTACTGTCAGTCGCCTGATTAAAAATGGCCTTTTGAAGGTGAGCTATGGACCCGCTATACCACAGGAACACATTGCCTTCGAGTCTGCTCTCGCTCACTCTAACGTACCGGCTTTCTCTCTCTCTCCTCACTCGCTCACACACTGCACAGGGGAGAAATGCCCGAAGCACGAGTCTACCCTGAAACCGTTTCAGCCACGCTTCCACGTCCCTCGCTACGCTGTGAGTGCGATGATTAATTATTTAAAAATGGGCTTTTGAAGGGGAGCTGTGGACCCGCTATGCCACAGGATCACCTGTGACATTGCCTTCACATTGTTTTCCTTTTATTTATGATCCTGTTGAGCAGATCAGACACCCAGGCAAACAACACTGAATAATCAATAGCTGCAACCACTTTGCCCGCCCCCACTCCTCACCTGAGTCGGTTTCGTCTCTGTTCAGCAGTGTTTGCCAAACTCGGTCCTGGTAAACCCCTGTGGCTGCAAGGTTTTGTTCCAACCAGATTACTAATCATTAATGCCAGTGAAACTCATCTGGAATAAGTCGGTTTTTCAAACGCAGCCGTGTAGCAGATTAGTCTAGCAAGATGTAATAATCCGAGATGAATGCGCGCCCTCGCGCTGAGTGAAAAGCCAATATATATTGAGTCTACAAAACATGATCAGCAAGTCTTTGATAGGCTGCAACAAAATGATGAAAGAATGGGTGCATTTTTTTCACACAAGCTGAGTGGGTGGGTGTTAGTTAGTTAATTAGCAACTCGAAGGATTTCAAGATATAATATACACAAGAGGTAACACTGCAAAAGCGGCCCAAACCAGAAAAGACAACTGGCAAAAAGTGGCTGACAAATTAAACGCATGTGCATTGTACTTACTGAAAGCAGCGTTATGGATTTTCCAAATGTTCATTTTTTTCCCTCTGCTTAAAAAACATTGAAAAAGCGGCGCGGATTGGTTTGCAGCGTGTAAAACAGTTTGTTTGTCGCGGATAATTTGTTATCCACACAGGGAGGAACCGGGAAGCGAACCCACAATCTTCCACTGTCTCCTTACTGCAAAGCAGCCGTACTACTACAGCGCCACAAGGCAGTTAAAGAATACACCGGGCCACATGTTCATTTTTTCCCCTGTGCTTAAAAGACATTAAAAAACTGTTTCTCAACTGTGACTCCGGAACAACTCAGTACGCGAAAAGCGGCCAGAATCGCAAACAACAATGAAAACTCTACGTGACTCACAGGTAGTGATGGGCCGCTCGATACTAAGGTTTCGACACTGTGTCGAGCTTTCGAAGCACTGCAGATTTTAATACTTGATCGAATAATGACATCTGTGATTTAAGGATTTCACATTTTCTTTCTCAAATGTGCTTACCTATATCATGGCAAAGTACAGGGATAAACCTTTATTTTCTGTCTACTCCATTTTAATTAAGACAGACCAAAGAAAACATTTAAGGCTATTAAATGTGATCTCAAGAAAAGATCAGGGTTAATTATAATACTAATAACAGGACCGATTATAATGATACAGTGCAAAAGTAAATACTAATTGAAAGAGCAGGGAATGCGGTGAGGCGTCTTATTTTGTTTAACTCGTATCGTATAGTGCATTCTGCCTGTCGGCGTTAGTTATATTTATATTTTTTAGACATCAGACACTAGAAGCTGCTGACGAACCCTTCTCTTCGTTGTCAGTCTGTAGCTACGAAAAAATAAAAGCAATACGACTTTTAACAGACGTCATTGAAGTGTATCATAAGTTTCTGTAATGTTAATGAAAATGGCCAGGAGGTGTCACGAGAGAGGTGAGTGTCAAATGCTTTGAAGCTTCGATACGATTTCCGACACAATTGCTTCAAACGTGTTGATGCTTTGTGAGGCTTCACTCCGCCCATCACTACTCACAGGTTACTGAACGAGAAATCAGCAGACTAGCATGATGGATGGGGCGTAATAGGGTCCTTCCCCTCTCCTCCGGATTTTTCAAATGTTAATTTTTTCCCTGTGCTTAAAAATCATTAAAAAAGCGGCCTGATTATGCGGCGTATGGTACGCCGCGGGTTGGCTAGTAATGCATAACTAGCCTGCAGCATAGAGAAATTTCAAAGAAAGTTTAAAGGGAAAGAACATGTTGCGAATGGTTATCTAAACTATGTTCCTGTTCAAAGTCCACTCCAGGCAATAAGTATGGAATGCAGTCTTCAGGTCAGGAGATCCTGCCATTCTAAGGACAGCTAGAGTCGCTTCATCCCAGGCCATCACAGTTACCAGAAAAATCAATGCACAAAAATATCTATGACCATTTCTATAACTCTGGAGACACTTGGTATATGTGGCAATGCATACAGTTTCACCTCAACATTCAATACAGTAATTGCAAAACAACTAATACAAAACGTTGTCCTATTTACAACTGAAAAAAATCAGTTTGCAACTGGATTCTGGACTTTTTGATAGAGAGACCACAGTCTATCAGGGTACGGAAATATCACTTCTGCATTCCTTAAAGTGAGCATGCGTGTTGCCAAAATCTCCTACTTGTACTCTTCACACTGCTGGCATCTGACAGCTCCACCAAGACTACATAAAACACTGTAAAGTATGTAGACGACACCATCATGAGAGAGCTGGAGTGGTACAAGGCCCACAATCTGCTGCTTAATGCCATCAAGAAGGAAGTTCATCAGTATATCAGAGGCTCCGTTGTCAGCAGAGTCAAGAATATAACATTTTTGAGTGTGCACCTTGCTGAGGATCTCTCCTGGGCACAGCATGTCTCCTTCCTGATCAATAAGCCTCAGCAGTGAATGTGCTTCCTCTGTTGCTTGAAACAGACAAGACTGCCATCTACCATCTTATTCTCTTTTTGTAAAGGCACAACTGAGAGTGTCCTCACAACATGTAATACATTCTGGTTTGGATCCTGCAATGCCACAGATCACCAGTCTTCCCTGTAGGACATCTACAATGGCTGCTGTATTCGATTTGATTAGAGATCCTGCCACTTTGTTTCCTTGATGCCTGGAAAAAGGCTTTGAAGTCTTAAAGCAAGAACCGTGAGGAATAAATTAGCTTTTTATTTTTTCCACAAGCTATTTGGCCCTTCCAATTTAAAGCTGGGTCAGCTAAAAAAGGCCGATTGCTCCTTTCTCTGGATTTATGATACATTGTATTTACTATGTGAGAAAAACTATTTTGTTTTACTTTTTTGTAGTATTTTGTTTTTCCCCATCTGCTGTTCATTATTGTCCAATTGCACATTGTTTGTTGTTAACTGCATTTGTCTTCTGTTTTGGAATTATTTGTCTTTTAGTTTGAATGTCTAGTTTTTTACATTTTGTATATATCTTAGATTTGAATTTTAATTAGTATATTAGATTCATTTTTATATTAGACTATATATATAAACGAACAACCTGTGTGTGGGTGTGTGTATGGAGCAGTCCACTTTGCTTACCCACAGTCCCTTGATGGCACATGCATGCACTTTAAAATTTTTCAGCGCTTGCCACGAAACACCTCCATGCAGCCAGCGCCGCAGTGCAACAATGACATCGTGCTACTGACCCAGATGAAGAAACACAATGCTGAAAGGAAGCAATCGCCACAGCTCAACAATGTGCACTTGAAACTCCTTAGCAATGGAGGGCAAGGCTTGAAGTTTTCACTAAAAACACGGTCTATCTGGAGGCATTTTCTCGAGACAAGGATTAATAGGACTCATATGCCAGTGATACAGCTAAGATATGGCATCACCAGTGTCTTCTTACAAAAGCCAGTGGGGCAGCAAGCACAGGTGGATCCGCATCCTCTGCCCTGGGTAATTCTTAAGAGTTAGCTGACACCACTCCCGAAGTTCACGAATATAGCAAAACTGCTAGGGAGTCTTCGGGTTGTTTCTTGTCCTGAAGACCACACATAGCTAATATTTTTATATTTCATTATAACCAAAGGGGAATGAAATTTTACTTCACTGTCAATAAGGATTGTTTGATTTTCTTTTCTATTGTACTTAAAAAAGAAGTTGTTGCATAGCTTCAGTATCACATTATACTGTAAATTTAAATTTACTTGAAATTTCCATTACAGAAACAGCATGAACTCATATTGTAAATTACATTTTAATATATTCTGATGAAGGAAATGCTACACTAATTATATCATCAGATTTAAGTGAAGCATTCAACACAAATGAGCAGCAACATAGTCCCTGCTCTCTGGATTTGGTCAGCTTGAGTCCATCTTGTGTCCTCTTTAGCAGGCTCATTATTGCCTAGGGGGGCCTGTAGGAAAGACTGTTTGAAGGGGAAAAACTTCAGCAGCAGGAATTTAGCCCTGGGGCTACATGGAACCCAGGCTTACTAAATAAAGTCAAGTCACACTGCACATAAAAGCCAAGCATTTGTGTCACTGAAGCGAAGGTTAATTGATGTAGGCCACTAACACACATCAAACCTATTCTGTGCTAGTAAGAAAGGATCAAAAGGCCATAATGTTGGTATTTGCCACTGCAAGGCTGAGCAAAAACCAACAAGGCATCGTTTAGAAAAAAAAAATAAAGATTTGAGTACGTCTACACTGAAATGCCAGCTTAAGCACTGAACATAAGGTGAGTCTGTGTGAGTTATCCGGTTTATAAAAGTCTGCACACAACTCATTGCCATCAGATTGACTGCCCTTATACTGGTTGCAGTACAGCTTTAATGGTTTGCTGAGGCATGTAGCGGATTCAATACTAGTCTGTTGCTTTAATGGCACATATGCTGGTTTAAGAATGCTTTGATCAGTTTGACAGCGCTTATTTTGGATTACAATTCAATTAGATTACTGGTTTATATATTGGTTACAGGACAAATCTATCAGAGTGTTGATGCATATACTAAAAACTCATTTTAAGCAGGAAATATTTAGAAAACCTATATGTGTCAGCATTTGGAAAGCGATTTCAGAGACAATAAAGGAACCAAGTTATGGAATGATGATACTTAATGCATATAAAATACTTTTTAAAATGTATTTAATATTGTATTATATATTTCATTGTTCCCCATGTTTAAGCATAATATCAGTAACTACATATTAAAAATGATGCTTGAAAGACCCCAATGGACATCTGAAAAACATTTGTAGCAATGAATCAGAGAACTTTTAATAAGATGTTAAAGGAAATTACCTGATCTAAAATAATTTGCGTGTTTATCAAGAGAAATGTAAGATTTCTTTTTTCAGTAGGCTTGCTTAAAAACTTTAAACAGATAATCTCTTATAATTAACAGAATTTAAAGTTCACAAAAACAGTCTTTTGAATGAATGAACTTCTAAAAAAAAGTCCTCTATAATTGCTGTCTCAATGGACAGATGTTACAAATTAGAAGCCCAGATCTAAAAATAATGTTTTTTGTTTAAAGTGATGTTTTTGTTTTATTTTATTTTGCCACATTAAATTGTGGTCTCAAGTCAATCATATTTTAGAAATAAAAAAAAAATAACTAGCTTGGCTCTTGCATTTTATAATGGGTACTGATGTCCCAATGTTACGAAAAGCTTTAAAACTTAATGATTACATTTATTTTTCAAGCCAAAAACTGTTATCAGGTATTGATCTGTGTCTTAAGATTACACATGCATTGCAAACAGAGTATCCAAGTCCATCCATCCATCCATTTTCCAACCCGCTGAATCCAAACACAGGGTCACGGGGGTCTGTTGGAGCCAATCCCAGCCAACACAGGGCACAAGGCAGGAACCAATCCTGGGTAGGGTGCCAACCCACCGCAGGACACACACAAACACACTCACACACCAAGCATACACTAGGGCCAATTTTAGAATTGCCAATTCACCTAACCTGTCGTTTTAAGCCATTGTTGTGAGATTCAGCCATTTTAGAAGGAGACTGGCTATGCACCTCACTTTGCCAAGTTCATCTTTACCCGTGAAACCCTTCAGTGCCAGGGGCATGAATTCACCCCCAAAAGTCATTGTCAAGTGCCATTAGTAACATTCAATGTACATGCCCAGATGTGAATTGCTGTTTGAGTTCTGAGACAACTAGACAATAATAAATGAAAAACTCACCCAATCGCTTATATTCATATTCTTTCACTATAAGCTTTTTTCTTGACTTTGCAAAGACATTTACTGCTGCTGCTCGATTGAGAAAGAATATCAAGCAGACGTGTGGCCAGGACGTGAAGTGGGACGGTGAGCCGGCAATGTATTTTTCTGTTTCAACAACGGGGTACCTGCTGTAAAATATTGCATACTGGGACCCCACAACTTCCAAATATACACCCCACCCACTTAATTAAGATATTACATAAAATTTGTAATACATGATGAGGAAAACCAAGGAGACTTCAAGAACAGAGAGTCCTAGCTTGTTTCCACTACAAGCACTGCACATGACAAGTGACAAGTGAACAGAATTGAACAAATGTCATAGTCATCCATCTGTTCATCTTTCTGACCCCAGGGTGGGGTTTTGGCACAGCTGGAGCCTATCCCAGCAAGCAATGCACACAAAACAGGAACAACACCTGGATAATAATAATGTTCTAATGGATAATAGCTATGTTATACAAATACTAATAAGAATAATAATAACATCATCATTGTAATTATTGCACTCAATATCTTCCATCTCTTAACTGATTCAAATATTTTTATGCTGTAGGTACAATAATAATAATAATAATCATCCATCCATCTTCCTAACCCTCTTATCCAGAGTAGGGTCGCAGGGCAGCTGGAGCCTATCCCAGCAAATATTGGACACAAGGTAGGAACAAAACCCAGGCAGGACACCAGTCCATCACAGGGCAAATACACACACACACACACACACACACACACACACACACACACACACACACACAAGCACTAGGGCCAATTTAGCAACACCAGTTCCCCTAAGCTTAATCAGTTTAATATGCTCAGTACAGATGTTTCAACATAGGCAGTGTGGGCTCTCATTGCTGTTTCACAGTGGCACCAGGATCTACAAGGAGTTTGCATGTTCTCCCCTTGTATTTATGGGATGATTATCATCAGTGTCAGTGAATGTAGTCACTTTAAAACATTGTTCTTTTATTACCACATTGTCGACAACCATGACTTATCATGTATTTAAAAACTGACAATTGGTTTATGATGCTTCAATCTGCCCCATCACAAACTTTACCATTTTCATTCTCTGAGGGTTTTTTATTGTTCATGTCTGGTATCTCTTTCAAAAATCAAATTTCAATGAGCTCCAACTCAGTAAGCTTCTTGCTTTGTAAAAATAATTACACAGAATGTAATGAGTTTGGGGGAGTTCGATGTTGGGTTGTCATTACTTCACCCATGATGACAGCCGCAAGCAGACAAATAAGCAAGAAACGGATTCTTAGCTCGAGAAAATAGTTATCAATAATGATTTGTTAACTTCTGGTATCACAAGGATGCGTCAAACAGTGAAAGGTACAAGGGGGCTCCGCCCCCTGCTCGCTTCGCTCACCTACCCCCGGCGTTTTGAACCCGTGCCCGCTGGGCAGCCACGTGTGAGGATGACACACGTTCGTCCGTGTCAGTCTGGGGCCCCCCACTGTTAATACGGAGCTCCGTCCGTACTATTATGCGGTGCATTGTGGACTACTGCAGACCCCGTAGTGTTTCCTGTTTCAGTTTGTATCTCGGTCAGTCGAGCTTTTGAAGATTTAGAATTCCGGTCTTCATTATCTGTAACCTGCTGTCCATGTGTTTGGCCCCCTCGTTTAACCTGTTTATGACATTTTACTTTGCTTTCTACACTGTCTTTCATTTCTGATCTCGCTTTATTCTGCTTTTGTTTCAATGACACCTGGTCCGTGGTGAATATAATTTCCCTTTTTTGAGTAATAATTTTCATTTGTTTGCGATACTGTGATGTTTATCGTACTGTTAATAATACATCACTGTAATGTGATTCACCTATGCTGTATAAGTTAGATGTGTGAGGATGACGTATGTTTAATACGTAGCGTTCGCCCGTATCACTCTGGGTCTCCCCACTGTTACTACGAAGCTCTTTCCAAACTATTATGCGGTGCATTGTGGAGCATTGTGGACTCTGTAGTGTTTCCCGTTTCACTTTGTATCTCGTGTAGTCGAGCTGTTTGTTTTTGGAGCAGTGCCTGCCTGGTCTGCGGCATTTCAGAGGCACATTGTAGGCGCCTGCGTTCATTAATTATATCCAGGCAGGTGCGTGTTTGTATCTCGGTCACTGGAGCTGTGTCGTGTTGAATCCGTGCCTGCTTTGCCTACGCAGTTTGAGACGCGCGTTGTAGGCGTCCACGTTCATTAGATCTGTCCACGCGGGCTCGGTGTCGAAGCTGTGTTATTTGTTGGGCTATTTGGTTTTGGAGCCGAGACAGTTTTGCTTCCGCGTTTTCAGACGCGTGTCCGTACCATCTCGGGTTTGATGTATGAACCTTTGTGGACTCCGTAGGGGGCATTGACTCCTCTTGTTTTACTATATCTCCTCCTGCCCTTTCACCACGCATTAGTGCCACTCACAATATGGCGGCGACGCCTGCGCTTTCCGTATAATGTCGGTTTTTACCATGCTGTGTACCTCCGCTGTGTGGTGTGGACATTTAACTGTCGTTGTTTCTGTCTTTATATTCTGTATCTCGGTGTGCATGTGTTTCGTGCCTAGGTTTTTTTGAAGTTGTTGCATTTCAGTTTTCATCATCTGTAACCCGCTCTCAATGTGTTCATCCCCGTTCTTTAATCCCTTTATAAAGTTTTACTTTGTTTCCTACTCTGTGTTTTATTTCTGACCTCACTTTATCCTGCTTGCGGCATGTCAGATGCTTCGTAGTCTTTCTCGTTTTACTCCTTGGGGGGGGGGGTTTGTGTGGCGCCTGCGCACGTGCGTAGTCTCTCCCGTTTCACTCTGCGGGGGGGGGGGGGGGGGATGCTTTGTGTGGCACTTGCGCACTATGACTTTTGCGTCCACGGGCAGGTCCCTGCGTCCATATCCGGTTTACCATTCTCGTTTAGTAATATGGATGTTTTCTTGAACTGAAACATTTACTGCTTCAAAGTAGATGTATTTTGCAAGGTTTATGGCTTTGTCTCTCACCTTTAGGCACCAATATCACAAGCCCAATTGTAAACTGAGGAATATGCAAAGTATTTTTAAAATGTATAATTGATAAAAAAAAAATGATTCACTTTAGAACACAATTTAAAATTAATACACACCACGATTTGAAAGAAATAACCTTGACTTACTGATCATACCCTTTAAAGCAAGGACACATACTTGTATAATAATGTCAATCACTGGACTATACCTTCCAAAACACCACTCAAGAAAACATTTCTTCCTCACTTCACAGATTTGAATAGGATTTTGCTTATAATTAAGTAGTAAATGTCAACAGCAGTGGTACTTAATCCAAAAAATACCATTTAGTGTCAAAGGGAGCAGTCATATAAATAACTCATTAAGAAATACCAGATGTTTGCAAAAATTACAAGTGTTTCAAGATGTTCTTTCACTTGTTCAATTTATGGCGTAAACACATATAAAAATGTACTTTTTCTAGTTGATTTGTATTCTTTATAGACCTACAAGTAAGTGTGATTCATCTTTATAGGTAAGAAGACATTCTTGGAAATCAGCCATACATTACTGTAACTACACAAGTATATTTTGTATTTTTTGAAAACACTGTCACAGAAACTGAAATGATAAATTGTTGGATGCTTAGTGCCAGAAAGTGTCGAATTAATCAGCCATCATTCTATTTTATGAATCTGCTAATTCAAATTTTAGGGCCTCAAGAGATCAGGGTCTATACAAGCAGCATCAGGAGGAAGGAGAGAGCCAACTTTGAATATGATGTTAATCCATCACAGAACACTCACATTCATAATAGGCAAGTTTAATATTGACAATCTGCCTGATCTGCACAGCCTGGAGATGTGACAGGGCATCTGAGGACCCAGAGAGCACTCACGCAGACACAGGGAGAGCATACAAAAGATGAAAACAGTGATTGGACAAGATAGGAACCCGGACTGCCGCTTCTGCTCAGCTTTATCAGTACCTAAACATGAATTTCATTTATGTTACTTGCTTTGAAATGTAAAACAAGCATATGAGAAGCAGATAGGAAAAATTGGGAAGTCATACAAATAAAACAGACTTTTTCAATGAAGCATTAAGGTTGTAAATGTAAATAAATGAAAGCTATATATACACTACAGCTTTATTGATGAATACTTGCACAATGTTAAATTAAAACTAAATAAATACAGAAATAAATACATTGAGAAGTATGACATTAAATAAATAATAATGAAATTACATGTGTCATAAAAAAATAAATGTGTAATAATAATTAATAATAATGAAATGAAATAATTGTCCTGCGGTGGGTTGGCACCCTGCCCAGGATTGGTTCCTGCCTTGTGCCCTGTGTTGGCTGGGATTGGCTCCAGCAGACCCCCATGACCCTGTGTTCGGATTCAGCGGGTTGGAAAATGGATGGATGGATGGATGAAATAATTAAATTATCAAATAAATAATTAAATGTGGGCAGCACGGTGGCGCAGTGGTAGCGCTCGCTGCTGCCTTGCTGGGTTCACTTCCTCGGTCCTCCGTGCGTGGAGTTTGCATGTTCTCCCCGTGTCTACATGGGTTTCCTCCCACAGTCCAAAGACATGCAGGTTAGGTGCATTGGCGATCCTAAATTGTCCCTAGTGTGTGCTTGGTGTGTGTGTATGTGCCCTGCGGTGGGCTGGCGCCCGGCCTGGGATTTGTTCCTGCCTTGCGCCCTGTGTTGGCTGGGACTGGCTCCAGCAGACCCCCGTGATCCTGTGTTAGGATATAGCGTGTTGGCAAATGACTGACTGACAGATAATTAAATGTGTCATGAAATATGTTTTTTTTTTGGTTATTTATTTATGTATTTATTTAAACCTGAGAGGGTAGGCTCTAGGGTGGCACGGTGGCGCAGTGGGTAGCGCTGCTGCCTCGCAGTTGGGACCCCTGGGGACCTGGGTTTGATTCCCGGGTCCTCCCTGCGTGGAGTTTGCATGTTCTCCCCGTGTCTGCGTGGGTTTCCTCCGGGCGCTCCGGTTTCCTCCCACAGTCCAAAGACATGCAGGTTAGGTGGATTGGCGATTCTAAATAGGCCCTAGTGTGTGGTGGGTGTGTTTGTGTGTGTTGGAAAATGGATGGATGGATGGGTAGGCTCTAACGAGTACTCTTTTTTGATCAATGTGTTGTCGGTGCTCAAAGATGTGACTGTGCTGGTCAATGATGGATATGACTGCAAAAAAATTACCAAACAAAGTGGTCAATTTAATTCATGAAGTCCTGAATTCATTACCTGGAGTATTGGCTGTACATTTGACCCTTGATGGATGAAAATTTGCCAATCAAAGCAGTTTATTTACTATAGCCCTCCCTTTCAACCCTGATAGGTGAAAACAAGTTTTAATTTCATGTTGTGTCCAGTACCACTAAAATAATTAAATGAGGAAATAACTAAGTAAGTACATAAACATATAACCAACAAAAAATATTTCATGAAACATTTATTTGTGTATTTACTTGTCTGTTAATTTAGCTTTGCCTGAAATAATCCTCTATATGGCTTGCAGTGAGTTATGATTTATCTCATAAAGTGGCCAAAGTGTTGTGAAGTCTTCAAAACAGCCAAGAACCAGACTTGAGTCCCACCAACCTGCCCGAGAAGGAGGACCAGAAGGTAGCCTAGCTTCCACTAGTGCCAAAATGCACTTCAAATACAATAAAATGTTCCAAAAAATGCTCAAAATGCTCCTCAAGGGAGGAGAACATCATCAATCACTGGGTTATAATGAAAAAGGTAAAGAAGAATTTTTTATTAGAAAAATAAAACAAAGTAGTTCACAAGAGCAAAAAATGAGCAAAATGGACTTGCCTAACAGGCTAGAGTTCCAAAATGAAATACACAAGAAACTTCAAGTAACAAGGCAAAAAATAGTTTAAGAACCAGGGTTCAAAATCAAAGTTAATAAAATATTAACACAAATCTAGCCACAGTCCACCGGAGCACATTCAAAATGAACTGCATTTAAATGATGAAAAGAGTTTTAAGATACCAAAGAGAAAAATTTCAAAGGACTTTCTGGTAAAGTGAGGTCTGTGGCTGTTTGACGTTTTAAATAATCGCTGCACTCGTGTCTTTTTTTGGGGTGGGGTGAGTGGGACGTGGCAGGGTGGCGAGGGTCTCCCGTGTGCAATACCAGAGCGAATGGCCCTGGACTTAGTGCACAAGTGTTGGATCGTTCGCAACCTTAATTGATGCTGGGAGCTGCTCATTACCACAGGTGTGCCATGTCCCCAGTTTTAAAGGGAGTGCGAGAAGGGAGGAATCGAGAAAGGAATAGAAGAAGAAAAGAGGAAGGTTAAAGGCAGAAAGAGAGAAGAAGTCAGGAGGCAGAAGGAGCAGGTGCAGGAGTGAGTGAGCTGAAGAGAGCAGGCTCGAGGGAGAGAAAGCAGGCAGCTGGGAAGTGAGCTCTGAAGAGAAGTATGTGGCCGACATTTGGGGGGGTGGTTGGAATGGGTCACTCTAGCTGAGCTGCAATGAGGAGTGGTAGAGACCGGGAGTTTAGACGGCTTGACGTGGAAGACCGGGAAGGCAGCAGGGGCCGAGGAGGCTTAGAAGGAGAGCCCTGGTGTAACCGCCCTGGCCATTGGTGACCCAAGCTGAGGTCTGGAGAGAGAGCCTTTCCGGAGCCATGGGACGGCAGGGACTCGGACCTGAGGAAAGTCAGCTGTGTCTGCTGTTAGGGCGACTCCTCTGCTGCAAGGCCCACATGGGATAAGCAGAGAAGTTGCCAGTTAAAAGATCAAGGTACCAGGTTTCTAAAAAGGATTGTTTCCTGTCACTTGGTTTTAACCTCGTTTTAATGAATTTGTTTACTATTTTGATTTTAACCTCCACTTCATCTTTGTTTTTAGTAGGATTATTTATTTAATGAACTATTTTTTTTTTTTGAGCAGTGCACTTTTGGAACATTTTGATTTGTTTTTAAAAAAAGCACTGAGCACTTTGAACCTTCTCCTTGCTTCATGTTGTGTCTTGTCCTCATCAGCCATACTCATCCTGTTATGTTATCGATGGTGTTAGGTTCAAGAGGGTCTGTATGTATAAAATAGGGAGTCTGTAGATTTATTCAGAAACAGGAAATTAACCAAATATAATTATTGTCATTCCATTGGTGTAGACATTTGCTAGATTTTTATCCAATTGCTGTCGAAATTTGTTGATACCAGGATTAATTGTTCCTGGAAACTAATGTACAATTAGCTTTCAGTTATTGTTTTTGAAGAATAAAAGAAAACATTTATAAGAGAATCAAACACTGCTCACACATTTCGTTTTGTTAATGGTGAACACTTTATCCAATTATGAACCTCCCTTTCATAAACTCCATAGCTGTAATACATACCATACTACATTTATGTTTTCAAACCCTGCATGAACACAAAGCCCAAAGTGGTGCACAGGATAGGACTGTAGATGTTGTATTGTATACAAAATATGTGAGGTATATTATGCAATAACTGATACCATCAACACATCAACAGAAGAAAAATCACAGTTGTGCTTTGCTTGTGGTTTCCATGTGGTATCTATGTTAATTAAACAATACATGTTAGAATGAAATGCTTTAAGGTCTATTTTTCAGGAACACTTATATAAGAGCACAAGAGCATTTTTGACGAAAACAGCCCAATCAAGCCAACAGAGCACTTCTAATTTTGAAGGTTCCCAAAGCTCATGAATCAAGCCCAATTCAAGCATCTGCTTCACCTGTTCATGCACCACATTATTCCTTGCAGTGTTCTCATTGATTTATTCACTGATACTGCCATGCACTTTAACATCAGGCTCAGTTGCAATTTTACGTTCAGCAAGTTTAGTCAGACCAGGCATGGGCGAAAAGATATAGGTGTTCCTCCCGATCAGAGTCAGCAACTCAGCCTTCTAAGTGTCAGTTAAATCATCATCAATGGCAATCTTAGTCCAAGAGACTGCAGAAGAAGTGGCTAACACATCATTAGGGTCATGTCACCTTTTCAAAAGATTAACATGTAAGATATGAACAGTCTTATCGCCGGCAAGAGTGTCAGTGTATAGCTGCCGTCGGTAGTTGGGAAGAATACGCAGCAGAGTTGGTCTTGTCCGTTACGGGAGATGGACATCTGAAGCGGAACCCCATTAGTAGCGATGTTATCTTTTCTCTTATTTTTTATCATCCTGAGATATCCTGTATTTACTCAAAGTGGGGGGATTCAATTACAGTACATGCAAGCATATATAAACATGAGTGGCAGGAAAGGGGCTCAGAAAGAAATGAAAAAGAAAACTAAAGCTTCATTCAAGCCTATACAGGCATCAAGTCCAAACTTAAGGTATGGCCTTTCAGAGACTGACCTGGAACAGACAGGTGAAAGCACAGATTTCCAGGGACCTGCCGCTGCTGCGTCATCACCACCCAAGAGCAAAAGTGGGAGTGAATGTGCAAGTGAATCAGGTCACGTTAGCTCATCGATTCCAGAAGTTTAATTGAAACTGATAATGGCCTTGCCATCCGCATTATCATCTAATCCTCGCGAGCCGGGAACATCGACTTTAACTGGGCTTGCCATTTCACCTGAGGAGCATGGAGAAGACTGAAACAATCTGTCTGAACTGAAGGTAATAATCGCCGCAATGGCCTCCGCTCAAGACATATAGGAGCTTAAGAATGATTTAAAGAAAGAAAAAAAGAAAGAAATAACTGTTATAAGGAAGGTAATAAAGGACATACACAAGACAAATGAGAAGCTGCTTCAGGATATAAAAGACCAGGAAAAATGTTTAAATAATCGATTTGAGGCAACCTTTAAAGGTATGCTAGAAAAAATGGAGGAGCAAATTCAGGAAAATGTGTCTAAATTTGAGAATAAACTGAGAACACCTTGCGCTCACTTGGAAGAAGTTAAGCAAACATTCACGATTCGAATGGAAATAGCTGAACAACTGCCATCTACCGCTGACAGGAAAGCAACGGCTGCAAATCACGAATGAAAAGTACTTGGAGACAGACTTGCTGCACTGGAAGATGGATGCAGAAAGAATGATATTAGAATCAAAGGTCTCCCTGAGAATCATGAAAGTCCAAACCCAGTGAAACTCATAGCTGAACTATTCTCTAAAATAAGCAGCAGCTTACCGCATACAGGGATCAAATACCTAGGACTCTTATCGTGCGTTTTGAAAAATTACAATCTAATTTACATATAATGATGCATCTCAGACAGAAACAAGAAATTATATTTGATAATAACCACATTCATACTTTCCCTGATTTCTCATCCTCAACAGCTGCTAAACATGCTGCTTTTTACAACATTAACCAGCGCTCATAGAAGGCCAAGATCAGATACAGCCTCTTGTATCCTGCCAAACTGAAAGTGGACATTCAAGGCAAACTATACATTTTTACTGCCAAACTGAAAGTGGACATTCAAGGCAAACTATACATTTTTACTTCTATGGAGGAAGCAGAAAAACAGCTAAGAAAACTAATCCCGACACTTTTTGTGCATCCTGTCCTGGCATGGCAAAGAAGATCTTACTGGCTGTTTGATCCGCTTGCAGTGATACTGGTACCATAATTATACATCCTTTTCCGTTCTCTGCCACTTTTTGTTTATGCTCTAATTAAAGTTATATGCGTATATATGTATGTATGTATGTGTAATTTTTTTTTTAATTTAAGGAGACTTTTAACATTATACCCTTGGTTTATTGAATTAAGGGTTACTATGCTTATCCAGGGCTACTGTTTAACATCATTCCCTGGGTTTACCCTGTCAAGACTGCTTAAGATTATATTTTATGTTTATAGTATTTGGACTGTATTGTCAATAGATATTTCTATTTAATCCTTATACACTGCTGCTTTGGGACTTGTTTTGTTTTGGATGTGCTGTGTTTCTAAGTATGTCAGAGGACTGGGATTTTGTGAAGTGTGGTTCAGCCTCATGTGGAAAGGCAAAATAGGGAGGCGGGGAGACAGGGGTGGGGGAGAAAGAGAGCAAGCTATCTCTATCCTTTTAATCCTTATAATTATAAGTGCAAATGTAACAATAGGCTTCATGGCAATAACTCCTAGGAAATTTGGAAATTAAGGTCAAAGCTGTCTTATCTTAACTTGAGACTATAAAATGACAACAAAAGTTCAAAAGCAATGTCTCCATAGCTGAACAGTTAACTTTGTGATCTGGAATGTTAAAGGTCTGAATCACGAATTAAAGAGAAAGAAAGTATTCTCTCAACTAACAGGTCTAAACGCTAAAATAGTATTTTTACAGGAGACCCACTTACTAAGCAAGGATCAGTTTTGGCTGCACAGAGACTGGACTGGCCAAATATTTTATTCCAGCTTCACAAAAAAAACTAGAGGTGTGGGAATTCTTATACATAGAGCAATCTCATTTGTAGTAACAGATGGTAGTATCTGATCCTAAAGAGAGATATGTGATTGACATGGGTAATTTAACTGTAAAGTGATTTTGATAAACATCTATGCACCCAATGCGTATTATAGAGACTTCATCCAAAACGAATTTGTATCCATTCCCAATGTGAACACTCATAAAATTATAATGGCTGGGAACTTTAATTGTGTTTTAAATCCAGACTTAGACTGGTCTCCTGCCATAGGGGTGATGACATCTAACACTGCAAAGACAACTACACAGTTTGTAACTGATCACAACTTATCTGACCCCTGGAGATTTCTAAACCCAACTCAAGAGCATATTTCTTCTACTCACCAGTGCATTGCTGCTACGCAAGAATTGATTATTTCTTTGCAGATAACAATTTCTTGGTAAACTTTGTAAGTATGACGCTGTTGTTATCTCTGACTACGCCCCTTTAATCATGGAGCTAAAATCATGCCCCACATACTCATCTCGCAGTTGGCATCTTAACCCACTTTTATTAGCAGGCAAAAACTGAACAGAATTTATATTCAAGCAAATCAAATTTTTTTAGAGACAAATACATCCTCAGAGGTTTCTTCAGGAATAATCTGGGAAACCCTGAAGGCTTTTTTAAGATTATCTAATGTCTTTCCCACAGAAGTAAATTGGAAACCAAGAAGGTATCAGAGCTAATCAGTGAAATTACTAGAATAGATCAAGAACATGCCAGGGGCCTCCTGCATAACACTGTGGGTAGAACTCACACTAAAAAATTCAGATACACAAAACCGTGCGTAAGCCATCTTTCACGCACTTCCTCACGGTCAGCGTGAAATGTAATGCTCATGCATGCGCCTGCCGCCCCACCCTGTCTCCTCCCAGAATTACGGCTCTTTGAATATGCAAATCAATATAAATATTCCCTTAAGTACAGTGTTCTGTGAAAAGACAATGGCAAAAGCACGGGAAAAAAAGAAGTTTCAGTAAATGCCAAGTGGAGGTAATGAAAAATGTACTATTTATTGGTTTAAGCAGTTGTATAAACAACAAAAGGAAGCTGATTGAAAGTTAAAGTTCAGAAAGTTGCACAGTGCATGAAATAAAAAAAGAAGTCATCAAATATCAAAGTTGCTGTGAAAAGGCGAGTCGAAGCCCACCGTCTTGAGTGTCATATGAAAGCTTACTAGGGTACAGAGAAAAGAAAAAAAAATAGGGTCAAAGTGGAAAAAGAAAGCTCGAAACTTTAATCTTGAAATTTCCACTTTAATTACGTAGTTTATTTTGTCATTAAAGTAGAACGTCATAAACTGCATCTTAAAATCTTTTAATTTTCTAGTTTCTCAAATCCCATCCTAACTAAAGTAGCACATTAAATGCCGTATTCTACATGTTCTTCTATGTACTCTATTTGTGTGAATCACTACTTGCTTCTTAAATGGGCTTTCTCTTACCCTGACAAGACACAGAATACATTACATTCATGATACTGTATTACAGCTTTCTGAACAATTTAAATACTAAGATGTATGCTTGATATCATTGTCATGATTAAATGAATTAAAGCATGTATTAAACATGGGGCCACAGTGGAGCAGAGCTGGTGCCCCATCCAGAGATTGGTCCTGCCTCCGGCAAGATCCTTGCTGTGTCGTGCATGACCCTCGATGAAATCACTTATTGGAACAGTATTGTTGCTTTCAAATGTACTAACCCCCAATCTCTGTCCTTCCTTTTCTTTCTCCATGTAACCAATAGCCACACAATCAACTCTTTAATAAAAATCAAGCAATTTGTAAGCTTAGTACGCAGATTTTTCAAAACTTTTAAGGAACATTGAAATATCTTTGCTGTACATGTTTAATTATTCCAGCCATCTATTAGTTCATCACTAGCACTGTCCACAGTGTCCACACGTTTAATTAATAACAGTATACATTACTTAAATGAAGTTAAAAATGTATCTGTATAATGTAATATATATACTTTACTGCATTTCATCTTAAAAATAATATCAAGAGCTCCAAGAAGATAGCACCGGGAAATCTAAATCGACTTAGAAGCCAGTCATTATCATCTGTAAATACACGCTCTCTTTTGTTGAACTGAATTGTTATTGTATGGTACAATGAGATTCAATATACAAATCCTCCATAAACTTATTTTCCTATAAACAACAACAATAATAATAATAATACAATAAAAAAACAATACACTATGAAAGCATAAGTGGCTCAGGTTGTGCAATATTACAACTGTAATGCAAGTTTACAGTGAGGTAATTGAACTTATAAGTACAAACATTTCTGCCGGGAGCACTTGATGGAGTGATTGAGTGCGCTTTGAGCTCTTGGGATGAAACTGTTTCTGAACCGTGAGGTTCGTGCAGGAAAGGCTCTGAAGCGTTTGCCGAATGGGAAAAGTTCAAGTAGACTGTGCCCATGGTTGAGATGGTGTGTGCTAGATGCTATACCCTGATAATTCTCTCTACTCTTGACACAATCTGCCATAGAGCTTTCCGATCAGTTGCTGTATAGCTGTGATTCCCCACTCAAATACAGTGGGTTAAAATACTGAGTAGGGCACTGAAAGTAACAATGCTAATGCAGCTATGGTATTTGAAATTGTTTGGCCATTCCGTGCATCATTATATTGTTATGGGGTGATTACCATCAGATGCCTCAAACTAAAAAATGATATGCAGTTAATTTCAGTGCATTTGGTAAAGTCGCGTCAAGGATGTGAATCAAATAAATAATGTAACCACACAGGAACAGTAGCACTGCTTTGATGCTGGGTGCCGCCAGTTTGCAAAACTGAGCTGAAAATGTGCTTGCACAATGGTTTGACCTGGCACGAGAATGTGCGTGGCTTTACGTCAAGTTTAGTTTTTATACATTGCGATGTGAGCATGGAAATGGCCATACGCAACATTTTTGTGTGTATGCACCATTTATACATGAGGCCCCAAGTGTCCAAATGAGTCACTTCATAGGAAAAGACAGGCTCTGCATTCAGAACTCAAACTAAAGAAACAGAACAACTTATTTTTAAATCAAGACATCATTACCATGAACATTGAGAGTAAGCTAATAAGATCTTAGCTCAACAAATCCACAAGCAGGAAGTTTGCAATGCAATCCCAGCAATCACCAGCACAGATGGAGACAAAATTATTGACCATAAAAATATAATGTACACATTTATAGACTACTATAAGTCCTTATATTCTACTAAGTTTAAAGAAGAAGAAGACACAATCTAATGATTTTACCACAAACAAATACTCTCAGTGTAGAGGAATTGGATAAACCTCTGGCACTATCAGAATTATTAGATGCTATAAACTCACTTCAGAGTGGGAAAGCAGCAGGTCCTGATGGCTACCCAGCCAGATTTGACAAAACATTCTCAATTAAGCTAGCTCTCCTTTTATTAGCAACTTTTACAGAAGCTAGAAACAATAAAATTCTTCCTCAAACTCTTCGCCAAAGCATTAATTACTGTCTTTCCTAAGCAAAATAAGGATTTATTACAATGTACATCATACAGACCAATTTCACTTCTGAATGATGATGTTAAGATACTCTCCAAAGTCCTAGCTAGAAGGATTGAGAAAGTGCTTCCTTCAGTAATATCACAAGACCAAACTGGATTTATTAAAGGCAAATACTTAGCTTCCAATCTTCGACGCCTGTTTAATGTAATACTGAATATTCACCCACAAACTCTAACACCCCGGAGATATTATTATCATTGGATGCAGAAAAAGCATTTGATATGGTAGAATAGAACTACCTTTTCAATACATTGGAAAAATTTGGGTTTGGCCCAAACATTTGTGCAAGGATTAAATTACAGTACACCAGTTCAGAAGGTTCAGTTTGTATTAACAACACTAATTCAGACTACTTCAAAACTAGAATGTGGTACTACACAAAGATGCCCCTTATCACCACTGCTTTTTGCACTGAGCCACTGGCAGTTCACTGTTGAAATGCTTATGAGATAAAGGGGATTATCAGAAATGGACAGGAAGTGCCGGTGGGAGTTCACTGGGAGGCACCTAGAGCACGTCTGGGTGAGCATAAAAGGGGCCACCTCCCTCCATTTGATAGCTGGAGTTGGGTGGAAGAGGACGAAGCTCGGAGGAGAGGAGTGGAGGCGGTGAAGGAAGGCTGGATATGGAAAAGGCCCAGACTGAGTGTGTGTGGTGCAGGGGCATCGGGTTGTGCATGGACAATGTAAATAGTGTGAATAGAAATAAACGTGTGTTGGTGCTTGAACCATCGGTGTCTGCCTGTCTGTGTCCGGGCTGTTTTCCACAATACATTATATATACTGTAATATATACAGGGTGTACAGGTCATGACGTTTTATTTATTATGAAGTAGAACATGTTCATAATAAATAAAACGTTACGACCTGTACGCCCCCCCCCTTGCCGCCCCCCAGACCCAAAGAATTGAGCTATACAGTAATCCCTCCTCCATCGCGGGGGTTGCGTTCCAGAGCCACCCGCGAAATAAGAAAATCCGCGAAGTAGAAACCATATGTTTATATGGTTATTTTTATATTGTCATGCTTGGGTCACAGATTTGCGCAGAAACACAGGAGGTTGTAGAGAGACAGGAACGTTATTCAAACACTGCAAACAAACATTTGTCTCTTTTTCAAAAGTTTAAACTGTGCTCCATGACAAGACAGAGATGACAGTTCAGTGTCACAATTAAAAGAATGCAAACATATCTTCCTCTTCAAAGGAGCACTTGTAAGTATGCGAAGCACCGCGGCACAAAGCTGTTGAAGACGGCAGCTCACACCCCCTCCGTCAGGAGCAGAGAGAGAGAGACAGATAAAAAAAATCAATACGTGCCCTTTGAGCTTTTAAGTATGCGAAGCACCATGCAGCATACTTAAAAGCTGCACACAGAAGGTAGCAACGTGAAGATAATCTTTCAGCATTTTTAGACAAGCGTCCGTATCGTCTAGGTGTGCGAACAGCCCCCCTGCTCACACCCCCTACGTCAGGATCACAGATAGTCAGCGCAAGAGAGAGAGAAAGAAAAGTAAGTTGGGTAGCTTCTCAGCCATCTGCTAATAGCGTCCCTTGTATGAAATCAACTGGGCAAACCAACTGAGGAAGCATGTACCAGAAATTAAAAGACCCATTGTCCTCAGAAACCCGCGAAGCAGCGAAAAATCCGCGATATATATTTAAATATGCTTACATATAAAATCCGCGATGGAGTGAAGCCGCGAAAGGCGAAGCGCGATATAGCGAGGGATTACTGTATAATGCCTTTGATTCTTGTAAGTCTAAGCATTATCCTCTGATGAAGGCTCCTGGTAGGGGCTGAAAGCTCAGGAATAAAAATTACTTTATGATACGTGATTCATTTTTCTCCCTCTGTGGATCTCCAGCTGCTAATATGCAAACCATATCACAGACCTTCGCTTCCATATATATATATATATACAGTAATCCCTCCTCCATCGCGGGGGTTGCGTTCCAGAACCCCCCGCAAAAGGTGAAAATACGCGAAGTAGAAACCATATGTTTATATGGTTATTTTTAGATTGTAATGCTTGGGTCACAGATTTGCACAGAAACACAGGAGGTTGTAGAGAGATAGGAACTTTATTCAAACACAGCAAACAAACATTTATCTCTTTTTCAAAAGTTTAAACTGTGCTCCATGACAAGACAGAGATGACAGTTCCGTCTCACAATTAAAAGAATGCAAACATATCTTCCTCTTCAAAGGAGTGCGTGTCAGGAGCACAGAATGTCAGAAAGAGAGAGAAAAGCAAACAAATCAATAGGGCTGTTTGGCTTTTAAGTATGCGAAGCACCGCGGCACAAAGCTGTTGAAGGCGGCAGCTCACACCCCCTCCATCAGGAACAGAGAAAGAGAGAGAGAGAGAGAGACAGAGAAAAACAAACAATCAAAAATCAATACGTGCCCTTCGAGCTTTTAAGTATGCGAAGCACCGTGCAGCATGTCATTTCACGAAGCAGCTGCACAGAGGGGAGCAACATGAAGATAATCTTTCAGCATTTTTAGACGAGCGTCCGTATCATCTAGGTGTGCGAACAGCGCCCCCTGCTCAATCCCCTATGTCAGGATCAGAGAATGTCAGCGCAAGAGAGAGAGAGAGAAAAGTAAGTTGGGTAGCTTCTCAGCCATCTGCCAATAGCGTCCCTTGTATGAAATCAACTGGGCAAACCAACTGAGGAAGCATGTACCAGAAATTAAAAGACCCATTGTCCGCAGAAATCCGCGAACCAGCAAAAAATCTGCGATATATATTTAGATATGCTTACATATAAAATCTGCGATAGAGTGAAGCCGCGAAAGGCGAAGTGCGATATAGCGAGGGATTACTGTATGTATATATATATATATATAGTACGGTTTCTAGGATGACACACTGAAGAGCATCCTAAAGTACAATCGCCACGTCTGTGGAAGACAGCCTTTCAGTTGCTGTGGCAACCGCAGGCTCCCAGCGCTGTAGCAACTCACCGCAAAAGCAAATCCAAAAACATTGCGGTCGCGCTATGAGCACCTGCAGTTGATGGGTGATCCAAGGAGCATTATAAATGCAGGAGTACAGTATTACTTAGCCACTAACCTGGTCACAACCCTGCCTGATTGCTGTGTCTGTGTTTAGGAGAATGGTAGATCTCGCTACAATAAATAACTGTGCTGTTCTTGTTTCAAGCTGAATAAAAGTTGGTTTTGCTAAAGTACTGAGTCTCAGCTTCGTGTTTTGGGGTGCAAGACAGGGAGTCACATTTTACAATATATAACTGCAATACATGTTTTGAGAGATTATTTAGGTGCAAGAGACAAAATGCTTCCAAAAAGGGACACTTAGTTTGCAAGGCTATGGGATATGACAGTCAGACTTAGCACATTGATAACTGACAGATATGGGCACAAAAGAAACTTTATTCTAGGGATGTGCATCATCAAAAGCACCAGCTTTTTGGAGAAAAATTCCCTGAAGCACCAATTTTTTTGTGCATATTATTTAGTAGATATTGCTGTAAACAAAGGTTTTTATCATATGTTTATTTTTTAATTTAAATTATTGTACTGTACTCAGTACTTTTCAGCCATTTGCTTCACTTTATTATATAAATAAAGCTGTAAAAATAATAACCATTTATGTCTGAGTATGTAATTTAGTCACAATAATGCCAAAAATCCTTCAGTGTATAAAAATGCTTTATTGTGCACAATAGTGCTTTGCTCTTTAGGAAAACCTAGCTTTTTCCTAGCACGTTTCCCTGTTCCTGCCGATGAAGCTGACTACATGCATGCTTGCTTCAAGTGAAGCAGACAAAAGTAATTGATATTGTTTCTGTCTCTGATGCATCTTTTGGACTTCATATGCCATGATTGCCATCATAGTTTGCAAAGCAGGCATCATACTAAAAAAACAGAGAAAAGCATGCCACACAGGTCAACAAAACGTTCACATGTGACAGGAAATGCCTCCAGTTTCCTTAAGAAGAAAATGCTATGTAAACACAAAATGACAGGCAGACACACGAGGAATTACTGTATAAAAATACATGTACTACTACTGTGTCCACTATAAGGTTTGGGACAAAGACGCATGGTTTTATATTTCAGCCAAAGTTCTTCCCCGGCTGGAGTTCAAATTCCTTTTTGGCCCATGTTTGATTACTTTGTGTTAATATTTTTATTTATTAATCGTTTGCATTATTCTGTGTTTTATTAGGTTGTGTATAACTTAATTTCTATGTGTCTGTGCTTCTACTATGTTTGACGTACTTTATGGGTGGTTCCCCAAGAGGGGCCACCTGTCCATCTCCATTAAGGTACTATCCTCAACCCTATAAAGGCCGATGAATCACTCAGTTCCTTCTGGTACATTGTATGCACTGGGCAGTGGTGAGTTCTTTGTTACTGTTACTTTGATTTGTTGACTATTCTCTGCATTTTTTTTACCTCTTTGCTCTTTTTCTCAATCACTCATTGGATTTGTGTTTTTGGAACAGTGGTTAGTCAGTGGATTGCCTATTGTGCTAAGGCAACTCCTCTGAGATTTTGTATCACAGATCATTTTTGATAATAAATCTTTTTTTTTTTTAAAGATTCTTCTTTTGACCTTTTGTCATACAAGCTGAACATTAATAAACCTGTTCTCATGTACGGCTTTTTACAACATTTTATGGGTTTTTGTTTGAAGATATTCTCAAGTTCATTGCCATGGTGCAATGAAATGCAGGGGACCAATGTACTGTATAAAAAGTGTTACTTCTACATGGTGAAACCAAAATGAGAAAAACTCATTTTAATACAATCTGAGAATGTGCACTTTATTCATATGTGAAGTGTTTGATTATAAATTTAAAACCATGGAGCGTAGGGGGAAGTCAAGGAAAAATACGTTTGTCCCAAACAGTATAGAGGGCACTGCATGTATACACATGTAAATGCACAAAGACATGTGCACATGTCACTGCATACTAACGGATCTGAAATGACCTTAAGAGAGAGAGAGAGATGGTAATTAAATCTCATGCCTATCTTGACCTTTAACAATTTGCATAGTAAGCAAAGAGGGATATGGAGAATACCACAGCGGCATTTCTGTATCTGCTGTTTAAGCACTTGGAAGGGTCAAAAACCAATGCTAAGGTTGCTCTTTGACTTTTTATACAATCCAGCTTTACGTTCTATTTGAGGCACTGACACATTCTGTTGTGAATTTAACAAAAAATGTGTATTTATGGTGGTTTCCTTACTTCATGTACTGGATCACCTCAAGACAGGCTATAAAGAGAAGAGGAGCTAGGCAGCAGTAGGTGACGAGCACAAGACCAATAAGTTTAAAAACCGGTTTGACATGGTGTCTAAAACCAGCAAATTGTCAGTAAATGGGTCACCTCTTCCCTCTGCCATCATTGCAGAGGCAGACTTTGCTCCTCCATGTCGCTGTACCACTGATGCTGTTGCTACAGCATCTAATACAATGGGTCACACTCCTCTGCTTTTCACAGCAGATGAGGTGAGGGTGGAACTGAGGACTCTACGCCCTGGAAAGGCAGCTGGTCCAGAAGGTGTGGGTCCCAGACCGGTGTTTGCAGATCAACTTACTTGGCCTTTACAGATACTGTTCAACCAGATTATTCAAGGTAGGAGGGCCCCAGCTCTGTGAAATCATCATGTCCTGTGCCTGTTCCCAAAAGGTGGGTGGCTGACTGAGATTTACTGCACACTGGTGGCCCTTACATAACACATCATGAAGACACTTGGGTGGCTGGTTCTATGTCGCCTCAGACCACAAGTCCAGCATGCACTGGATCCCCTACATTTTGCATACCAGGAGTACATTGGTGTTGAGGATGCAGTCCTCTACAAGCTACAACATACCGACTCCATTTTGGATTAACCAGTGAGTTATGTGAGGGTTATGTTTTTTGATTTTTCAAGTGCAACACCATCCAACACCCCATTCTTGAAGACAAACTGGAGAGGACAGGGGTGAATTATACCTTTACCTTCTGGATTCATAACTACCTGACTGGATGACTGCAGTTTGTCAAACTGGTGAACATTGTGTCAATGATGGTAGTGAGCAACAATGGGGGTTCCACAAAGGACTGTTCTGGTCCCATTTCTGTTCACATTATACACAGCAGACTTTAAGCACAAGTTGGACTTTTGCCACATTCAGAAGTACTCTAATGATACAGCTACTGTGACATGTATAAGGAATTGGCAGGAAGTGGAACAGAGTGATCTACTTGGAGCTTTCAGTGACTAAAGCAGTAAGAACTGCCTGCTTCTGAACACAATGAAGACCAAGGAGATGATTATGGATTTCCGCAGGTCTAAGCACCCCCTTCAGCCTGTTAATATCTGAGGGGAGGACATTGAGGTGGTGCAGACTTTTATCTAGATGTCTGTCTTGATGACAGGCTGGACTGGTCTCTGAACACCGATGTCTTCTACAGGAAGGAGCAGAGCAGACTCTTTTTCCTCAGAAGACTTAGATCATTCAAAATATTTTGTGAAATACTGTCTTTGTTCTATCAGACAGCTGTCACCAGTGTCCTCTTCTTTGCTGCCATGTGTTGGGGAGGCAGTATGACAGATAAGAACACAAAGAGGCTGGACAAGCTGATAAAGAAGACTGGCCTGGTACTGGGCAGGACTGCGCCCTCAATGGAAATTGTGGTAAAAAGGTGTATAGGGAAGAATGTACAGGCCATCCTTAACAATAGCAGCCACCCTCTCCACAATATTTTGGTGAGTCAGAGAAGTAAACGTAGCAGTCATCTTCTCTCACTGCACTGTAGAATGGAACTCTTGACCCATTTGTACTTTTTACTATTTATTTATGTTTGTTCTCCTTGCTTTCTTAATACTTCTAATGATTTTTACTGATGTGCTTGAACTACTAGACACCTGAATTTAGGAAGATAAAGAGAATAATCTTTGACCTGTTTTTGATGATTTAAGTGGCATGATTATTCCATTTTACAGCTAAATGTCACAAAAACCTAGGATATGGCTGTAGATTTCAGAGGGCCCTACACCACAATAATAAAATACACCGTGGTCACGATGTGCCAATTCAAATATCATTGATAATATGCTGATCTTTGATCTCTGTATATAGCAAATCTGTAAGAAGAGAGAGAAAAGGTTGTACTTCTAAGGAAACACAACTTGTTTTAAATCAGATAAATCCATAGTGACACCTTTGCATACTTTGTATCTTTTATTTATTCCATTGTCACATTTGCCTTTAACTGTTTATGTTAGTTTGGACCTTAATAATAGGAATAAATACTATCTAAACAATGTAATAAAATCGCTAGCTTACAACAGTTGAATCACAAATAAGCCAGAAAGGAGGCTGCCTGTATTCTGTCAGATGGTAGTCATGCTCTGTTTCCCAAGTTTTATTTTTTGCTATCAGATTGCAAATTTATATTCTCTAGGCTCTATAGCAATACATTTAAGAACTCATTTCTCTCCAGTGCTGTAAGCATTTTGAATTCTACTACCTGAACAATATTCCTACTGTAGAAATCATATGAAGGAATGTACTGATTATAACAATGGTGGTCATTTCTTGTATTATTATTATTATTTTCTTGTATATGTGTAGCAATGTCTTACTGTATATTTGTACATTTCTACTGAAAACAAGTTTTCCTCGGAGCACAATAAAAATCTACCCAACTTAACCGAAGTCATCACTAACTGGTAAAGAGAATGAAATGTTGGAGCTTTCCTCTAATCCACGGGACTGGCAGGCAGAGTTGGAAGTAACTGTGGTTTGGGCTACACGAAGAGCTGGAAGAGGCTCAGTGGAAGATGGGGCTAAAGGGTTACTTACTGTTGCTAGAGATCCAAAAACTCAAAGTCTGTTGGGAAATTGTAAGATGGACAATGTGTAATTTTTAGGTATTTGTTTAATGAAGACTGCAAACCCATTTTAGTGGCCGTGAACTTTTCATGTGAAATACAGAGCTGTAATGACTTATCTACAGATCAGCTAAATATGAAAAGTAGTCATCTTGAATCATGTGTTAATTTTGCCAAATTATGTCGTGTATAATCTACATGATTTGGTATACGAGAATTAAATGTAGGACACCCACCCCCCAAACATAGGATAAAGAAAGGTGGTTTCAGTATTACTTGAGTTTGCTCATACAATACAATAACATTTATTTTTATATAGCCCAAAATCACACAAGAAGTGCTGCAATGGGCTTGCCTTTTGACACCCCCCCAGCCTTGACTTTGTAAAAAGACATGGAAAAACTCCCCAAAAAATGGAAGAAACCTTGAGAAAGGCAGTTCAAAGAGAGACCCCTTTCCAGGTAGGTTGGGCGTGCAGTGGGTGTCAAAAAAAAGGGGGGCAATACAATACAATACACAGGACAGAACACAAGTAATCCTTAATACTATATAATAGTAAAATAAAAATATTACAGAGCCTGTGGTGGGTTGGCACCAGGGCCGGATTTTCCTATAGGCTAACTAGGCTTCAGCCTAGGGCCTCAAGATCAAGAGGGGCCTACATTCAAATTGTTAGCAAAATTTTATTATCTCTCATGTAATTTACAAACTTAAAAATGGAAGGTGAAAGGGCCTCATAAGTGGAATAGCCTAGGGCCTCTTTTCATATAAATCCGGCCCTGGTTGGCACCCTGCCTGGGATTGGTTCCTGCCCTGTGTTGGCTGGGATTGGATCCAGCAGACCCCCGTGACTCTGTGTTAGGATATAGCGGGTTAGAAAATGGATGGATGGATGGATGGATGGACAAGTACCGAGCAGAATTCAACAGTAGATATGATTTGGATTTGCATAATGAGATCATGTTAGGATGCACTCTGCAAAAGGGTCAAGACAGCAAAACACAGGACTATCCTTGCATTTTTGGAAGCAGGACTCCCCTCACATTGAGTCTTCTATGTAAAAGCCCTTATTTTTAGTCATATTGTCTAACACTATTTTGTTGAATATCCTAAACCACACCTAAGTGTGAAATTTGTACAATATAATAGTAAAGAATAATGAATAACAATGTTAAATACAAGAAATAAGAAGGGGCAATTTCATTTTTTGAGACATACTTCAATAGGTTGTGGAGCTGAACTAATCCGTCTGCCGGTTTTATCCATGACAACTGCAAAGAGACTGGTCTGTCCTACCGATATTCCTTGGACTGGGAATGTTGCTGCTGTCTCATTTTCCAGATTATTATTCATTGGCCTGTAATGAATAAAGTGCATTCACTTTGAATATTTGGTTTTATAAATTCATGCAAATAAAGTTTTGCAGTCATTGGCTTTGCAAGTAACAAATAACAATTCATCTCTCTATCTTTCTGTTTCTCTCTCCATTTATGAGTTGACTGCCATTACTGTAATGAATTATTATTATTATTATTATTATTACTGTATACAGGTTCATCCCGATTGGCCAGTTGCCCTCGAAATTGATATAGAAACTTTTACAGCTGAATTCACCTCTGGATACCAACCTCCTTTATTCACCTTTAATGACACAACAGGTAGACAGTGACCTTATTCTAACCCCAAGTCATGGATTCCACAAAAACAACTTACAGCAAGGAAACAATCTGAGAGGATGCCAGAAGTTTTAAATCCATGACATTAAAGTATTTAGCCAAGAATGGATTTTTGTTATCATCCAGCACATGGACATTAGCATTCACATATTTTCCTATCTCAACCTGCAACGACAGTGAAATAAATAATGACTGGCATAATAAGAACAACCATTTCAGATTCCCTGGCAATAACACTTAAGGCAACCTTTCTAGAACTATGTACGAAAATGAATGTATTTCCTTACAGTATTTTTAGCAAAGCTGATGCCCTTTAAAAGCAGAAAGTGTACCATGTCTTTCAGAGTTAACATACAGTTAATACTATAAATTACACAATATCAAATTACATGAAAGGAGCTAAGTGCAGACAGGCAAATTACTTTGATCAATTCACAATTATGTAAATGCAGTGATCACAATGAATTGTGCACTAACCTTCTCAACAACACTCACATACACTTCTTGAATATCTGAAATATGCACAGTAGCCACGACAGGTGCTGGAAATGCCAGACATAAATCATAAACAGTCACTGTTAAAGTTCCTGGGCTTAAGGGAAGCACCTAAAAATCAGATGTGCAGTAAGTTGAAGAGAGTAGCAGAATCTTTTAGAATACAGAAACATTGAGAAATGCTTGCATTTTTTAGGCATCTCTAACAGATATATAAGCTTTCACTAAATATGAGGAGCAGGTAGAGCATACATACTAACCTCGACAATTCCTTTATCATTTTGATAAATTATATTTCCAATTTTTTCCGCAGTGCTGTTAACAAAGAAGTAACCAGATCCACCTAACAAAGTAAGCTCACCCTAGCAGAAAAATAAGACAACAGACATACAGTATGTCTGATAAAGTGATTATAATACAAGAGGGTAAAGGAGAACAAGAGGCATGGAAGAACTTACTCGAATATCTGGATAGTTGTAAATTGTGATGGTGTTGGGAAAAACTTTAACATCTTCTACAAGCAGCAGTTCAATATTAGCTGATATTGGTGTGAAGTGTTCAGACTGAAAAACAAAGTTTAAAATACATGACTTGTGAAAAATAACAAATTGATTCTATGGTCTAACTGAATTCAATAACCAGACTTTTTGTTACTTCACATCAAGGTTTCATTTAATGGAAGGTGTCATCCTGGCTTGTTAGTCTCATAAGCTAGGATTCTTCAAAATGTCATTGGGCAGGCATCAAAGTGTATTGCTGGCAGCTCTCAACTAAAAATGGACGTTGTCCATTTTACCTGCAAGCATTTAGCTATGGAGAGTTGATATAAATGCAGATGGCTGCCGAGCCTTGGAATTCTCATTAAAGGTATAATCATCAGTACTCTGCCAGGTGGATATGCAACATGGTAGTCCAATACAGAGGTGTTAGCACTTAGTTTCAGTACTCCTAATTGTCTGTTAAGCTTTTAAAAAAGAGCTCACTTGTAAGAAGAAGTGTGTTTTGAATTGGATGTCAAAAAGCATGTTTGGGTGTGTAAATTCAGGGAAAAGAGGCAAGATTCCTTACCAGCTGAAAAATGAGTATCTTATGATTCATTCCAAACCACAGTGGCTTTACGGGACTTTTATAGTTTTGAGTGTCAGTCTGGGAATTCATATGCTTTAACAGAATATCACAAAAAAAGGAAAAAATGTAGTGCAAACATAAATAGGAGGTGATAAAGTTACTATTTCCACAGTTGTGCGTGAATGGACAAAATGCCAATGGAATTGATCAAAGCAGTAGGACAGAGATATTAAGCTCAGTTCCTGAAGTAGCATTTTATCAAACCAGTTCATTAATTTGAAATCAATAGCTCCTCTAGGCTAAGATCTCATAAATTACTATAGCATTTCTGTTCTTCTCAGAGTCAATAGCAAGTGATTTCTCTACAAAATGGGAAGAAATCTTATTGCGATCCCTTAATTCCAGCTGTGCAACATAAAGTACCGAAAGAAGAAGCACAATAAATTGTAACTGTACAACACTGTGTAATAATGTTGTGTTTCTGTTAGTTTTTAGAAATGTTAACAAAACTTCATGCCAAGTACTGACTGCTTTAAGTAAGGCATGCTCTCATAAAACAAAAAAAACAAAACAAAACAAATACTAAAACCTGAATATCTGAAAGTGATGGCTGAATAGCCACAAATAACCATAAACGGAGTCCTAGATATTACCTTGACCTTCAGGTCAATTTCTGAACATAAACACTTCAGTATTATACAGAAAAGGGTCAAAATGAAGTATTTATAAAACCACTGACAACCATGGTCAGCAAATTCAGCTCACATTATCATACTTGAAGCGCCAATTTAATGAAAAGCTATGAAGTGCTTCACAGTTCAATGTTTTGTGTTATCAACCATGCTTCAGATTTGAATGGAGTCAGCCAAGGGTACAAACTCAGTTACAAAAACATCAATAAGCATTTAATTTATAGGATGCCTCTTACTGGAGAGTCAAAAATGCGTTGAAGGCTTCTGAATGGCAGCAGCAATATCCCAAATATTTACTTTTAAGATAGAAATAAGTCAGTTATATGCTGTACTGCACAACATACTGTATAAAGAGTTCTTACGTATTGTTTCTTTTCTCACACATAATCACATTACAAATCTTTGTTAGAAACCACACACATTTCATACTGCATTGAACTAAACAAACAAAGCTCTAAGGACTAATCTCCATGACACCAGCAAATCAATGTAAGAGGCAGCCCTGCATGGTTTCCCAAGAGTCTGCACAGTCACTGTGGGCAGCTAGATATTTTAATAAACACTGCAGTACTGAAAACAAAACAAAGTGAAATAAAAAACTCTGATGTATACAAATTATAATAATAAAAAAATAAAAGTCATGTAGAGGGCAAGACCAAGTACATGGCCATGAGCAAGGCATGAAATACTACTAGTCTAAAGGAATGGCTTGCAGACCAAACCTCAACCACTCACTAGAAATCCAGTGTTTGCTTCTTGAAGCCTGCAGCCTTTTTTGAGATTTGGAATTGGCAGGATTAAAACATTTTTAAAGAATTTCCCCTTGGGATTAATAAAGTATCTATCTATCTAACTATCTATCGTGGACTATGGCCGGCAGCTTATCCCGGCCAATACCCCCAAGCTGCCAGGTGGAGCCCTCCCTGCGACATAGAGATCTCCCGAATTCCAAGCAGGGCATCATGGACCTTGGAGTTTCCCTTCACAGCCCTGCTGGATACCATGGGGGCTGCCAGGGGTTGCTGCAGGGAGGCCCAGGGACTGCTATTTGCCCTATAACTCGGAAGTACGTCTTAGTCACAGCGACAAAAGAAATGATGTACTTCCGGGATGAAGAAAAGGAGTTTTCACCTGACCCGGAAGTGTTAAGAATCACATGGCCTGAGGGATCAGAAGCACTTCCGGGTCAAGGACTTTAAAAGGACAATGGGACACCCCAGCAGTTTGAGCCAAGTTGGGAGGAAGGGTGACTGAGCTGCTGGGAGTGGAGGATTGTATTTGATTATTGATTTATTATTACAGTATTGTGGAGTGGGGGTGCTTTGTGCACATTTATTACAAGAAATTTAAATATTTGGATTATTACCTGGTGTCTGACGTATTGTCTGAAGGTTCAACGGGGCGCTATAGAGTGCTTTCTATCTATCTATCTATCTATCTATCTATCTATCTATCTATCTATCTATCTATCTATCTATCTATCTATCTATCTATCTATCTATCTATCTATCTTTCTTTTCTTTCTTTCTTTTTTCCTAAGTCCACTACAACAAATTTTGTCTCAGCTGTTTATGCCTTTTTATGTAAGGCTGCCTCCAATTTAGCCAATTCAGTGAGTTTGGAAACGTGATCTATCACTGTCTACTCCTCTTGATTGAGATATGATTTTTAAGAACACAACCTTTGCTTCTAGAAATCCCAGTTCTCAGTATATACAATTAAAATATGTGCCACACCTGTATTTCACTCCTCGTAAAGGATCTATTATGGGCTGTTCTAATGACCACTTTAGTTCTCTTTGCTCTTCAAAGCCCCAAGCTGCTATAATTAATGGTGCAACTGGTTCAGATATTTTTAAGTGGCAAACAACTTGTTTGGATTCACTTGGATGGGAGCATTAACTTAATGTCTAACTTAATGTCTACCTAGTTTTTCCTGTGTGAACCTGTCCCTCCTCCATGACATGACTATGAAGAAATGATATATTATACATTTGCTATTATATATATACTAGTCATTTAGCCGGGCGGCACGGTGGCGCAGTGGGTAGCGCTGCTGCCTCGCAGTTGGGAAGACCTGGGGACCTGGGTTCACTTCCCGGGTCCTCCCTGCGTGGAGTTTGCATGTTCTCCCCGTGTCTGCGTGGGTTTCCTCCGGGCGCTCCGATTTCCTCCCACAGTCAAAAGACATGCTGGTTAGGTGGATTGGTGATTCTAAATTGGCCCTGGTGTGTGCTTGGTGTTTGTGTGTGTCCTGCGGTGGGTTGGCACCCTGCCCAGGATTGGTTCCTGCCTTGTGCCCTGTGTTGGCTGGGATTGGCTCCAGCAGACCCCTGTGACCCTGTGTTCGGATTCAGCGGGTTGGAAAATGGATGGATGGATAGTCATTTAGCCCGTTACAATAACGGGCGCTAGAACAGTAGTGCATAAACATTAGTAGGAACAGTCTATTTTAAATGGCAAGGGACTTTGACCTCATTCTTTTTGTTGGTCGTATTTTTCTTTCTTTCAGCCTTTCTTTTGTTGATGTTTACTTGCTGAGCTGACCGTTCTTTGTGGGCTGCCGCTGTGTATTGTGTGTCTTTAATTTTCTGTGACAGTAATACTGTCTTGTACGGATCTATTCAATAAGGGCGCACAAAAAGGCGAGCTTCAAAAGGGCGACCTCAATTGAGCGCGGCGAATAAAGGCGTTCGTAGATAATTTAGTTCAAATGGCTCTGGAATATGTGAAGAGCAACAAAGGTGCAGATCTTTATTTACGCGCGCCTTTATTTGCTGCGCCCAATTGAGGTCGCCCTTTTGAGGTTTGCCTTTTTGTGCGCGCCCTTATTGAAGGATACCGTCTTGTACGTCCGCTGGCTTGTACGTCCGTAATATACCTTTAATTTTCTCTGGCGGTAATACAGGCGCGCGCGTCGGTAATATGCCTTTAATCTCCTCTGACAGTAATACTGGCTTGTATGTGGCTGTAATATGCGTCACTGTATTGTGTACCTTTAATTTCCTCTCGCAGTAATACTGGTTTGTATTTCTGTAAAATGCCTCTAACTTTCTCTGACAGTAATATCGCGCATAGCACCGTGCCCCGCGCATGCACACTTCATCAGAAGACACCCACACACGGACACCTGGACGCACATAGGGATTTTATATATATATAGATAGTGGCCACCAGGGGGCACTTCAGCTCCCCAAACACCCGACACAGACAGGCTTGGACACAAATTGCAGCAAACCATGGCTTTTATTGTGTTAAACTCGGAACTCTTGGTCTTCCTCTTCTTCTCTCTCTCACTGTCTCCTCTGCTCCGTCCAGCAAACTTTGCCCTCCTTCCTCCTGACTCTGGATCCTTGAGCTATGGCAAACAGCTACAGACGCACGGAATCCTAAAGGGTTGAGCCTACAAACTCCACGTCCCATGATGTCCTGTGGGAGTCCGTGGTGATGCTGCAACCCAGGGGGACTGCAGTGTGGGGGAGACAAAGCCGTGTGCAAGCTGTCTCCCCATCCATCCACTCTATAGGTGTCCTGTCCGGGTATGGTCCCTGGGCAGCCCCCTTCACAATATAAAGTATTAATATTCTAACTTCTGCTTAAGCAAAATTGCAGTAAAGATATGTTTATTTCTGGGACAAAAAGTCTTACATGAAATAAAGGAAAAAAATATTTTCCAAAACTCCTATATTTTTTCAATATATTTATTTTTTACCACTAAATCCTTCTTCAGGACTTTGGATGACATTATATTCCCATTTAAAATGGTCTTTGTTTGGGCAAATCTCTATCCATAGATCCAAGAAGGAGGGCAGATTAGTGCTACCTGCTTTCCAGGTGTTTATTGGTACTGTAGTAAACGGTTAGTGGTTGGATTATGATGTGAACTACATGTCTCACAGCTGGCAGAAACATATGCTACTATAGACAGGAACTCTGACATTTCTTCTTCTCTGCATGCTCTAATACACACACCATTATCCTTAATAGCCATAGATAAAAATAAAATATAACAGTTGTAACCTTGCTGGTACACTTGCACGGGTAGAGGCACACTCTGAACTTGGCTGTCACCAGTGACTATTACCCCTTTAAAACCAAATCATTTTCTCTGTTTCCACAGAAACATCCAGAATCAAGAAACTGACACAATTATAGTATAGGGATTCCTAGAGACTTCTGTACAAAATAATTTCCTATCATTCAAAAGTCTCTATTGATTTTGTTTTCTTCATATTATGGCACTTTTACAAAATTACTTCTTTTATCTACTAGACAGGCCCTAGTATTAGCAAAGGAAAAATCTCTGGAACATATCAGTACCTGTGACAAAACACACCATTACACTCCTTATAACAATAATCTTGCATTTATAGTGGTGGCTCTGAGGCTAGGGATATGCCCTGGCAATCGGAAGGTTGCTGGTTCGAATCCCGTAAATGCCAAAAGGTACTCTGCTCTGTTGGGCCCTTCAGCAAGGCCCTTAACCTGCAATTGCTGAGCGCTTTGAGTAATGAGAAAAGCGCTATATAAATGCAAAGAATTATTATTTACAGTCACAGACAGGGAGTTGAAAACCAAAGAACACACTGTTTCTCAGTTTGTGGCAGGCAGGGACTAAAATTATACACCTATATTAGTCTATCTAAAATATATTTGTGATTAAATTAAGCATGCAAAAAATGCACTAAGGCATTAATTACTATAGAGATAAGGGTTTTCTTATTAGAATTAATTTTGTTTGGCTTGATTTTTCAGTAAAGCAAGCAGCCAGATTGAATACTGCCAAATTATCCGCACCTGAGATCTGTGTCCTGTTTCGGCAACAGTGATTAGACAAGTCCATGAGGCACAAACTGACTGATGTGATAATTTATGTGAACCCCCAGACTGAGAAAGACAGACAGACACATTAGAGATGTAGGCAGTGTAGCAGTTGAGGTATCGATCCACCTCTTCAACCCTCAGGTACCACTCCAAACACCAGGTAAAAGCACAAGACTTCTTTATTTTAAATAATTACGTGCACAAAGCACCCTCCACTCCACACTACTCATATAACTACAAAACCAATACTCAATAACAATCCTCCACTCCCAGACACTTCGCCACCCTACCTCCCAGCTCAACTTAGTGTACTGAGCTTTCCCAGAGTCCTTTATGTCTCCTGACCCGGAGGTGTTCCTGTTCCATTACCCACAAGTCCTTATTCCTTCCGGGTCAGGGTAGAAGTCCTTTTCTTCAACCTGGAAGTACGTCATCTCTCCTGTTCACGTGACCAGGACGTACTTCCAGGTTATAGGGCACGTAAGAATCCACGAGTCTCCCTACAGCGACTCCCGGTGGACCCCAGGGTATCCAGCAGGGCTGTGTGTAGAAACTACAAAGTCCATGAGGCCCTGCTGGAATTCGGGGCATGTCCACGCTGTCGGGAGAGCTCCTCCTGGCGGCCTGGGGGTGAGGGCCGGAATATGAAGTCGGCCATCCATCACAGCAGTAATGAACAATCAGGCATAAACAACAACAACACAAGTCATATGGCAAACTGACAATGAAAAACAAGCACATATCAAACAGGGGTCTGGATCTGTGCTCACACCTTCCTTCTACTTGCTCTTTAACTCCTGTACCCGGAAACAACTATGGAACTGAGTTTTACGTCTACATTTAGACCAGCAACTTTCAGTCCTATACTTCCTAAAAAAGAGAGCTGAAAGTAGGTTAGCTCCAGGTCTTTGGGAGCTTTACCAAATGCAATATATATTGACTGTGATGAGTGTAAACTGGAAAAGTAAAAGAACCTCGCCTGGTCTCATTGTTCATTTCAGTAGCAAATTAGGAATGCAGTGATGATACCTCTGCACCTTTGAACTTCAATAGCTGGCTCTATACCAAGGCCATATTTTAAAATTATATTTTTAACTTTTCTAGATGGTATTCTAGAAAATACAAACTCAAACTGATCCTAATATATTTTTAGGCTACTGAATGCATTTTTTCTCATTTAAGTTAATTTAATATTATTTTCCAAATAATAAAACTCTAGTATTAGGAAAACAGTATGAAATACAATTTGTAGTTTCTTAGCTGAGATAAAATTCATTTTTAAAATCTAAAGAGTCGTTACATAAAACACTTTATTTAAAGAATTATGTGTTAAAATTAATATGGTGCTAAAACTAATTATGTACTGCATCAAAATTTCAACTGATCTGAGTCCAGCCTTTGATTACAGTAGAATTAAATGATTATACCATCCTTTGCCCAGGGACTACCAGCACTGGTAACAGTGAATGAAGCAGAATACACTGTTTTTCAAGTAACAGTGGAGATGTTTAGAAACTACAAGAATGTGATCCAAAAGGGTCTCCATCAACGAAAAAAATCTATATAAAAGGTATCTTAAACCTCCGTGTAACAGTCGAGATATGTGCTCCTGTTAAGGTTTATCCAACAGCAGACTGATGTAAGGCAAAGGGCTGCACAAAAACAATTAACAATGGACCCTCATAGATGTTCTAATTCAAAGAAAATTCCTCCTAAAAGAGGGATACTGAGATCCAATCTGGTAACCGAGCTTAGGAATTGTTTTGCCAGTGAATACCCAGTGGCTAGGATTTACATGTTGACAAGCCAGTCTCAGCCCAAAAATGCAACATAGGCACACAAGTACTTTGCTTAAAAAGCAAACTGCCAGATATTCTTTATTCCAACTCATGTTAGTCCTTCCCTTGAGGGCCTCTTTGGAACACAGCCTCTGGGTCTTATCTGATAAAATGATCATTCACAGTGACATCCAAAAACGGTTTTCTTGATGTGCCATCTAAACACTTGTCAGTGTACAAGAAGCCATAACTAAATGATGGGCAAACATGATGGACAAAACTGTGCACCAATTGTAAACTAAAAGGTTGGGTTTTATTGCATCCAAGAAAACAATGGCAGAACGTCAACTCTTCTGATTTCTCTTTACATGGTCAGTGCTCCCAAATTGGCAGTAACTCCTGTCCATAATAGGGACCCTGTTGCCTAGATAACAATGGCTGCTGTGATTCCTTTTACTCTGAAGGGTTATATGGTGCTAGACTGGAAGAGTGGAAAACTTGTCTGTATTGGAGTTAGATGAGGAGCCACAAGTCCAAACCTTACTAAAGTAAACAAGTTGCACAATCAAGAGCTGGACCATACATAAAAGGCACATGTTCATCTTGATAAAGATGGGAGTTGACCCAGAAGATGTAAACTTTATGATAACAGAAGAAGAAACTGTGCATAAAACCTCAAAGAGAAAACAGCAGGACCGCCCACAACATAAAGGTGCAACCAAAATGAAGAAGAAAAGCTCCTGAACAAAGATAGAGAAGCATGATGAACATCCTTCCACAAGGAGGCTGACTCAGAATGATTGGGAAAATGTTTACGAAAAATTAAGTATGCATATTTTGAATCCAAGGACTACTAATTGTAATTTAGTAGTTAGGATAAAGTCAGCTAATGTAATTTAATTTCTTTTCCTAATTCCCATAGGACAGTTCAGAGCAGCATCTCTCCCTCTCTCTGTTTCTTACACACACACAAACACACGCACACACACACACACACACACACACTGAATGAACTGTGTGTGGGGGTGTAAACCAGTGAAAACTAGCTGTGAGCAAATAAACACCACTGTTAAATGTGTGGACCTTACAGAACTTAATACCTAGCTCAATAACTTATCCATCTTGACCATATGAATTGAAAAATAAGAATTCATAAGTTATGTGCCTTTTTCTATAGAAGGAAAAGTGTAAATTTATGCTTTGTGTTGTGTTATTGTTCTTCATTTATTTATCTATAACTATATACACATATATCTATATACTTGCATGTATCAGTTCTCTAGTTCCCTTATGTTATAAATAAATTGTATTATTTAATTTATTGCAGAAGGTATATTAAGGCATATTTGTTGAAAAATAGTCTATCACCATGTCCGCACCACAACAGAGAAAGTAAAAGTTACGTAACGTATTTTCACAGATTTATGAACCTTGTTCATAAATTCTACTGATCTCTTCGTATTTCTGGCATCCCAATTGGAAGAGGAAACTGAGATCCCCCACACACACACTACACCATGTGGGCATGCCATCCACAAACTGAAGAATAAGGGTCAGGTGCAATGTCAAGCAGGTGACAGGCAACAGTGGGATGGAGCTAGGCATACTAGACTTTGGCAATATAAACAGATTCAGGGGTCATGAAAGTAAGCCTTCTGGTGGGAAAGGAGCTGGAACTAGTGGGTGAGATTAAAAATACCAAACAAGTATATATTTGTAGTTGAAGTCACCTCTACTTACAGCATGGACTCTGAAAGGAAACATCTTAATCAAGGGTAGTCTCTCCTCTACTCTGGAGAGGCCTAGGGTGGGTGTGGGTAACTTACAAGCCTTTGGCTACATGCTTTACAGATGGAGTTTGTTTTAGTGGAGGAAAGGGTGACTTCAATACAACTTCAAGTAACAGAGACTGTTAATTGTAAATAGGCATCAAACAACTTTTCCGAGTATTCGGGCTTTATAGAGATACTGGATTCGATACTATCTACTAGCTTTGTAGTCAATTCATAATATGTAGATATTTCAAAGAATGTGAGGAATGACAGATACCTGGAGGGGCATGACTGGGTGAAACATCCTATCTGATCTGAATCCAAGCAATCATTTGTTTTTGCATTTTTGTGCTGGTCAAGGGTCATCCATAACGAACCTTATGTTTAAACACAGGATTCAATGGTAGGGACTACTAGTGAGGGAAGTTGTCAATTTGATGAAAGAGAAACGTTAATGCAATGTTAGCAGAACGGTCTCCAGATTAAATTGAGCAGCACTTGCTGGTCAAATAGATTACAGCTGCGGAAAAGGCCAAAGAGTTTGCCGAAGCCAAGGAGGATGACTTTTGGACAGCCTCAAAGAAGTTCTCGTAAACCATTCAAAAACTCAAGTTAAGGTGGAGAGATGACAGACTTCACCAAGGGATATCATTTAAGAGGTTGAATGAACTCCTACTCCTGGGTAATGCTGCCTTTATGGCTTATAATGGGATGAGAATTAATGGTCATTTTCCTCTTATACAAAACATTTTTTTGTGCAGCTAAGGTGTGAGGAGCTGCCCTAAGTGCAGGAGTACATCTTGGTGTTGCTCACAAATAATTGCAGAAGTAATTGTGAAATTGACAAACAAACAGGTTTAGTGGCAGTAGATAAAGCTGTCAACTTACCAGTCTCCATCTTTACCTATGGTAATGAGCTTTGAGCACACCTATTCCACATTTATGTATTTAATGAGAGAAATCTTTAAAAAAGAAGTCAATTAGCAATATAAATATTCAGAAGAGACAGGCAGAGAGAGAGAGAGTCATGAAGTATAACTTACCGGACTTTGCACTCTGACAGCATTCAGGTAGGAAGTCTGATATCCAACCACAGTGACAGTGATGGTAGCTAGTCCTGAGTCTCTATGTACAGTAACAGTTTGATGTCCTTAGGAAAAGACAGTAGGCATAACATCATGAGAAACAGCATGCAGATATCAGTGTAGCCAAATCAATTTTCAGTTGGAAATCTCCTGCTCAAGTTTGCAGTAACTGCATACCTTGGAGCTTCTTTTGTTGGTGTGCAACTTCCTTGACAATAAATTGCATGGGTATAGAAGGCTCAATTCTTGCTAGGGATGTATTTTTTGAGTTCCATACAATAATTAGAGAACTGAAGTTGTCAAACTGAAGGCCTTGTTCATTATAGACAGTAAATTCCAATACGGGGTTCAGATCATTTGAAACAGGTACCTGACATAAATAAAAATGGAGAATCATATTATATTTACAAAAACATCAATATAAAAGACATTTGCACAATGATTCCGTATTTGACAAAAAAGAACATTTACCAAACCTGACACCAATTTTATGGGAGTATATTTTTTCAATTTAGGTTGAAAGGTTGGCTAGCATTGGGGCCCTGATTGAAGTACACAAATTAAAAAAGAAGCTCAGTCATAGTGGGCCAAATTACCTACAATAATATCAATGTTTTTGGGATGTGTAAGGAAAACTGTGATAGCTGGAGGAAAGCTCAAGCAGAAACAGCAAGAATAAGAGAAATAGAAATCAGTTAGTGACTAGGCTGGGATTTGAGCAAGTCTCCAGGAATGAGGCAGCAGTGCAAATCACTGCACTACCATATTGTAGAATTTATCACTTTGGTAACATTTACATTTTCAGTGAAGAGTTTATGGTAATATTCAAATTAAACAGTGCTTAATAAAATAAAACTTTGCCTATTTGTATATGTTAATTAAAAAATGAAACATTTTGCTTTGTACTAGCATTTTATGGGTTGTTGTAAATAGTGGTCTGTTTAAACTTTATTATGATGAAGACTGCACTGCCAATAACCTTTAGTTAATCCCACAAATCCTTTGTCACTAACAGTGTTGAGCACCACCTAGGAGATGGTTTATGCTTGCTATGAAATATAATCATTCTATTGGGCCCTAGGACTACCTCAGATCAATGTTTGTGAGCCATGCCATTGAGAGCTGATCAAAGAAACTCACACTAGAAATTGAAATAATTTCACCTGGCTTTGCCTGAACAGAATGAGCAGCAAATTTAATGTAGTGGCTCTTAAGACTGGTGCAATCCTCACAGAATGTACAATCCACGCTTTCTTTATAGAGTAATTTCACATCTACTGCTTGTACTGATAATCTTGGTCTTTTAGTCACTAACTACATGTCATGATCAAGTTAAAAACTGTGATGCCACTTATACTTCACTTTATATAAACATTCAACTTCCTCTTCTTGTTTCATTATGGTGCTAGAACTACTACTGCAGTTTCACTAATTGGCTACTCCCAACACTCGCTTGTGATGATGATGCAGGAGAAATTGAACACAGAAGTGGTCCATACACTCAGTATTCCCACAGAGCCTTGCACAGTAAAGAATGTGGAATAGTAACAATTACAGAATGTCTTCTCCAAAACTCTCTATAATGCATATTCACATACCACTATCCTCCTCTGACCTCTTGCACTGAAGCTGATCCACATTATCCACATTACTAACCGAGAATGGTAAACCATCCGGCCATGGGCCGTGGACGCAAAAGACGTACTGCGCAGGCGCCCCTCAAATCACACCGGAATGCAACGTAAAATAAGAAATGAGGCGCCGCGCACAGAAAAAAGGAGTCAGACGCCGGTGCTGTGTGCATGAAACCCATTGCACACGAAATGGGACACACACAAAGAGGAGGATTCAACAAGCCCCTAGCACACAAAAAAAAAGAAGCCGCGAGCACCACACAAAGCCCATTGGACACGAAACGGGACAGACTACAGACATAGCACACGAAACGTACACAAAAACGACGATTCAGACCCACGACCACACTAACATAAATAAGAAATGACACACAAAGCCCCATTTCTGAAGGAACCGTCCGTATTAAACATACGTCATCTCAACACGTTCACACTATGCAGCATAGGTGGATCTCATTACAATGAGGCACTATTAACCGTTCAACCGCAGAAAAGGCTCCATATTAACAGTGAGTGCGATCCTCCTTATTACTTATCCATATTTCTCACGCTGAAGAACAAACAAGTCATGAATTCACGATCACGGGTACAAAACGATACGGCTCGGATAACGGGACCAAACACACGAACCCGCATGAAAAAAAACAATAGACGTCGGCGCCTACAACGCGCTTCTGAAACTCCGGAAGAAAAAAATGTCTCGGCTCCAAAAACGCAAAGCTCAACTAACACAGTTACAGAGACGACTCCAGATGGACAGACACAATGAACGTAGACGCATGCAGCGCGCGTCTCAAAGTGCTGCATCGAAACAGGCACGGGTTCAAAACGAAACACCTCCCATCTCAGACATACAGAAACGGCAGCGAAGGAACAAAATAAATAAACGCAGACGTCTACAACGCGCATCTGAAATGCCGGAAAACAAGCAGGCAAGGCTCCAAAAAGAGAAAGCTCAACTGACCGACATACAAAAACGGGCAAGGCTCAATACAAACAATGCACGCTGTAAACTACAACGGGCTTCTCACACAGAACAGGCAAATCGATTACAGCTCCAAAACAACATGTCCCAAATACTGGACATGCAACGACGCGTCTCTCAAACGGCACAAGCAAAAGATACACGTCACGGACATCAACAACAGACACCTGCTAAACACTTGCGCCAGTTAGCTGACAACGCGTTCAATAATGAGTCCACTATTCAGGAAAATTCATTGGGATTAATGAATGTCATCTGCAATCATTGTCATTCACTTAACTACCCTGAAGAAACAACTGGCAATACAAGTAATGAATTTACACGTTGTTGTCAAAAGGTTCAAATTAGACTGCCTCCTTTACATTCATATCCTGAATATCTATAGAAGCTTCTAACTAACGATGTACCTCAAAGTAAACACTTTATGAACTGCATTAGATCCTACAAATCGGTATCCACTATAAACATGAACAGTAGCAATGCACGTGACATCCGTCTTGCAAAACTGTTAATTATTGATGAATGTACAATAGCATCCAGTCACTTACTCAACACCATTGATAAACTTCTACAAACGTTGATGAATAATAATATTCCCTTTGGAGGAAAGGTACTTTTATTAGGAGGATATTTTAGACAATGCCTGGCTATTGTTCCACATGCCATGCGCTCAGCTATTGTTCAGTCCACCTTAAAATACGCAGACAATTGGCATTGCTTTCAAAAGATACAATTGGTACAAAACATGCAATGTCCAGATCCACATTATAACAATTGGTTATTACAACTGGGAGATGGGACACTCACCAATACAGATGGACTTCACCCAGATATTATTACAATTCCTCAAGCCTTTATCTGCGACGACTTAGTTACAGAGATATTTGGAACAACAATCTCTTTAGACCAAATACCCCTTTTAACACAACGCACTATATTATGTCCAAAAAATATTAATGTTGATCACATAAATAACCAGGTCATTGCATTACTTCCTGGAGAGGCACAACTCTTTCTAAGCTCTGACAAAGTTAACTCTGATGACGACAATGACCATCTTAATTTCCCCTTAGAATATTTAAACACTATTAACCCAGCCGGATTACCACAACACAATCTTAGCCTTAAAAACAGAACAAGCCTTCTCACGAGTTTGTCGTTCATCTGACGTTAAAGTTAAAGTTATAAATGCTCCATGCCAAGGAAAACTCATTCAAGGACAAGACACCATCTTTACTACTAATGTTGTGTACAAAGAAATTTTCCAATAAACCTTTACACTGTGCCAAACACTTTATTGTTTGCTTTCTATATGCATCATCCACACCTTCACACTATGCTATATCTCATTCATACATCTCACTCTTTGGCATTTCCCAACACCAGGGGTTGGCGAGCGAAGCGAGCAGGGGACGGAGCCCCCTAGTATACTTCTATATGGGAAGAAGAGAGTCTACATTGTTCCTAGGTCAGGTCTCCCATATATTATTTACGACAGCAGTTGTTTCCCCTAGAGGCTGAAGAATATGATCTTTCCATAACTGGAGTACACATTGGCTTACCTTTTAAAAAGGAAACCTCTAATCCCGTCGGTCAGTCCCAAGATTCTCCACCTGCATTCTGTCAAACATTGAACGGCATTTTACCCATGACATTTTAGGTTCATTCAGATTATTCAGGATCACCATTTACTCTTCATTGTAAAAAATAACCTGATTATCATTTTGTCCACTGAATCATTACTGGTCTGTCAGAAAATCTTGAAGGTCACAATGGCCTTGAATAAATCTTCCCACATTCAGGCATTCCCTTTCAATTACTGCTTGCAGCTATTGCCTTCTCAGCTGGTTATGTCTCAGTTAAATTCACAGGCATTGAGTTAACAGCCTTTTTCTTCAGCTTGAAATCTTTCATCACAACTGATGTGTTCACCTGTGGGTTTAAGGCTAAATCCCCACTGAATACCTAAATGTCCACTGAAGACCTACAGTATACACTAACCATCCATCCATCCATCCATTTTCCAACCCGCTGAATCCGAACACAGGGTCACGGGGGTCTGTTGGAGCCAATCCCAGCCAACACAGGGCACAAGGCAGGAAACAATCCTGGGCAGGGTGCCAACCCACCGCAGATACACTAACCAGCCACAACATTAAAACTATTGGCAGATGAAATTAATAACATTGATTACCTTGTTACAATGGCATCTGTTAAGGTGTGGTATATATTAAACAGCAAGTGAACAGGCAGTACTTGACGGTGATGTGTTGGAAGAGGGAACAATTTGCAATCGTAAAGATCTGACCAACTTTGATAAAGGCTAAATAGTGATGGCTAGATGGATGGGTCAGGGCATCTTCAAAACAACAGGTCTTGTGGGGTGATCCTGGTAACCAGTAGTTAGTACCTACCAAAAGTGGTCCAACGAAGGACAACCAGTGAACCAGTGACAGTGTCAAGGGCACCCAAGGCACATTGATTTATGTGGGGAGCAAAGGCTAACCCATCAGGTCTGATCCTACAGAAGAGATACTGTTGCACAAATTGTTGAAAAACCTAATTCTGGCCATGAGGGAAAGGTATTAGAACACAAAGTGCATCATCGCTTGCTGTAAATGGGGTGCATAGCTACAGAGCAGTAAGTGTTCCCATGCTGGTCCCTGTTCACTGCCAAAAGCACCTATAATGGGGACATGAGCATCAGAACTGAACCACAGAGCAATGGAAGAAGGTGGCCTGGTCTGATGAATCATGTTTTCTTTTAGATCATATGGACTGCCAGGTGCATACGAGTCATTTACCAGGGAAGAGATGGCAACAGGATGCACTGCGGGAAGGGGGCAAATTAGTGGATGCAATGTGATGTTCTGGGCAATGTTCTACTGGAATTTATGTGGCTGTTACTTTGACACTTAAAGATTACCTAAAGATTGTTGCAGACCACGTACACCCCTACATGGCAATGATACTCCCTGATGGCAGTGGCTTCTTTTGGCAGGATAATGCACCCTGCCACACTGCAAAAATTGTTACGGAATGATTTGAGGAACATGACAAACAGTTCAGAGTTTTGACTTGGCTTCCAAATTCTCCAGATCTCAATTCAATTTAGCACCTGTGGAATATGCTGGAAAACCAAGTCCAATCCATGTAGGCCCTCACCTTGCAACTTACAAGATTAAAGGATCTGCTGCTAACATCCTGGTGCCAGATACCACAGGACACTTTCACAGGTCTTGTGGCGTTCATGCCTTGATAGGTCAGAGCTGTTTTGAACAAGGGGGGAACTACACAATTTTAGGTAGGTGGTTTTAATGTTGTGGCTAATCAGTATATGTTGCAAATGCTAGAAGTCATCTCAATAACCAAAGTCTTAGATGAATATAATGCTTCTGACTCCTCAAAGAACTGTTTCTGAAAGGAGAACATGAACTCTTCCCGCAAAGAAGAATTCACAAGGTAATGCTGGAAACATCTTATTGGTTTGGTTTATTCTGGGGTATTTCTTCTCAAGGACTGTGGAGTCTTGCATTCTAATTTCTCTGAGGTAACACCTATAATGCCAATTTCCCAAGTTCAATGTCACTAACTTTTTATAAGTTCAAGCATTGTACAGGTGACAAGTCAACAGGTAAACCTGCTTCCAATTAGTTAGCCAGCAATGGACTGAGTTTACAATATTCCACTTATTTCACTTCAATAGTTGATTATTGCCATGTAAGAAGTATTCACAGTTTCATCCAGTCTGTTATTTGTGTTTTTTTTGTAATATTTAGCTTGCTTTGTTTTGACAGATATCAGTATATTGAACTATAGAATAAACAAGATAAATTAGCTCTAATTTTATAAACAAAAACATATTGATCTGTGTTTACCAGGCAGCCATTTATCTTTCCATTGTTTTCGTAACATTTTTCATGTTTGTTGTATGTGAGTTATTAAGTTTCTGCCATAAAATATGTGGACAAACAGAATTGAAACTTGGAGCAGCTGAAAGAAGAAGAAGAAGAAGAAGAAGAAGTTTGTACTGTATTGTTCCATCCATTCATTATCCAACCCACTATATCCTAACTACAGGGTCACGGGGATCTGCTGGAGCCAATCCCAGCCAACACAGGGCAAATGGGAGGGAACAAATCCTGGGCAGGGCACCAGCCCACCACAGGACACACACACACCAAGCACACACTAGGGACAATTTAGAATTGTCAATACACCTAACCTGCATGTCTTTGGACTGTGGGAGGAAACCGGAGCACCCAGAAGAAACCCATGCAGACATGGGGAGAACATGCAAACTTCACGCAGGGAGGACCCAGGAAGTGAACCCAGGTCTCCTAACTGTGAGGCAGCAGCGCTACCAATGCACCGCAATGCCACACGTACAGTATTGTCAGCCAGAAAAAAATAATTTAATCACACTGACAGTTACAATAAGTTGTATGTCATGTTTTTAATTGAGAAGGCACCAGTTGTGCTGTTTTTCATGTGCGCCAAGTACAAGACAAATATTTGCCCTTTCAAAAGTCAATTCCAATGTCAATATGATACCAAAGTTGAATTTGAACAGAGTGACACTACAGAATCTCTTTTTTGACAATTCTGTCCTGAGATAGATAGATAGATAGATAGATAGATAGATAGATAGATAGATAGATAGATAGATAGATAGATAGATAGATAGATAGATAGATAGATAGATAGATGTGGCAGACCGCTGGGGGTGGTACCCAGCCGGGACGCCCGGGAGGACCGGAGGAGGGCTTGAGCCACCTCCAGACCACGGGGGGGGGGGGGGGGGGACAGGGGGGGCGACCACCCTGGTTATGTTGGGGGCCACGGGTGCAGGGCTTGGAAGCCCAACCATGTAGGGGCCCGGGTCACCGCCAGGGGGCACCCCAGTGCCTAGAGAGCCCTGGACCTCAGCACTTCCACCACACCCGGAAGTACTGGGGGGAAGAAGACTGAGGACACCTGGAGGGCTTCCGGGTGTGCAGCCGGCACTTCTGCCACACAGGGGAGTGTCCGCGGAGGAGTGTCGGGAAGCACCTGGAGCCCATCCGGGTTTGTATAAAATGGGCTGCCTCCCTTCGGACAGTGACTTGAGTCGGGTGAAAGTTGGACGACATCGGGAGGAAGGCAAGGAGGCGGCCTGAAGAGAGGAAAAGGCATTGTGTGGTGGCCAGGACTTTTGGGGTCTTTGGGGGTTGTGAGTAATAATTTAAATAGTATAGGTGTAAATAAATGTGTGTTGGGTGACATGAACTTGTCTGCCTGTCTGTGTCCGGGCCAAGCTTCACAATAGATAGATAGATAGATACTTTATTAATCCCAAGGGGAAATTCACAAATTTAGGACAACCACAAGAGAGTTTACTCATTGAAAATGCCTACAGGAAATAAGAAGACAGAGAAGTGTGAAAGGATTTAATTGCTGGTTTGACTTGAGCTTTTTTTGTATCCTCATTTTACTCATCTATTTTTTGTTAGCTTTTCCATATCTTTTGACAATGCTTATAACAATATGTTTTTGGATCTTGTTTTGCCTAATTGGTTATACGAGAATCTTTGTAATTGCATTAGCACCACTGTAACCTGTTATTATGTTTAGTAAAGTAAGTAAATTATCTTTCCTTAGTTTGCAAGGTACTGACATTCCTAAAGGTCAGTGCTGGGTTCAAAAAAAGAGCCAAAATTAAACTGCTTTGTCAAGAGACACATTTTTGGAAGGATGAAGGTTATTCCATGCAACACATTGCCTAGAAACTGAAGATGTCATAAAAAGGACATGTCTATTACTGTCTTGTGAGAAGAGAGCATACTGGATCTAATCAGAAAAGAAAAAAAAGGAAATGCTCAGATTAATAAGAGGATGTCATTTTACATGTCATTTACTAGGATTCTTCCTTAAATGCATGCCGAAAGCTAGTATCAAGATGATTTTAGGATGCAGACCTTAGAAGCAGAGTTACAAAGAATAAGCCATATCAGAACTGGCAAGTAAAAAGGAAAAGCTAAAATGGGCAAAAGAGCAAACGTATACAGACGTTGGATAAAAGACTGGAAAAGCAAGTTATGGCCCGCATCCTGATGTCATCTTTTTTCTTTTGCAGATGACATTGGTATTTGGCTTATATTTTATGAAGAATCTCTAATGTGTTCACACAAAACAAACTATGTTTAGAAAGGGCCTGGTCTCATTTCAAAACTGGCTAAAACAACAATCATAAATGTTTCATAAAAATGTGTCCTCACAAATTATCTATCAAACTAATAAAATACCTGTCAAAAATGATGAATAAAAATAAAAATTAAACAGTACTCCAAATTTTTTGTTAAAGGTGCCATAGTAAGGTATACTATTGCCTTGTTCCTAGATGTATGTAATGTGGATGGAGGCAGTTTCATGGTTTTGTCCGTGAGTGACGACTGGTTCAGTAAGATCAACACCAACCTGACCAAATGACTGTCTCTGCAATGTATTGATGATCAGCGTAAATGCAGAGATCATAGAAAACCGAATACTTGCTTGGTTATAGAGTGTTGCAATATTGAGCAATACCCATAATGATAGAAGAACTATCTTCTGAGACCCTACAAACTATAAAATGTTCTGATAATAAGTATTATACCAAAAATATTCATGAAAAAATAGTTGCTCCTAGAATTGGTGCTACCTGAAGGAGAGTCGATGCACAGAATTCCATAAACTGAGGAAAGAAACAATTTTCCATGGGTTGGTGTTTCATGGAATCATGCTTCTTTGTATTGTAATATATACCAGAGCAAATTATTCATAAAGGGTACCACCCACTTGTTTTATTAGATAGGATCAGGATCATGACTGGAAAGGGAAGGGTATGAATATTAAGAATTAGAATTTTGAAGAAATTGAAGTTGTGTGTTGTGGAACTTCATTTTGAAATAAAATGTCTCTTAGCAAGCCTGCCAACGAAAGTCATTATGCTGAATGGCCAGAACGACAAAAACGTGCCAGAAAAGCATGAGAGAAAAATGCATGCAGAGACAATTGAACACAATTAGTAAAGCAACACTGTACTCTGCATTTTACAGCACCATGAACAAAACTTGAAAAACAACACATTACGTATACAAGGAGAAACAAAATACTCAGAGACAACACAAAAAACATGTAAATAAAGAACACATATAATATGCAATTTATAGGACAATATTATGTCCCATGCAAAAAGTCTAAATAATATTAGCCATTATGTTTTCAGCTGTGTGATAATGTGTTGGCTGCTTCTGAAGACATTATGGATACTGTAGCAGCCAGCATACATATTGATAGGCACATATTGATAGTCAGGGGTTAAGTACTGGCAGTGTTCATTTCAGGAGAGAGGACTTACAGAGAGGAATGGTGCCAGCAAACTCTCTAGGCGCATCCCATTTCTGATGTTTGTGCTTTAAAAAGTAACACTTCAGTTATTACCTGGTGTTCCAGCATTTCTGGCAGCAGGAGAGGATTCACATGATGGAAACAGTTGATCTCAGGTCAGCAGGTTAAGTGATGGAGCACAAGCCACAATCATCCCGAGTGTGACATGACGAGGTAAGCATGGCTTCTTTCAGGGTTTGTTGGTGTATTTGTTGTTTTTGTGGCATTTCCAATGAACCAGGACAGTGGAGGAGTTTGCATATGGCTGGATACTGCTTTATGCATTTGCAAGTATTCACAGATAATGTGGCACTATAAATCACATGGTTTGAATTTTTAATTATTTACAGTACATGCTTTTGTACTGTATCCCCATTTATGTGTGTTTTTTCTTCTTGCATTTTATAGCTTGTTTTGCAAGCTGTGTTCATGACATTATAAAATGCACAGTACAGCAACAATTTACTAATGTGGTACTATAAATCACATATTTTGATTTCTTAATTATTTACATTACCTGCTTTTGCATTGTCTCTCCATTTATATATGTTGTTTATTCTTGCGTTATATATGTTTTGTTTTATAAGTTGTGTTCATGGCATTAGAAAATGCACAGTACAGCAACAATTTACTACTTGTGCACATTTGTCACTGTACGGCTTTTTCGTTGGGTCATTTATCACAGCAAGTCTTTTGTTGGTGTTCCTTTGTACTTCATGCTTTGTTGTGCCACTTACTCACAGGATAGCCTCAGGATACCATGAGGAGGTAAATCTATCCATCCATCCATCCATTATCCAACCTGCTGGAGCCAATCCCAGCCAACACAGGGTGCAAGGCAGGACACAAACCCCAAGCAGGGTGCCAGCCCACCGCAGGGCACACACACACAACAAGCACACACTAGGGACAATTTAGAATCACCAATGCACCTAACCTGCATGTCTTTGGACTGTGGGAGGAAACCCACGGAGACACAGGGAGAACATGTGAACTCCACGCAGGGAGGGCCTGGGAAGCGAACCCAGGTCTCTTTACTGTAAGGCAGCAGTGCTACCCACTGCGCCACCGTGCCTTCTTGAGGTAAATCTACCTCAGCATAAATGACATCTCATAATGGGCAACGTCTATCCACAACGCAACACCTGCAGTATGCCATTTAAGAATATTGTCTAGGTGGTGCCATAGTCCACGCTATTCCTATGGAATGGCATTGTGAGGAGTGGAGTAATGAGCACTCAAAGACGGTTCAGGACAGTAACATGCAATGCCCAAAGAGTACATAGTGGTAAGGGCAACATTTTTGTTCATCATTACAATGGGACCTTATGTCCCTTATTGTTATGAGAAAATGCTGGAAGTATTTACTCTGGGGGTAATTATATCCATATTACTAACCGAGAATGGTAAACCGGAAGGCATGGACGCAGGTCTCGGTAAACCGGAAGGCATGGACGCAGGTACACGGCGCAGGAGACATAGTGCGCAGGCGCCAACAGCGAGTGAAGTCTGATCCACCGAGAACGAAGGAGTCACAGCTCAAAAACAAATGAGCTCAACTAACGTAAATAAGAAATGAGGCAACGCGCCCATAGGTAACGACACAGCCACACAATAAAGAGGATTCAGCCCACTGCCCCAGAGTGAAACGAGAAATACTACGGAGTCCACAAAGGTCCACAACACACAGCATAATCAAACCCGAGATAGTACGGAAAGCGCAGTTGCCTACAACGCGCTTCTGAACCATAGCTAACCACCGCAAGCGAATTCTGATACACCACCAAAACCAAAACAGCTCAACTAATGGAAATATGAAATAAAGCAATGACCACAGACAATACGGAACCCTAACCGTCCACACTACACAGCACAGTCAAACCCGACAAAGTACGGAAGGTGCGAGTGCCTACAACGCGCGTCTAACACACCGCAGGCAAACCCCCGAGATGGTACAGAAGCCCCAGAGATACGGACTCCACAGCATATGTGAATCACATTACAGTAATACAATAATATGAGTACTCACAGACAAAACAAACACAAGAGGCTTCGGCGTCCCGCCCCACAATCAAACTGGAGAGAGTACGGAGTCCCCAAACATCCACAAAACACAGTATAGTCAAACCCAAGATAGTACGGAGGATGTATGCGCCTACAGCGACAACCACATAAAACACACACACGGCACCGGAGGTATAATATTAATAAACGAATGCTCCGTATTACATGGACAGAATCCCCAAACGTCCAGAGTACACAGCATATGTGCAGCACATTACAGTGATACATTACTAACAGTTATACGGAACCGTACACGTCCACACTACATAGCATAGTCAGACCCGACATAGTACGGAAGGTGCAGGCGCGTACAACGCACTTCTAAAACACCGCAAGCAAACACTCAGGATAGTACAGACGCCCCAAATATCCGGACTCCACAGCATATGTGAATTACATTACAGTAATACAATATTATAAGTACTCACGGAAGTAACACACACAAGAGGCCTCGGCGTCCCGCCCTACAGTCAAACCAGAGAAAGTACGGAGGCCCCAAACATCCACAAACCACAGCATAGTCAAACCCGTCATAATACGGAGGGCGCATGTGCCTACAATGACAACCACAGAGAACACACACACGACACCACACGTCCACACTACACAGCATAGTCAGACCCGACATAGTACGGAAGGTGCAGGTGCCTACAACGCACTTCTAAAACACCGCAAGCAAAAACCCAGGATAGTACAGACGCCCCCAGAGAAAGTACGGAGGCCCCAAACGTCCACAAACCACAGCATAGTCAAACCCGACATAATACGGAGGGTACATGCGCCTACAACGACAACCACAAAGAACACACACACGATACCACAGGTGTAATATGAATAAACGAATGCTCCGTATTATACGGACGGAATCCCCAAACTTCCAAACTACACAGCATATGTTAGGCACATTGCAGTGATAATGGTTGCTAACGATGCTGTTCACTTAAACGACGACAATCTCCCATTACAGCTGCATTTGCCATAACAATCAACAAATCCCAAAGACAGACCATGGACAGAGTCAGCCTTTACGTCTCTGAGCCTGTATTTAGACATGGACAACTTTATGTTGCCATCTCAAGAGTTCGGCATTCATGCAATGTTAACGTTAAGATTATAATACCCACTCCAATATATCTCATGCATAGATCTGCACATCTATACCTACATAACATAACAATTACACTGCTACTGTCATTTACATATCTTACATAGACCTACAGATGTCGTGGCACTGAACATAATACATATGTGACAATTACCAAGACAGACAATGACAATTACCAAGACAGACAATAATCTCTATCGGATGTATTTCGTGTTACCCAAGACCAGGGGTTGGCGAGCGAAGCGAGCAGGGGGCGGAGCCCCCTAGTGATGGAAGAACAGAAGGGGATGTGGAGTACAGGAGTAGGAATTCCCCAGTCTGGTAGGTGAAGGCAGGAAAACCCAACATTTTACTTCATGGCACCCTTCCACCAAATATATTGGGCAGGCACCATGGGTTGGCCTAGTTCCTTAAATGAAAACTGATGTCCAGCACAGCAGAGACGCCTGGGACGGCTAGGGATACTTTTCCTGTCCAGTCAGGGGCCTAAGAGCCCTATGTGTGCAGTGTTAGTTGAACATGGAATTGAGAAATATTTCAAAAAAGGTATAGAATACATGATTGAGGAAGGATACAGTGCACACCCCATGTGATAATTAGGAAACAATTCTTATGTTTAGTTAGGCCCAGTTGGGAAGTCGGGTCTTGGATTTTTTTTCTGAAAATATCATTAGATGTAATCTCCTGAAATTATTATGTTTTATTGATAAAGCATATTTTTTGTTAATGTGCTTGGTGTTAATTTTGGGTTGGAGGTAGCTCAAAAAGCCCCCTATTGGACACATCATCTAGATAAGGTCATCAATAGGGAGCACTCAATGACAGATATTGTAATGTATGATGTGAAAAAACTTTATTAAACCTACTTAATTGTAAGAGTGACAAATGCAATGAAGCTATCTTTGTGTGTTGTAGCAGCACCACAGGTTTGACCCTGCACATAACTGGCTATTACATCTTAGTTCTGATTGTAGTGTGCAACTGTCTCCTGGTGGCCATGAGAATAATTGATATGCAAATCATTACATTACCCACCAAGCCCTAATGAACATTCATACTGATTTTCATGTTTCTAGATATCAGAGTATATATATATATATATATATATATATATATATATATATATATATACACATACAGTTGATGATAACTGTAGCCTACTTTCTTCTTCAAGAAACATTGCCAATAATAGTAAAATGTTTTTTGAATGCATTTTTGATTGGAAGATTAGTTCATATTGTTGCTAATCTTTTTTCTTGTGACTAATTAAGTATATGCCCGGGTTTTAGCAGATCCATTTTCAGAATGATAAGTAATTTCCAAAAAATAAAGCCCCCCATACAGTTAAAGTTAAAAGTGAAAATAAATTAAATTATATCAAAAATACAATTTCCAAACTATAATATTCTAAATATATTGTTTTTTAACTGATTGGAAGTTTTGAAGCTTAAAGAATTAGATACATAACACAGCACACAATTTTTACAAAAATAATTTTAGTAAAGAGATATAGATTGAATATATTAAAAAAAAAACTCACCATTTGCTTGCTTTGTTGTCGTAGTGGACAGGACAGGTCAAGCTGTGGGTCTCTGTGGACTGGTAGCAGTGATAGGCGTGCTGGATGTGCACAGACAAATTTGACCAGAACTCTTTCTACAATGGGCATTGTGTTCGTTGGACAAGGTTGATTTCCAACATTTATTGATAAAACCTGATGAAAAGCACATTAAAATGAGATCTCGTCATCTTTTTTCACATGTAGACACATTATCATTATGCCCCCACTGATTTCCAGAGAGAAAAAATGTGATTGAGGGGGTATCAAATCTTTTTGTATCAATCCTACTAATTCTTCAATTCAATACCTCAATATTTTCAAAGAGAAAATAACATGGCTGTCCACATGAATATATTATTAAAAAATAATTGCTGGAGGGGAAATAAGTTTATTTGTGATGGTAATGGACATAATCTAGAAAATTAATCTAGAAAATTAAATCTAATTTAAAACTTATTGGGAATGTAGTATTTATTTGTAATGTATTCTTTAATATAAATGTAGGCATTTGCTGAAATAACAGGTCATTCAAAAGAAGTTAATTTGTTTTTTTGCATGCATTTCCACCTAAGAAAAATGGTAATGTACAGCATACAGTATTTGAAAAAAGGACAGATTTACTTGCTTGAAAACTGACTCTTCTTGGTTCTCGGACAGGTGAACGAAAATCTGGAACATGAAACTGTGTCCTTCAAATTTTTATCAAATAGCATTTTATTTAGGTTTGAGAGGTGACATAGTATGGAGGCTGGGGTATGCGTCCCAGGTAGTCTGTACTTGGAGTTTGCACATTCTTCACATATCTGCGTAGGTTTCGTCTTGGTGCTCTGGTTTGCTACCACAATCCAAAGACTTGCGGGATAAGGCCATGTCACATGACACAACCTTTCCAGAGATTTTCAGTCTTAGCCTTCATTTATACTGCATAATCTTAATGAGTCAGAGGCAGTTGGCGATGCTCTCTCGAAGATGGTCACATAATGTATGTAACATGGCCAGCAACTTACTCCCACTAGTCTGCGACTTGATTTAATCTTTAGTTGTAGAGTGGGCTCTGTATGCATAAGAGTTGTCAACCAATTAATGCTTATCTGAAAATAGAATGCATACAGTAGAATGCAGCAACGAGGAGTAAGAAAAATGGGAGATTTGGACCTCACAAACAAAAGTATAGCTTGCCTGTCTAATGTTGTGTGTTTTATGTCAGAGGGTAACATTTTTGTACACTGGGTGTTTTTACATGTAAAAGCCAAGAGATAAAGGGGCAATAGGCACCCTTTGTTCAGACTGGGGCAATAGGTGAAAAAGCAAATTTCCTGAATAATTCTGTTACAGTTATTGTAATGGCTGTCTATAGCATGTAGATGTTTACCTGTCTTGCAAAAGAGTCACCTGCTTTGAAGATCAGACTGCTTTGATTGGTGTCTCATCAACATACAATATTGTGATACAGAACTGTCTGCTTCCTTTGAAAATTAACGCATTCTTGGGATGCTGGTTTCTAATCAGCATACAGTGGTATAGGTACTTCTTAATATTTGGCAACAATACTATTATTTAACAAATGAAAATATGGGAAATTGGTATGTACCATTGTTTAATTGATCATAATGTCGATCTAGGCAGAGACTGAAGCAGTTATATACTTCTGGGCAGTGGGTAGTGTAGGTAGAGATGGTCCCCAAGAATGCTACCAAGACCACATGCAGTGTAGGGACATGCAGGTAGGCGGGTACAGCAGATGAGGGTATGTGGATGACAAAAGTAGAGGCACATGGGTAATGACACCTACCTCCAGGGAGGAAGAGACATCTTCACTAGAGATATGCCAGTTGTGGGTCAGCGAGAGAGGGAAAACTCACGAGAGGAATGAATGAAGCCGGCGGACAAGTAGCAAGGTGTACGTAAGTCGTCGTAACAACATGAGGAACCCAGGAGTGAAACAGAACATTCACTCCACGAGGGAGAGACTCCCACAGTCAGAGAGACTTCTGTTGTGAAACAAGCATTCGGTAAACAGAGTGTCTCAGTGGGACAGTTGGAAGGTAGAATTGTGGTAACATAGCAAGCAAATTGGACTGTGCACCACCAAAGGTTGCATCCTCCACTGTTATGTTTTAAAGAACTTTTAGAGTGTGAACTGTGCGCTCTCTAAGGTTTTTGCGGCCTGATATTTTAGATTCTTATCTGCTTTTATCTTCTTGGTGGATTTTACATTGTTTAGCATAATACAAGTTACTGTGTTTTTTCTTAAAATTGCTGCCATGTCTTTCATCGTGTGTTTACTTGCTGCATAATTTAAAGAAACCTGTGTGCTACTATCTTAATATTTCAAGAGTTCCCAGACTCTACTATAACTGACTGGCGTATTCAGATTAGGTTAGATGTATGTTTAGGTTAGATTACCTATAAGTGTGACATAGACACCCATCACATTTACAAACCATAAAAGAATGGAAAAGAGAAAAAACAAAGGGCAGCGATTGCTGCTGAAATCAGTAAAGCTGTTAATCCTTTGTACAGCGCTGGTTTCATCAGCAAGTGTGTTATTGGTGATCACCGGATGGTTGGCATTCAGACAATATTCAGACAATAAATGTCACGTGGACAGCAATTATCAGTTATTTAAATTGTCACGGTCCAGCAACTAGATTAGCTACTGTGGTCAGCAAATCTTATACCCCAATGCATGAGCTCCAGGTGGATTGGTGTGGCTAAGTTAGCCCTAGTGTGAATATGTCTGTGCATGTGCTCACCCTGCGATCGACTGGCACCCTGTGCAGGGATTGTTCCTGCCTTGCTCCCAATAGTTTGCTGGGATAGGCTCCAGCTTCCCCACAACCCTGCTCTGGATAAAGGGGTTGGGAAAATGGATGGCGTTTTACTCTGTTCATATTTAACTTCGGGGCGGCACTGTGGTGCAGTGGTAGCGCTGCTGCCTCGCAGTTAGGAGACCCGGGTTCACTTTCCAGGTCCTCCCTGCGTGCAGTTTGCATGTTCTCCCCGTGTCTGCGTGGGTTTCCTCCAGGTACTCCGGTTTCCTCCCACAGTCCAAAGACATGCAGGTTAGGTCGATTGGTGATTCTAAATTGGCCCTAGTGTGTGCTTGGTGTGTGGGTGTGTGTGTGTGTCCTGCAGTGGGTTGGTGCCCTGCCTGGGATTGGTTCCCTGCCTTGCGCCCTGTGTTGGCTGGGATTGGCTCCAGCAGACCCCCGTGACCCTGTGTTCGGATTCAGCGGGTTGGAAAATGGATGGATGGATAGATATTTAACTTCTCCACTATTAACAGTTGGGCGGCATGGTGGCGCAGTGGTATCACTGCTGCCTCGCAGTAAGGAGACCTAGGTTTGCTTCCTGGGTCCACCCTGCGTGGAGTTTGCATGTTCTCCCCGTGTCTGCGTGGGTTTCTTCCCAAAGTCCAAAGATATGCAGGTAAGGTGCATTGGAGATCCTAAATTGTCCTCCCTAGTGTGTGCTTGGTGTGTGTGTGCGCCCTGCGGTGAGCTGGCGCCCTGCCCGGGATTTGTTCCTTGTACCTGTGCTGGCTGGGACTGGCTCCAGCAGACCTCCATGACCCTGTGTTAGGATATAGCGGGTTGGAAAATGACTGACTTGACTATTTACAGTACGATTCTTTTACACCTTCTGTCTTTGTTAGTTCCAGAAAATAATTTGTTAATAGGGTTAAGAAAGTAGTATGAAGCTCATTTGAAATGCAAGAGACCTCTTTACAGTTAGCACATCTTTCTAAACAGCGCTGAATGAACCTGGAATCAGTTGCACAGCACACTACATTATATCATAGGAATGGGGGCCATTGTTTACCATTATTAAGAGGCTGTTTCTTACATATGTGAGCATGTTATGTCCAGGCAGTAGTAGATTAGGAATTTCTGGAAAAAGAAACAAAAAATCTGGTATTGGGTTACAAGTAGTTGGGTACAATATGGAGGACTTGCACAGAGTGAGTTTGCTCTTGCTATTCCTTGCTAAGACCTACAAAATTGCACGTTTATTTTTTTATTATTGTGTTTAATCCAGTGGCAGATTGTGAAGACCTGAGTCTATCTCTGCAAAATCAGGCATACCGCAGGAGATACTTCTGGGAAAGTTGTCAGTCCATCACAGGGCACCCTTATGGAGATGGTGGAGGTTAGGGCAACATGTGAAAAGCTGACGTACCCAGGGAAAACCCAAGCCAAGATTCAAACATAGCATTCTGGAGCTGTAAGGTGTTAGGAATTCATTAAGACCATGCAATTGTTATGCACAATATTTTGTTAGAAACACTACCAAATATATTGTGACACCATTTTGTTTATCATCTTGCTGCCATTTTGTGGATTTGCGTAGCAATGACTCCTGCTGCTTGTCACATGCTACTGTTTGTTCATAATCTTTGATGCCATTGCCATGTTACTTATAAAAGATGGCAGTGTATAGTCTGAATTTTAAACTGAATACAGATTAAAGAAGCAAACTCATTAATTATGAAAGGATTTTTGGCTATGTCTCGGAGGGATATTTCATCAAACAACACCCTGTTCATGTCAGGATTACACAATTTCAACAATCTTATAGAAGACAGACTAGCGAAGCTCTAAAGCATTATGGTCATGATTAAATGAAAAATAATTTTATTGTCATTTGTTTTCAGGTTTTAGTCTTTTTTAAATGTTGTAGCCATTTTTTGCTGACTTGTCTACTCTAGATAATAAGACAACTTGCTACTTTATTATCAAAATCTAAGCTTGCTGGTGATCTTATGCAGTTTTATTCAAACAGAGGCACAGGTAGATTGACAGCTGCTGACTCCATGTCTGTTATGGCTCTACAAGCTTAGAAAGTTATTTTAATTCAATTCAGTTCAATTTATTGGAATTACAGTATATGATACAGTACAATAAAAGGCATTTGCTTCTGGTTTGGTTAAAACTGACACATCAAAAATGAGTGACAATACATTGCATCGTGTGACAATATAGTGCAGTAGACAGAGATTATTCTATAAGTCAACAGACATAAAATACATGTAAATAAGCTGCAAAACGGTCAAAAATACTGAATCAGTAGTGCAAACTGGTGGTGCTTACTGTACTTCTTTATAAAATTAACAAGAGAAAATTTTAACTCCAGTCAGCAGGAGATTTTTGCATAGTAAATGAGCATAGTACAAGGGAGACGTATATGGAGAAATAGTAGACCACAGCAGGAGCAAGAAAAATCTGAAGGCACATGCACAATTCCTCATCTCTTTAGCTGTCCTAAAGGCAAAAAATGCAGCTGATGCTAGTAAGAAAAAATAAAATGGCAAGGAAGCAGAAATATATCTTTAAAAAATGAATTCCATGAGCAAATATAAGATGGATAATTTATCAGGTTACAAGGGACAACATCTATGTATTTCTGCATAGCTGTCTTCACACTATGAACTTTATTTAGCTATCTTAGTTCCTTCTGAAAATTACCATGGACAAAAGGGGCATATGTAACCTTTTTTCATTTTCACAACATACTTTATTTAAAATTATTTTCAGCTGGCAGTCACTTTTTCCTTACCTGTTCTCCCAAAGCTCGGCACGTTGCTTTGACCCAGTGCTGAAAATAGTTTCTTGATGTTGGAGCAAATATGGACAAGACAACACTTTCCGGAACCTCTTCACTGAGGTTCCTAAAGAATCTGGAAGGTTCTAGAACCCATGGCTTTGGACCTCCTTCAAAAAGCATATCCTTCGATGAGGCCAGAGTTACCAGAGCAATAGAGGGAGGATCAACAGCCTAATTGTAGCAGAAATAACACAAAAATATGTTTACAACAAGATAGAATCACCATCACTGAATATATTTAGCCATATGTTATTCTTCTGGAAATTCAAAGTGTAAGGGACAGCCGGCAGTTTATTCTGGCCAGAACGCCCCAGTAATGGAAGGATGAGGGAAGGCAGCTTATCAAGGACACTGCCTCCTCCAAGACGACAGATGGCAGCTTCCCTGGACTGCAGCGGTGCCCTGGATGCCTGCAGGGCACTATGGGACTTGGAGTTCAGCACCGTGGGTGCTGCCAAGGGACACTGTGGGAAGTTGGTGGGAAAACAAATTCTCGCCTACCCCGGAAGTACTAATGGACTATGACAACGGAAGCCCCAAAGTACTTCTGGGCTGATTGAAAACCTGAATTCTCCAGCTGTCCCGGAAGTGCTGGCAAGTCACGTGGCAGGAAGAACAGAAGCACTTCCGGGTCCAGAACTATATAAAGGACTGATGGGAACCCAGCAAGGGAGCCGGAGTTGGGAGGAGTGTGACGGAGCTTGTTGGGAGGTGTAGTGGAGAAAAGTATTGTGTTTACTTATTATTGTACTGCCTGTTTGCTATGTCTGGGGTGTTTTGGAGGCAATACAAAGGAAAAAAATGTAAAGAATTCTTCTTGGTGTGTCAGCATCTGTCTGTTTGGTCTAGCAGGGCAACAGCGACCCCTGGTATTCACAAAACTTAACTAAAATCTGCAAAGGCATATGGGTCATGTTGATTCTGCAACTAACATTCTTACTTGCTGTTTTTTGTGGAAGCTTGCAGGATGCACTTGTCCACATCAGATTAAGGTAATGATTGTGAATCCCAACAACTTCTTTTATTTATTTTATTAAAATCAAGTAACATTCCATACAAGCAGGTCAAACTTGACAAAACTAAGTTCAACTAAGTTCATCCATGAGAAAGGGAGCAAGGCCAACAGCCAGAGTAAAACTTTAAGAATCCTTTTCCCGAATTTAAGTGCCAGGTTTTAAAAATGTTTTGTATAGATCCTCTAAGAGAGAGTTTGATTTTTTCCAGTTTGAAATAATATATAACATCAGTTACCCACTTACTTTAAAGAGGAGAGTTAGGATTCTTCCAGTTGAGCAAAACAAGTCTACTTGCCAATAGTGAAGTAAACACAATTATAGTTTGTTTGTCCTTCTCCACTTTAAACCCATCTAGAAGTACACCAAACACAGTTGTTAGTGGATTAGGAGGGATTGTGACACTAAGGTTGTCTGAAAGGCATTTAAAGATTTTGGTCAAGAATGATGTTAATTTGGTGAATGTCTAAAACATATGGCCTAATGAGGCAGGAACTTGATTGCAACGTTCGCAAGTTGGATGTTGCCCTGGAGATAGTTTTGACCATTCTTCCATGCAAAATCTCTCCAGTTCAGTTAAATTTGATGGGTGCCGAGTATGGACAGCCTGCTTCAAATCATCCCATAGATTTTCGATGATATTCAAGTCAGGGGACTGTGACGGCCATTCCAGAACATTGTACTTCTCTCTCTGCATGAATGCCTTTGTAGAATTCGAACTGTGTTTTGGGTCATTGTCTTGTTGGAATATCCAACCCCTGCGTAACTTCAACTTTGTGATGGATGCTTGAACATTATCCTGAAGAATTTGTTGATATTGGGTTCAATTCATCTGACCCTTGACTTTAACAAGGGCCCCAGTCCCTGAACTAGCCTCACAGCCCCACAGCATGATGGGACCTCCACCAAATTTGATAGTAGGTAGCAGGTGTTTTTCTTGGAATGCGGTGTTCTTCTTCTGCCATGCAAAGCGCTTTTTGTTATGACCAAATAACTCAATTTTTGTCTCATCAGTCCAAAGCACTTGGTTCCAAAATGAATATGGCTCGTCTAAATGAGCATTTGCATACAACAAGCGACTCTGTTTGTGGCGTGAGTGCAGAAAGGGCTTCTTTCTCATCACCCTGCCATACAGATGTTCTTTGTGCAAATTGCCCTGAATTGTAGAACGATGTAAAGACACACCATCTGCAGCAAGATGTTCTTGCAGGTCTTTGGAGGTGATCTGTGGGTTGTCTGTAACCATTCTCACAATTCTGCACATATACTGCTCTTATATTTTTCTTGGCCTGCCAGACCTGCTGGGTTTAACAGCAACTGTGCCTGTGGCCTTCCATTTCCTGATTACATTACTTAAAGTTGAAACTGACAGTTTAAACCTCTGAGATAGCTTGTTGTAGCCTTCCCCTAAACCAGGAGACTGAACAATCTTTGTTTTCAGATCTTTTGAGATCTGAATGAGGATCCCATGCTGTCACTCTTCATAGGAGAGTCAAAGGGAAGCACAACTTGCAATTGACCTCCTTAAATACCTTTATATCTCATGATTGGACACACCTGTCTATGAAGTTCAAGGCTTAACGAGCTAATCCAACCAATTTGGTGTTGTAAGTAATCAGTATTGAGCAGTTACATGCATTCAAGTGCCACAGATAAAAGCATCTCTATCTTGAAGTACTTCCTACATTGGTTCCATATTCTGAGTGAATGAAGCACAATTGGGTTGTTAGTATATTGACAATAAGTCGTATTTACTGGGGTACAAAACAAGGAATATAAAGAAGTTTTGCAGGGTTTCATTTCTGTTGTGTACCAAGCCTGTGTGTGTTCATCTATTTGTGTCAATGTCCAGGATGTATAATTGCCGCCCAGTGATAAAACTGAAAGTTAAGTAGAGTTTTATTTAGGTCTTTGTAGGGTTGCCCTTCGGATGCGTGGATATTTTGAATTCCAAATAAATGAGGTAATGATTGAATCTAACTTCCTAAAAAATAATTTGTTAATGTAAATAGGAATGCTTTGAAATAGAAAAACAAGTTTAGGAAGGATATTCATCTTGACAATATTAATTCTTCCATCTAAATGGTTAAGTTTTTCCATGCAGACAGCAAAATTTTGTTGATAAAGAGCTTGATGTTTACTTGTGATGTTTACCCCTAGGTATTTAAACTGACCTACGATGATTAAAGGGAAGGTGTCCAATCTAATATTGTGTGCTAGAGAGTTCAATGGAAAGAACACACTTTTATTCAAATTAATTTTGAGTCCAGAAATCTTTTGAAATTCTACTACTGCTGTTAGGACTGCTGGCACAGTATTTTGTGAATCTGATATACGAGGGGTACCCAAAAATAACCGGAATTAAAAAAAAAATTGTTTTAATAATTTTTACTTAATGAAACTTTAGTCTCCTTCAAAGTACTCTTCATGTGAATAAATGCACTTTTCAAAAAGGTTTTCCCACTGTTGGAAACATTTTTGTAATTGCTGAAGAGGAATGTGTCCAATGCCTGCAGTGATTTTTTCTGCATTCTCAATACCATGCAGTACAACGCTGAGACTGAACATGATCAGAAAAAATCATGTTCAAATGACATATCGTTTTCAAATAACAATGTTTTTGTGCATGGATGTACAGTATGTGTGCATGCGCGAGAGAGGCAGAGACAGATTTGATGTCATTCAAGTGGTTACTGGAATATAAAATAACCACTTTCACAAAAGTATAGTGAAACAAGTGTACTTTTTTTTAAGAATAAAACTGAATTAAAAAAAAATTCAAGTAACAAGATACCACAAAGACATGATTCACCAGCGTTTGTGTGTCTGCTTAATTCCCTTCAGCGATATCTTTTACAAGTAGTAAAACTTTACACTGGCTGTTACAGACTCAAATCAAATGTATGTTTTTATTATGTAATAGTAATAATAACAGCAGCTCACTACTCAAAATGGTAAATGGGGAGAGGACCCAGGATCAAACCTGCAACCACTTTATTATGAAGCAGCAGTTCTTACCTTGGCACCTCCCAAGCAGACATGTTGAAATTGTCTCGATTGATAATTGGGCTTCGCTTTGTACAAATTGATAGTAACATGTACATTGAATAATTTATTTTTCTTGAATAAAGGCACATTTGTTTTGTTAAACAAGTGTTTATCTGATATTTGGACTTCACACATTATACACTTCATGTCAACATTTTGTCATTTTTACTATAACATGCAAAAAAGTTTCTGTTTTAGTTATGTGTTCAACATTTCTTGCCTCACATTTCCTGTCATCTTAACTTTACCCAGATTATTGTTGACATGGAACACACATAAAATATATGAATTCCAAATAACAATATATTATTTACCCTCTACAATTCCAGACACCTCACACCTAGATAAACAGACTTGAGCTGGGAGAACCTCAGTTGCATCGGTGGGGAATGGGATAGCAGGTTGCTTGTGCTGATTGACACATTTGCAAAACAAAGACACTGATGACGAGGTGTGAGGGAATTAAAGGAGGCCTGACATTGTGACTTTTTTTTATAGGTTTCAGGGATTCTAGTGTTAAACTGAGTAGAATAAATATGGAATTATAGTAGTCACTAAATGTGTGCATTATATTTTTATGGTCAATGATTTTGTCTTTGTCTGTGTTGGTAATTACTGGTATTGCATTGCGAGCTTTCTGTTTGTGGATTTGTTGAGCTAAGATATTATTGGCCTTTTCACCATGTTCATAGTAATGATGTTGTGATTTAAAAATGAGCTGTTCCATTTCTTTTCTTGTCAAGAGGTTCAATTCTGAATGTAAAGCCTGTTTTTTTCTATAAAGAGCCTCATTTGGACACCTAACGTCTTCTTGATCTATTCTGGTAATTTCACTGATTAATTCTGATGCCTTCTTGGTTTCCGATTTATTTTTGTGGGATAGATATGAAATAATCTGTCCTCTTAAGAAAGCCTTCAGAGCTTCCCAGAGTATTCCTGTAGAGACCTCTGAGGGTATATTTGTCTCTAAGAAAAAGCCTGCGTGATGGAGTATGTGGGATGTAATTTGAACTCCATGATCAAAGGGGCGTGGATGAAGATAACAAGAGCGTAATACTTGATTTGATCGTGAGCAGGAAATTGTTATCTACAAAGAAATAATCAATTCTTGAGTAACAGTTATGTACTGGTGAGAAGAAGGAATATAATCTTGAGCTTGGGTTTAGAAATGTCGTGTAGCTTCCCAACAACTTCTAGCTACTCCAACAGCAACAGTTAGTCATTATTATTTTTGATTAAACTTGTTTTTAAATAAAGACTGTACTCATAAGATAGTAATTAGATATGCTACTTCCTGCTAGCGATGCATTACTGCAGTTTCAGAGGGTAACAAATTTGAGGGGGGGAAGCACATAGACAGACAGACAGGATAGGTGAAGAAAATGCTGTGCTTTCAAATGAGGAGTAACTACATGAAAAGGGAAGCAAAACAAACATGACTAATATACTTAAGACACCAGGCTAATTAATGGATTGTACATCCATTAAAAACTCAAAATGCTGTCTTTCATCAAGACTCTCAATGAAACAGAGGACTTTGCCTTACAATTCTGAAAATATTACTTGTATACTACTACTACTACTACTACTAATAATAATAATATAGCACTTTTCTCACTACTCAAACCTTTCTACATAGTGAGTATGGAGCCACTTCAACCACGACCAATGTTCAGCATTTACCTGGATGACAGCTATTTTGCACCAGCACACTCACTGCACGTTAGCCGTTAGGTGGTAAACGAGTGAGAGATAGTTAGTCAATTAGAGACAGGCGATGATTAGGGGGACAGAGTTGCAAGTCAGTAATGGGCAAGTTAGCCAGGACTTTGGGATACACCTTGCACTTACAAAGGATGCCCAGGGATCTTTTATGACCACAGAGAGTCTGGACCTAAATTTCACATCTCATCAAAAGAACAATGCCATTGTTACAGCAAAGTGTCCCTGTCACTGCGCTGGGGCGTTGGGGTTCACATTCAGACAGTGTCTGTCTAGGACAATGTTTCAAGTCTTCCTCAGTTATCTAATGCATTTCACAAACATTTTCAGATTTTAATTGTCCTTATTGCGAGTGGCTTGTTTAAAAAGATAAATAAAAAATATAATTTAAAATGTATTTATTTTTTTAAAGATGGAGCAGTTAACACTACAACTTGTATAAGCAATGTGTATTTTAAATATTTAAAGTTCTGCCATTAACGTAAACTGGCAGACCTCAAGGGCGAAAGTAGATAAAGGATGGGGAGATTACATCTTTATCTTAAAAAGACAAGCAGAGGTCAATTTCAGGAATCAAACTATTATGTAACAAAGCCCAATACGCAAATCAAAATCAAAGTCTTAGGCCCCGTCCACACTTCTACATTTTCATTTACAAACACATACATTTGTCTTATTATGTACCTCTTCCCTGGTTGGATTGTGCTCATTACAACATGTCATTCCCTGACTTTCACAGAAGAAAAAACATATTCCAACACTGCTTTTCATGATGCTTGTTGTAGTGCTTTCCTTTATACACCAAAATTGTGTTTTGTGCTATTTTTAGAAATGTGGTCAAGTGACTGTTCACACTGCATGACAAAGTCGCCAGTCGTACATGTGATCAATCTGCAGGACCACTTTCGATTTGACTGACATGCCGCAACATGGGTGCTCAGATTATACATGTACTATGCACAGTCACTGCGGTCACTGGAAGATGAATTCCAGGAAATTTGATTGCAACATTAGAAAATTGACTTGTGAAACTTCTGATACTACAAGACAGCCATTTTTCTGATTGGGCTGTCGCACAATTGGGTACTGAAACCACTCTCATACTTCATGTGAAATGAAGCTGAAATTGAATCAACTCTGAAAATCAGTTGGTGACTGCAAATCAAGGTTAAAATTGTGCCAAAACTACACAAAAAGTCTGGTTTAAGACATCTATGCTGCATGCATGTCCAGTGTAGGTGAATGATTATGTTGAATGTGTTTATAGTCATTTTAGTACGGATTAGAATACTTAAGTAAGGATTCAAAAATGCTAGTGTGGAAGGAGACCTTTTTCGTTTAAAAATACGATTTTTAAATGAAAATGTAGTAGTGTGGACATAGCCTTAGAAAACCTACCCAAGAATTCAACAAACCAGAATGAACCAAAAAAATATCGCTTGCTAAAGGTTTTTAGGAGTTATCCACAAACTAGGACAGCAAGTCCCACACAGCACTTGCTGAAATAGCATTGCAGCGATGACATCACATGATGCCTTTAGCACTGCACACTCATATCATAACAACAAGTGCTCAAAATGGTGGCACCCATAAGAAAAAACAATATGGCATCACAATAATTTCAAAATTTGAGTGTAAAATAAAAATCTCAAATCTCAGATCAAAGCCAATGTACAAAATGAAAGTGAAAGTAAGTACTTCTGGTTTCGCAATCCCAGAAAAAAATTAACAAGCCCCAGATAATTATTTATTAAATTCGGAATGCATTAAATAGGCTAATGTAACATTAGAAAATTGAAACAGGAAAAACAGGCTTGCACTAAACATCTATTATGAAAAACTTGCACATTATTTTCATTTCTGATTACTGGGCAGCATTGCAGGCTGTATGACAAAGCTGCTTTCACAGTAAAACTGCCATGCAGTCAATAACATTTGTCACTGCAGCCCCCAATAGTGTTTAAATGTGAACAGATCATCAGTCTAAAAAGACTTTTCTTTAATAACCCTAGCAATAAAAGTGCACATAACAAACAACAGCATCCGTTAATTATGTGTGGAAAATACACTAATAGTTTAAAACACTACACACAGAAAGTTACTGCTATTTGACACTGAGTTTAAACAGATTTGTATCAAATTACAGTTGCTTTCAATTTTTGTAACTTAATGAAATGGAATGGAAACCATTTTGAAATGTTAACTTTGCTCTACTCACATATTACGCAGCTCAACACAGTACAAGTAAGTTAAACAGATCACTGTTCTATATATTAATGAAGATTTTTCTCCCACAACTGTACTTAATGGCTTATACTCCTGACCCATTTTATTCTGCAGTGTGTGCTTACAGTCCATTCATACCACTCATGTGCATAAAGGAACTTGGAACAAGAAACCATAAGCAGGATTTCAAATCCTCATTAAAGCTTAATGTTTAGCTTTTATCTGTAGTAAATGTTAATTGACTTTTAGCTCATAACAAAACACATTTTGTGGCTCAAACCAAATTTTTTTGTGTTTTTTTTTTGTATTGTCAAACAGGAACCAAAACAGACTGACACATTTTAAATTGAAATATTTTTGCCCCATTATAAAGATGAGTTAATTATTAAAACAGCCTTAAAATCCGTAAGATAAATTGCTTAATACACACAAATGCAAAATGCTTGCACAATATGTCAGGCATCTGCTTGTCAAAGCCACACTAGGGTTAGAAGGGGGTAGAAGGCAGAGAGTCAATAAAAAAACAAAACACCAGAGACAATCCATACTCTACTATTAGAACCAGCAAATGTGCAAGTTGGCATCTACTAGAGTGTGTAATTTATACGTTTAAAATAAGAGCGGCCAATACTAACAATAATATCGGTAAGCAATTAACACTAGAATCCCTGAAGCCTACGAAAAAACTTATAATCCTGGCCCACCTTAAATTCCCTCGCACCTCTCCATTCAGCGTCTTTTGTTTTGTAAATGTGTTGATCAGCACAAGCAGCAAGCAGCCTGCTGTCCCATCCCCCCCTTGACGGAGCTCAACTCAGGCAAAACGTTCTCCCAGCTTAAGGCTCCTTATCTGTGTGTGAGGTGCCTGGAGGTGAATAGGGTAAATAATACAGTATATCGTTATTTGGAACACATGCATTTCATGTATGTTCGGGGTCTACAAATATCTGGTTAAGTGTAGGATGAAAGGAAATGCGAGGCAAGAAATGCTGAACACATACCTAAAGCAGAAACTTTTTCCATGTGTGGCAGGAGGCTGAGGGTCAGACCCAGCTAGGACGCCTAGAAGGATCGGGAGGCAGACTATACGTCCCCCGGGCCACGAGGGGGCAACCATCCTGGATAGTGTGGGGACCACGGGGACGGAGCCTGGAGGCTCAACCCCATTGGGACCCATGGCCAATGCCAGGGGGCACCCCGAGCCTCATAGAGCCCAGGATATCTACACTTCCGCCACACCTGGGAGGACTGATGGAGGACCTTCCAGGGACACCCGGGAGTGCTTCCGGGTGCTCATGTGGCACTTCCACCACACCAGGTAGTGCCGCCGTAAGAACGTCAGCAAGCACCTGGAGTACGTCCGGGTGACTATAAAGTGGGCTGCCTTCCTACAGTCGAGGAGCTGTAGTCGGGTGCTGGAGTAGGACGAAGCTCCAGTGAGGAGAGGAAGGGCGGCCCATGGACATTGAAGGCCCGTAGAAGGGTGTTGTGGTGCTGGAAGCACTGTTTGTGTGGGACTTGGGTTTTGGAAACTTTTGTTTAATAAACATGTGTGTTTTAGAACTGACGGTGTCCGTTTGGTTTGTGTCCGGGCTGGTTATCTCACACATGTTATACTAATAGTGACGTGAAGTGTATAATGTGTGAAGATAGTCCAAATATCAAATAAACACGTGTGCTTTTATTCAAGACTATAATCAAAGAAAAAAAAAGCATTTGATTTACAAGTTACTGTCAATGAGTTAAAAACCCATTGACAGGATGTTGATGTGTTCTTGAATGGTGTAGTGGTAAGAACTGCTGCCTTGTAACTCAAAGGTACTAATGTTAACAGACGGCTGTGCACAGACTGACAGGATATGACAGTCAGTCAGTCAGTATCCAACACGCGCTGTATTCTAACACAGGGTCACGGGGGTCTGCTGGAGCCAATCCCAGCCAGCAAAGGGCGCAAGGCAGGAACAAATTCCAGGGCAGGGGCGCCAGCTCACCGTAGGGCACTACACACACAACACACACCACCCACCCACACCCACACACTAGGGACAATTTAGGATCGGCCAATGCACCTAACCTACACAGACATGGGGAGAACATGCAGGGAGGGACCTGGTAAGCAAACCCAGATCTCCTTACTGCGAGGCAGCGCGCTACCACTGCGCTACCGTGCCCGCCCCAGGACATGACAGGATATTGAAAAAAGTTATCCCTGACTGCCATGTTTTGCAGTACAGGACTTACTTATGGCATAATTGGAGGTCCATGTCCTGATATGAGGAACAGCTAGCGATAAGAAGACCAAGGCCCGTTCAAAATTTGTTTGGGCTCAGGAATGCAGGCAGTTCTGTGGCAGCTAGACGGACTACCTGGGGGGGTATTCGTTAATAAGGAGATATTTCCAGGGATGACAGCAACAGTGGCCTCAAGAATGGCTTTAAGCTATCACAACCACACTGAACTATTAAATAAAGAGTCAGATGGTGAACTGGGACAAGGTGATAACCTGGAAAAGAGGTAGTTTGGCCAGTAGGATTATAGACACAGGTAGAGAAAGAGCGAGCTACAGAACTGTGCTTGTAGTCATCAGATTGTTTAGGTCAAGAGAAGCAGCAAAGTTTTATTGTTGGTCTGTTCTTCTGCTTCTCTATATTTTACACTTGACTATTCCCTCGTTTGTGTCTTCTTTGAAAAATACACCATTAATTTTTCAAAAAGAGGTTGTTTTTTTGGCAATTTTTGCTCAGGTTATGGTAGCATGCTGAAGTTCCCATGTGGTGAAACATTAAAAATTGAATTATCTGTATTTAAAGAATAAAAGCATAAGAGATTTGCTGCTTAGCTTGAAGGCATGTTAATTGAAACCAGCAGTTGTTGATTTTGTCCTTGACTGTATCCAATGTCATGTTCCAGAATTACAGGGGAGGTAAATTACAAGTTCCAGTGGGATTCTTTCAACTTCGTTTTCTTGGAAGATGCAGCTGGAAATCGTAAAAGCTATAGATATTGCTTGGTAGTTTTTAGTAGTGGATATTAGTATTAGGAATAACTCCTCTTCGTTGTTGCATTGAAGGTGGGAACAATATATCTAAACTTTGAGATACTTATGGGTGTTCTCCATTTTCAAATCAGAGAATATTCAAATTATCAATGGGTCATCTTGCAGGGCTCTCTGGGAAACACCTATGAAACAGCGTCGAAAAGGCCACTCTGGCCTAAGTAAGTAAACTCAAGGCCTCATTCGTGCTATGGCAGAGTCAATCATATCTTTGTTTTTTTTTAACCTTTTGAACTTCCCAAATGAGATATCAATGAAGTGTATCAATACGGTCTAATCTCCACACTCTTGTCAATCCTCGTTCACCTAACTTTTTCAAGTCAGGATTTGAAAGTCCCTGAAGTATTACTGCTTGGTAAACGATTTCATGTATCTATCAACATATTGTTTGTGTGAAAATAAACTTTCTTTATGTCCTTAATCAGCTTTGTAATCTGGTAATTCTCTTGGTTTGTCCTTTAATCACTGCTGCTTTATTTTCACATCTGTCTCACTTGTTTCAAAGATGACACTCATTTGATTCCATGTCAGAGGTTATTAAAAATGAACATTTACTGTTTTTTCTGTCCTTTTTTCTGCTCTGTTCTTGGATTATGTTTCTGGATCATGTACTGGGACCTGTTTGCTATGGATTGCCTTTGTAGGCCAATGTTTTTGACAACTTTTGGCCTTTCAAGTTTTTTCTTTGTATTTTTCTATTTTGGTTAAAGAAATCTGTTTATAAATATTTCTTGTTTGACCTTTTTTTATACAATTTTAAGGTTTACAGTCATCTACTTGTCTTGTGTTTGTGATACTTTTGGGACATTTTTTAAGTTTATTTTTTAAGCTTCAATTCCTTTTGAGCCTGTGAGGTCTGAGGCCACTAAGAATTACAATGAAGCCCATTGGGGTGAAGCCATTTACATGCAGGCAAAGGGGGCTTGGCCTGGTCAGTCAAGCCTTCTGAAGGCCTCGCGTTCGTTTAACAACGTGGAAGACGCCATATCATTACAGTTACAAAAATCAGCCTACGTTTTTAAAAATGGCTTATGGACTAATCTATTGTGCAAGTTTATGGAATGAAACCTTTAGGAAGATATTCTGTGTTGTGAGCCACACCCTCTGCTCTACCCAAAACTCCAGGGCAGGATTTCTTTTTGCGATCCAGGAATTATTTAACAGAGGGTTATGCCTCCTGAACCTGCTGACAAATTTCTTTCTGCCTAATAAGGTTTTCTACCACACTAGGAACACAATGTGATGTACACAAACACAGAAACACCAAGTAGATCACAAAAAAAAGATCATTAACAAAATTTTGACAAAACACTAAACCATAATACACGACCTTGTATTGAAAGCAACCAGAACCAGTGGTTGTATTAAATGCTGTTTTTCTTCTCTTATTCTGATTAGATTACATGCACTGTGGGGATCAAGCTTTAGGAGAACGGTTGGACCATTAACCTGATTACTCAGTGTTATAATCAAAGGTAGTTGATAACTGCTCTAAATTATAAGCTTATTCAGTTTTGGGGATGTAACTCCCCATTTTTTTAAGAAAAAAAAACCAGCATCAAATGGACAATTGCACTGCTGAGTACATTCAATAGCTAAGTTTTCAGGCAACAATGCAACAAGGCTGCTGTTAGAAATTCCATAGCACAATCGTCAACTATTTAGCAGGTAAAAGATGAAAGTGTTAAGGATGAAAATGACCATTTAAGTCATTTGTTACTAATAGTTCATCATAAGGCACACTCCTCACACATACACCTACACTTTCCGTAGATAGATATGAACACAGAGAAGAGAAAAGCTGAGAGGGAGTGATACTAAAGTAAAAGCACTGTCAGAAATGCATTGTTAATATGCTTTGATTTCAATGTATTATAAATTTATTTTCATCTGTTATTATTTTTATTGATAATTATAGTCATCGTGTCCCCTATTTTTTCCAATGAGTACCACCACTTTAAACTCCTAGGTCACTTTTATGCTGTCTGGTTATAAAGCGCGTAAAGCATATAACACTTTACATTATGGCAGCCATGGCTTATAAGACTGCAGTATGTCCCATATTTTTCGCTCCTTAAGACACACCTGACCATTAGACGCACTTAGGTTTAGAGGAGGAAAACAAGAAAAACAATATTCTGATCCAAATGGTGTACTAATATATTTAATAAAATATAGCAGAATAATATTTCAACCATGTATGAAAGTCAACAGTGGTATTAAGAGCCATCATCACTGTCATTAAAAAAATGAGGAGAGACTTTAAGGTTGAAGCACTCTTCTAGTTTTCTGGAAACCCCAAGAACTCCTCATCGCTGGTGTCAGAATTTATGAAGCTCAGTTACTCACATACACTTTGGAGGAGCACGTACCTATCTTCACGCGGCATAACCTGTCCAAAGCCACCAGGGGACAAAGCACGTTTGGACCAATGCTCCCTGAAGACATATCACCAGTCTAGTCCCATCTCTATTTGTAATGTCACAAAGTCCTTCATCTCGTCTTTTGTTGTGGGTTTCCACTTTGAAAAGCGAGAATGCGTTGCAAACGCAGCCCGCAATTCAAAAAATTGCTCTGCATACCCGTTTGTCTCATCTGACAGTAGCTGAAAGGCAGCATCAGGAGAGAGCAGCATGAAGTAGTCCAGCGGCTGGTAATCTGTCGAGTCCAACAGCAAGCCATGACAAGTACTACCTTGCTGAACGTAAATCAACATTCACCTAAAGTTTTTAAAACCTTGGCTCAGTTTACCCAGCTTAAAAGGACAGAGCTCAAAAATTAAGAAAAAAGAGGCAAATCTTTATAGAGGATATACTCTGCCATACCTCTGTCTATGGATCTTTTTATAGTAAAGGGTGCTTGAGGACAGTTTTAAGAAGGTTTTTACTTTCAAAAGTAATAATTTAAAGTACATTACTTAAAACAAAACTATTAAGGTTCACTAGAAATGACACAAGTTTAAATCCTAAGGCAGTTGAAAGCTGCTATAACTGTTATGGTTTTACCAGGACTCTGTTCTTGGTTTCTGTTTTAGTAACATGTTTTTACACATGTGTTTTTGTGTATTTTGTTCTTTTTTTAATATTAGAATTCCATGCGAGTTCATTTTTAATTTGGATTTTTACAAAGTTTAATTTTGTTCACATCTTGTTTTTCTTTGTTTATGTAATGCACGTTAGAAGTGTCAAGTGACCATGAAAGTGATGCTATAAATATGTGACGGTCACATCATGCACCATCTCACAATAAATACACTATGTTCAAAGTTCTCTTCTAGTTGTAAGTAGTAGGCCCTAATGTTGGTCTTGTGAGTCTAATGTTGACTTCATTTTGACCATACATTTTGAATAACAAAAAAATTGCCCAATTCAGTTTTGATCTTTTGGTTTTCACCCTTTGCTTTGCCTGTCTAAATCTCTGTCTTGATTAACCATCTCCTGGATATTTAATTTCTCAAAATAATCCTAGGACATGTATTGTTATACATTAACGGTCAGAATTAAAGAACAAATCACATTTATGTACTGTAATTTGCAAATTCACTACTTATCTGAATCCATTTTTTTCTCAACATGATATAGATAGAAGTGACATATTGTAATCATATTTCAACAGTGAAAACTATTCCACATCTTAAAAGATTTAAAAAAATAACTGAGGAAAGTCAGTGATTAAAGATAGAGGATGAGTTGTATTACTTAACGGGTGGTTGTGATCTGGCAATGCCTTAAATACCAAGCAACACCAACCAAATGCCTACATTGGTAGGCATTTTGCATGATGATGTGCCGCTGTAGGGTAACTGAAGCACTGCGATGTTAGACTGTTCAAATGAAGGCTGATGGGACAATCCTCTCAGCCATTGGAAGAGAAGCTGGTCATTCCAGGAGCACAATTTCTCAAATATTGAAGCTGTACAAAGAAAGAAGTAATTCAAGTCTCAAAAAAAGGCCTCCATAAGACAAGTAAATGAGAAAACAGGATGATGCAGAGTAACAGTTAGACACTGCACCTGGAATTGCCTGTCAATTCAGTGCTGAACAGGGCAAGCATTCCTCTCAATATAGTTTCTCATCGAGAAATGTGGCTAAATGCCCACTCCAGAGTGATCAAGCCTCTCATCAGCAAGAAGAGTAAAACAGCTAGACTAGCCTCTGCTGAGAAGCATATTGTGTGGAGTGAGGAGAACTAATCCAAAGTTTATTTCAGTGATGAAACCAACCAAGTTTAATTTAATTAATTCAGATAGGAAACATTGTGTTAAGTGACAAACTGGGGAAAGACTGAACCCAAAGTGTTTGAAGAAGTCAGAAAGGTTTGGAGGAGGAGGTGTCATGGTGTTGTGCCTCTCATACAGCATGCATAATACGTACCAAAACCCTCTTTCGGCAAACAGGCAGATACATCCCTGCAAGCATTACTCAATTAGCCAGCCATTTGTATGCATGACAATGCCACACTGCAATAGAAATTCTTAAAAGCAGAGAATATCGAAATGATGAACTTGCCAGCCCTGAGTCGTGATCTGAACTCTGACTCTCAGGAAGATACTTGGCAACATAGTTACGGCAAGGAAGCCTGCTACAGTTAACACATGTGGAAGAAGCTGGGTGACCACTGGAACAAATTCAAGTCAAAGCGATGCAAGAAAATTGGTCATGTCCTGTTGGTGCAGAAATGTTAGTCATTGAAAGCAAGGGGCCTCTACACTCTGCACAAAATATTGAAAGGTATAATCATCAAAAAAGCACTGAAAAAATTTGAATGCAGGCTTCTTTTCCAATACAGATATAACAGAATCTCTAATTTTGATAACTACTTTTCCAAAATTAAATGTTTTTTTTTTTAATGTGTTTTTTTGCCTAAAACATTCTAGTAGAACAGCAACTATACCTACAGCTACTGTGGCTTTAAATTTTGAAGCAGTGACAGTCACCAATATTTGAAAGAAACAATTTTTCATAAATGTTTCGCTTAATTTTGTTTACTAGAGCACTAGAACAAATCTAGATGAGGAAGGTCGGAACTGACCTTATCAGCTGTCTGCAGTTTCAATTCAGGCAGACCCCGGCTTCATTTAAAAGGGAGCAGTGGAATGATGACTCCGTGAAATTTGCAAAAAATGCAGTTGTTCCGATAGACAGGCCAACACACACTATATCCCATGCCACAGGATACCTACTATGTATTAAATAATGACCTGTTGTTTCGGGTGGCAGAACATAAGGGCAAGGTGCGGTCCCTGTTATTAGTTCCACCCAACGACTCTACCGGCGACAAATCTGTGAACTGGCTCATACCCAACTCCTGGGAGCCCATCTGGGCCCCAAGAAAACATTATAGTGGATCAAGCTTTTTTTGGCCTGGGATTAATAAGGAGGTCCACCACTTTTGCATGTCCTGTTTGGAATGTCAATTGTGGCAGATTCCTAGAACGGACAGTGCTCCTTTAGTCCCACTACCCTTAATTGACATTCCCTTTGAGCGAATTGGGATTGACCTGGTGGGACCCCTAGAACCCTCAGCCAGGGGACATAAATATATAATGGTCCTGGTAGATTATCCTACCTGATATCCTGAAGCTGTTCCATTGCACTCAGCAACGTCCAAGGCTATTGCATGGGAGTTGGTAGGGGTCTTTGCACAAGTTGGTATCCCTAAAGAAATCCTGATGGATCAAGGGATGCCATTTACCTCAGAGACGTTCAGGGAGACTGTCAAGTTACTAAAAATAAAAGATTTATATACCTTGGTATATGGAAGAGGCAGTGGTGCTGTAAGAATTATGTTTCTGGACTTCTCTAGTGCCTTCAGCACCATCCAACCTCGGCTACTTAGTGACAAGCTGACAAAGATGGGAGTAGATTCATACCTGGTGGCATGGATTGTGGACTATATTACAGACAGACCTCAGTATGTGCGTCTTGGGAACTGCAGGTCTGACATTGTGGTCAGCAGCACAGGAGTGCCGCAGGGGACTGTGCTTTCTCCAGTCCTGTTCAGCCTATATACATCGGACTTCCAATACAACTCGGAGTCCTGCCAATTGCAAAAATTCGCTAACAACACTGCTATCGTGGGCTGCATCAGGAGTGGGCTGGAGGAGGATTATAGGAACCTCATCAAGGACTTTGTTAAATGGTGTGACTCAAACCACCTACACCTGAACACCAGTAAAACCAAGGAGCTGGTGGTTGATTTTAGGAGACCCAGGCCCCTCCCGGACCCCGTGATTATCAGAGGTGACTGTGTGCATAGGGTACAGACCTATAAATACCTGGGAGGTGCAGCTGGATGTTAAACTGGACTGGACTGCCAATACTGATGCTCTGTGCAAGAGAGGACAGAGCCGACTATACTTCCTTAGAAGGCTGGCGTCCTTCAACATCTGCAATAAGATGCTGCAGATGTTCTAATCAAACGGTTGTGGTGAGCACCCTCTTCTACGCGGTGGTGTGCTGTTGAGGCAGCATAAAGAAGGACACCTCCCGCCTGGACAAACTGGTGAGGAAGGCAGGCTCTATTGTAGGCACGGAGCTGGACTGTTTGACATCTGTGGCAGAGCGACGGGGCACTGAGCAGGCTCCTGTCAATCATGGAGAATCCACTGCATCCACTAAAACAGTATCATCTCCAGACAGAGGAGCAGCTTCAGCGACCAGACTGCTGTCACTGTCCTGCTCCACTGGCAGACTGAGGAGATCATTCCTCCCCCACACTATGCGACTCTTCAATTCTACCCGGGGGTGGGGGCAAACGTCAACACTATACAAGATTATTGTCTGTTATACCCCGCTTGCACTCTCCACCTAGCTTTTTTTTTTTTTTAACTTGCACTGCATTTTTATTACTCTTTAATTTAATATTGTTTTTATCAGTATGCTTGCTGCTTGAGTATGTGAATTTCCCCCTTGGGGATTAATAAAAGTATCTATCTATCTATCTATCTATCTATCTATCTACTCTATCTATCTATCTAGTATCTATCTATCTATCTATCTATCTATCTATCTATCTATCTATCTATCTATCTATCTATCCTCAAACCAATGGTCTAGTTGAGAGATTTAATCAAACCCTCAAATAGATGTTTACGTAGGGTAGTTAACGAGGACGGAAGGAACTGGGATCAGCTCCTCCCCCCTCGTCCTTTTTGCATATCAGGAAGTCCCACAGGCCTCCATGGGGTTTCTCTCCCTTTGAGTTATTATATGGATGACAAACCTGAGGTATATTGGATATAGTAAAAGAAGGCTGGAGGAAGAGGGCCCTCCCCTCTACAAATATACTTGAATATATTGCGCAATTATGCGATAGATTTGCAAAATTAGGACCTGTTCTAAAATCACACATGGAGAAGGTGCAAGTAGCCCAGGGTCCGTTGTTATAACCATGGTACGTCTCTTCGGGGATTCGAGTTATGGGTATTGGTGTCTACCTTGCACTCCAAATTACTGGCACATTGGCAAGGGTCTTATAAAGTTAAGGAAGGGAAGGGGCTGGGACAATTATTTGGTTAAAACAACCAAATCGTCTGCGCCATGACCTCATGGACAGGTATGCCCGACCCGACGGGGTCTGGGCTTAGAGGGGGACTGTGTCACATATATGCGAATAAGAAGGAGCTGAGTGGACCAAGTGGAGGTAATTACCTGCCAGGGCAGGGGGGGTAGCGGGATATGCTAAACCTACTTCTTTGATCGCTGCAGGGCCAAAATACGGGGAAAACCTGCCTGATTTAACGTCACTTCCGGTTCTGGCACCACTATGGACGTCACTTCCAGTTCCGGCATCTGATGACACCACTTCAGCTTCAGATGACATTATCTGCTGGCTTTGCCATTAAATCCACCATCTTTTCCTCAGACAATTACAGTTCAGTCTGGAATTGAACCTATGCATATCAGTGCTCATTACAAGACCCTTTTGCAGCCAGGGACAATATATGAGTGGCTCCCCCAAAACTTTTTCTGTGTGTTGAGACTACTTCTTTCACACAGCCTAGTCACTCTTTTCAGGATTTTTTCTAATGCTGCTATGTCCTTACAGTGCTCCAGATGAGGCCTCACCAGTGTGTTATGAAGTTTGAGCTAACCTCCTTGGACTTGTACTCCACACATTGTGCTATATAACACAACATTTCTGTTAGCCTTCTTAATGGCTTCTAAACACTGGTCTGGAAGTTGATAGTGTTGAATCCACTATGATTCCTAAATCCTTCTCATAAGGTATACTTTCAATATTCAGATCTCTTATTTTAATTACATTATGAATCTAATGATTACATCTTGTCTGAAGACAGGGCCTGAGTTGCCTTGAAAGTTTGCATATTGTAATCTTTTTAGTTAGCCAATAAAAGGTCATTTTGCTTGACTTCTCACTAATAAATGCTTTATAATTATGCCTTGGAGATAAGAATATTATAATGCATATCACTGAGCCATTATATATAATATATTATAATATTATTATAATGCATGCCAGTCATCATTTAGCTGGTTTGGCTGCATTTCCATACTTTATCAAGGATGTCGTTATTTCTCAGTTTCACTGAAATGTTGCGTACACATGGGTCAGATTTTTCTATTAGTATACACACTGTCACACACATGCGCAATGGGGAGGCAGCTAAAGGGCTTGAGTAAGGGCAGTTCTGAGTCATACCGGGATGTGGGCAGAGTGCACTGACTCTTTTTCCTCCCTTTCCTGCAGACCATTCACGGGAGATTCCACCCTGGCCCTCTTGACGTCACTTCCGGGGACCGAGCCTATGGAAGAAGACCTTGCCGGCTCAGGCCCTATGATGTCACGTCTTGGCTCAAACCTATCCTATGGCTGAAGACCTTCATGAGCCCGACCCCTTTGATCTCCATTCCTGTCTTCCCCTTTAAAAGCTTCCACCTTTTCCCTATTCCCCTCAGTTCTGTTTTTGGACTCAGTTTTGTGCATAGCAGTGCTGTGTAACATACTCACGACTTTTGCAGCCAGGATACCAATTATACGGGTGGCTGCCCCAAACCTTGCTATGGCTCTTTGTGGCTTTTGTGATAACACGTTCCCCCATTCAAATTTTCTTTCATAAATTACAACGTTTGCATGGAAAGCTACGTACACACCTTTGAGCCACTTTTGTGCGTATGCAAGCTTTATAAATGAGGCAGCTAGAGAGTGTTACCCTATTCCACTTACAGCTCTGAATGAGGCAGAGTAGCTTCCTTCATGCCACAATCAGAAGGAACTTCCAACTGACAGGTGAGTCTTATCCCAACAGCAGCCCCCAAGGAACCCACCAGGGCCACTCTGCAGAACTACAACTCCAAATGGATATTATGCCAAAGGGATGCCATCACCATGTGGAACTGGAGGGAGATATGGCCCTGGAAGGCAGAATCCTGTCCTCCTTCCATACTGGCCTCTCTACTGGGAAAAGGAAGAACAACAATTCTGTCCAGGATGTCCATCCACCCAGGTTGTTCACCCTTTATGGCCTTCCAGTTAGGGAAGAAAAGCCCATCCATCCCAGCCGGGATGCTAGTCCAACTGTGCCTTCCATTACAGTACAAGCTCCATATGTACACTAGATTGGCCAGGACTTGAATCCTGGATTCTGGGACTGTGAAACAGGTGTGTGTTAACTACTTTAATGACTGCTAACAACTGTATACTTGAAAAGTAAAAAATGTAAAATATGCTTGAGAAAGCAACTCCAAAGTGAAATGTTTAATTCTTTTTTTTATAAACTGTCATTGTAGTGGTATTAATTTCAGACTTTACTCAAGTTTTAATTTTGTTTTTTAATTTCCAAGAGATAAGGTTCAATCTTAATGCACTCTACTTTTATAAACCAGAAAATATATAGTCTTTGTATGCAAATTACAGCAGGCATTGGACATAACTTCAGCATGGGTAAGACATTTTTTACACAAATAGAATTTTTCTGATTGATTCCAGTTATTCCTGTGCTACATAAAGTCGCAATGAATCAAAGAAGATGAGGCATTCGAAAACTGTGCATATCACAAATGAAGTTTCCATTTTGCACTGAGAGATAGTATTTACAACTGAAAGTTATATGAATATTTCTTACTTTTAGTGGATCATATGCAGCAATAGTAATCTGAGCTCTGAGCTGGACATGGCCGCGATGTTCTGTTGTCCTATTATAACAAACATGGAGTGTTGTGTATCCAGAAGATTCAGCCTGTACTCGCAATCCACTACAGTACTCTGGACCAGGATTTAATCTACCTGAATCAAAAAAACAAAAAGAAAAAAACACAGTAATCAAATCAATCAAATTTGTTTGTCACCCTACAAATTTTGCAATGCAATACAAAATGTAGTGTAGCAACTCCAAACATTGAGCCTTACAAAAAATAATAAAAAGGTTAATAACAATAACACATCCATCCATCCATCCATCTTCCAACCCCGCTGAATCCGAACACAGGGTCACGGGGGTCTGCTGGAGCCAAAACCCAGGCCAACACAGGGCACAAGGCAGGGAAACCAATCCCGGGCAGGGTGCCAAACCCACCGCAGGACACACACACAAAACACACCCACACACCAAGCACACACTAGGGCCAATTTAGAATCGCCAATCCACCTAACCTGCCATGTCTTTGGACTGTGGGAGGGAAACCGGAGCGCCCGGAGGAAACCCACGCAGACTACGGGGAGAACATGCAAACTCCACGCAGGAGGACCCGGGAAGTGAACCCGGGTCCCCCAGATCTCCCAACTGTGAGGCAGCAGCGCTACCCACTGCGCCACCCGTGCCGCCTAACAATAACACAAATATCTAAAATCATTTCAAGGAATTGTAAATATTTGATAGTAATAAATAATAACTAAATAAATAACTTAATAACTTAAAAAAAACTTCATATAAAGATAGTTTACAATAGGGCATCATGTAGTTCTAGACAACAAGATGCGGATGAACTGTACAACAAAGCCTCCTCCTCAGTCTCTCTGGACCGGACTTTAGACAGCGTAGTGTTTATCTGACTGCAGCACAGAAAAGAGGCCAACGTTGGGATGGCTGGAATCATTGATAATTTTCTCTGCCCTGGTCTGACATCACTTGGTGTACTTGTCCTGGAAATTCGGGAGTGCACACACAGTAGAATACTTTCAGTGGTCGAGGTCGATGTGTAGAAGTTTGTTAGTAATTGGGAGTGCATACAGAAACTACCTGAGGTGTCAGACTCAAATGTACATATTCCAAACTTTGTGGGACTGAAAAATCATACATGAATTTAAGAATAATTATATTTTGCTCCTGATAACCAAGATGGATCAGCATGAAACTGGAAATGGGAAAATAACTAATGGGGACCTCTTTACTAGTGGAAAAGGAGGATAAATATGAGATAGATTAATGTAGAGGTAGAGTAATGTATGTTACTGGTACAGCTGCACAATTAAAGGTAAACTCCGACCACAAAAAGTGTAAGGAGCAGGCAGGTTTAATTGTTTTATGTTGATGGACTGACAAAATAATATTGGTGAGACTTTGAGGAATCAGTGTTTTTGATTACAGCCAGTTTTGTTCCCTAGATCATGGTTATTTTTTGTTTTCAGATGAACTTTTATTATTTTATTGTTATGTTTATTATTTAAAATGTATGTTTGAGCAATTTAAGATATGTTTAAATATATTCCCTTGTGCTGTGTAGGTGGAAACCAAAAATTGCGTTGTCACCTTGACATCACCACCTTTATATGTGGTAGAAGAGATGGTCCCAGCAGTGCATCATTGAGAACTGTGGAGGGGTGCATCAAGTGAGTACTGTTCTCATTCACCGGTTTGTGGATTCTTTTGCTTTGTTTTTGGACTCTGATTCTTTGGTTTTGTTTGGTCACATTTGCCTTGAGTTGCCTTTTTCAGTTATACACTTTTTAGAAGTATTTTGTTGCTCTTTCCTGTTTTTGCTATTTCTTAAAGTCATTTTGTTTAAACTAATAAATTATTATTTATAAGGATTCGTTGTGGACCTTGTTTTCTCAAGCCAGATGTTTAATGTTTTAGACTTTCCCTTGAAGGGCATTTTTGAACATTTATAGTAGTTTTTGGACTTTAAAAGCCATCACCCAATTTGTGCTTGAAGCCTATCTATTGCGCTTTGGGTTCTGTCTGTTGAGGACTATTTTAGGGTTCAGAGTCAGTAAAATCTGGGCCTGACCTGTGTAAGTTTGAGTCTCTATCACCCTTTTTTTGCCATTTTGCATCGCTGCTTTATAACACAGAGAAGAAAACCTGACCTGAAAGTAGTGGTTCCTGTTTAACAGTGGGTGTAAAATATTAAAATAAAACCATAGCAAAGAATAGTATCTCCTATCATTCTCTTTCTTAACTAAGTATCTTAAAATGCTTTTTTTACTTTATACAAAATATTCATAAGATTTCAATGTCATAGTGAATAATTATTTGTAGCTGTATCTGTTATGGCATTATTGCACCTTGGCAGGAAGGAAATAGAGAAAACATTTTTTGCTGGGAAAATCTGCATTTTCTTTGAATATCTTTTTGTTTTCTTTTCTAACATTTGTACTTGACTTTTTGGAAAAAAAGTTGAGGGAGGACCACACCCAGCTATCGTTTATCCCCCTTGTCAAACGTGGCAACATTGTAACATTGCTGCAAGTAACATCAATGAGTTAATAAAAGAGTGCGTGGACTCTTTTATTCTCCAGAAAAGAAAAACAGTATAACAGTGATACAAACTGAAAGTACTTTAAAAAGTGTATGCGATGCCTTTTAAAAAGAACAGATTTACTAACCCCAACAAGAAAGGTCTAACAGGAATCGGTTCTTGTAAAGTTTCACATAATTGCTCACATTCAACCCTTTGATACCTTAAATAATGATTATCTTTTGCATTTTAAAAAGGAAAAGACTTTTTGTTCTTTAATAAAGAGATCATACTTTGAATTAACAAAGATATGTTTTAATGACGCTGGATTAGTAATTGGTTGACACCGTGCAATTTAGAAGATAAACTGCTGGTTTTTTCACATTTAATGAAGCTTTGGCTTACCTGGTAAAGGATGGAAGATGCCCTGGTTGTCCACTTCCATTGACAGGTCCAGCTGGGAGCAGTCACTCAGCATTACCTTTTCACCAGTATCCATATTTAAAATGCCCAAATATTCTCAAGGAAGTTCAAGGGTAAGGACCAACCAAGGCCTCAACTGGGCAGGTTGTGAATTCAATGCCTACTGGCTCTATCACATAAACCTGTAACAGAAAACGCAATGAAGGCAAAAATATGGACGTTACTTAGATTCTACTTAGATTTTGTCCAAGAAGGACTTTGTGTGCATGTATGCCATTAACTTTTGCATGAATTTTCAACTTTTGCTGGGGAAAAATACTAAAAATTTCTAAACCAGAGAAGATAATAAAATATTCATTAAAGATTCCCGGTTTTGATACTTTGAAAGAGCTAGACAGTCAAAACTTTCCGATAGCATCATTCAAACTTTCAGTTAACATCTTGCATAAAAATTACAGTTTGGTGGTGGTGAAAGAAGAATTCAAAACTTATTGTCATGAATAGGGTTCTTTGAAGCATACAAGGTGAAAAATGTTCTTCCTTCAGTAACAGCAAAAAAAAAAAAAAAAAAGAAAAATGCTCTAAATGGTTATTTTATCTTTCTTCTTTAAATGAGGTAGTCAAATATTTTTCCCCAATCTTATCATCATCTTTACCATCTTCTAAAATGTGAAAAACAAAGTACATCCCATGAATTGTTTTTTTTTTCTTTTTTAACATACAAGGGAACATTCAAAGCTTTAATCTTCATTTATGGAGTATCTACAGATCAAGGTGATATATCAAAATATCAAGCCACATTCACATTTTATAGTCCCATTGTATAAGTTAAATAAACAAACACACAGATTTCACATGGTGGAAAAAATTAAAGTACACTTCTACATTTATCACTACTTCAAGTTCTAAAATTAGAATCAGGTGCTAATGATTAGAACATCCTTAGAGAATATCTTGGAGGAAACCTGTCTGATTTAAACCTCAAGATATTTTAGTTGGTTTGTTCATTGTTGTTTGAAAGAGTGCCGTTACCACCATGTCTAGATCAAAAGAGCTTTCTGAGGGCTTCAGAAATTTTTTTTTATAGATGCCTATGAGTCTGGGAAGGGATTTTTAAAAAGATCTCTAAACAATTGGAAAATCAACCATTCCACTATCTGGAATGAATTTTAAACAATTGCCAACTTTTCCAGGTCCAGGCTGACTGACCTAACAAGTGCAGCCAGGGAGCAGAACACAAGACACTAAGACAAGTCTCAATGAACCCCAGAATTTCATCATAGGACCCTACAGGTAGCTCTTGCCACTGTTGATGCCAAAGTGCATGAGTCTACTATTAGAAAGCAACTGTACAAATTTGATTTACATGGGAGATTTTGCAAAAAAAAAAAAAAAAAAAACTAGAAAGAACTTCATTGGCAAGACAAAAGTTTGTTCATGAAAGCCTACAAAAACACATATCTCTGGATCAAATGTGTTCTGTTACAAAAGTAGGCAAAAATGTAGTTATTTGTCCATAGTGCAGAAAACATCTTTGGACAAAAATAAAGGACAATATTTGACTAGAAGAACCTGTTACCAAATGGAAAACATGATGGTGGAAATGTGGTTTCAGGCTGCTTTGTTGAATCAGGACCTGGGCAGCTCATCATCACAGAGTTCAGTATGAATTCGTCATTATATCAGAGGGTACTTGAAGATAATGTACGACTATCTGTCAGAAGATTGAGGCTAAACAGAAATTGGACCATGCAACATGATATTCATCCTAAACATACCATTAAATCCATCAATTTATAGCTTAAAAGAAAGAAATGCAGGGTTCTGGAATGCAAGTCAAAGTCTGGATCTGAATCTCAAAGATGCTGTGGGAGCATTTGAAACAGGGTGTGCATACAAGATGCCCCTCAAACATCACACTGTTGTAAGAATTCTGCATGGAGGAGCATCCTTGTCAATATTAGAGACTGGAAGATAGTTATAGGAAATGCCTACTTGAGGTTGCTTCTACCAAAGCAAGCAATACCAGCTGTTAGAGCCAAAGGGGTATTCACTTCTTCCACAAGCATAAATGGCATTCTCTAGCTCAGGGCTATTCAGTTACAATTATGGTTGGACCAGATTTTAAAATCAAGAAATTAAGCTGGGCCAGACATTTTCAGTAGCAGGTAATGACTAATTTTAAATCAACACAAATGAATGTATTGAAAAACAAATAATGTTTAGTGATTGTTTCCCTTTTACATTTGGTCACATCTGACACTGGCACATCAAAAAGTGCATAAAAAACAACAAAAAAGCTATAACTGAACAGAATTTGAGATAGTAGTAGCAATATTTTTTAAACTTTAGAAATAAAAAAAAAGAAACATTTTGCTCTCATCTGACCCAGGCACGTCTCAAAGTGCATAAAATCAAAAACATGCACAGTATTACCAAATAACATTTGTTTCCATTTTGAAATATGAGATCCTCTCCTAATTTACATGGGGGGGGGGGGGGGGGGGATCACGATAGGCAAGGGATTTTTTTTCATAGAATTTTAAACTATTTCATTCAGACGATTTTAAATACTCACAAGACAGAAGTTCAGTTTGAGTTCCCACAACAAAGCCACTCCTGTTGAAACTGCCTGAGTAATGTACGGCGTGAAAGTGATTGGTACATTTAATTTTTAATGGATTTGTCTTTAAAATGTCTTTGTACAAAGTTCTTGGGTGTCAAGTGATGAATTATTAATTATAATTATTACTATAATTCTTTACATTTATATAGCTCTTTTTCTAACTACTCAAAGCGCTGTCCACACAGGGAGGACCCAGGAAGCAAACCCACAATCTCCTTACTGCAAAGCAGCAGCACTACCACTGTGCAACCTATGAGGATACTCACAAAAAATATATTATTTTTTTTTACTAAATCTTATTTTCCATGTTTCTCTGTTGATGAGCTCCTTTTTTTTTTTTTTTTTTTTTTTGTTCTTTTATTTCGTCTTATACGATTTCTTGTATTAGGAATTTGTTAGTTTTCGCATACCCCCTGGGGTCAGAGCGCTAGGGGTCAGCCAGTTGTTACAGCGCCCCTGGAGCAATTACAGGTTAAGGGTCTTGCTCAAAGGGACCAGCAGAGTAGGATCTCTTTTGCAGTGACGGGGATTCGAACCGGCAACCTTCTGGATACCAGCGCAGATCCTTAGCCTCCTCCTGCTGAAGAATGTATTGGTAACAGAACGTACTGTCATAGTGCACACACCAAAATGATTGAAGTATCAACTAACAAAGTGGCATTTTTTGATACCATTTTAACAAAAGTTTACTGTCTGCTATCAATCACAGAGCACCCCGGTAAAATGACATGTAATATACCTTCACCTTAAATATGCAGACTTCATCACATTACTATACATGACGAAACAGTGGGCAGGCCAATGCTGATACAAGTTTAGAGACAGACAGGCCAGTATTTTGGATGGGAGTATGCGTTAAATCAAAAGTGAAAACACAAGGTCGGTGACAATCACACCTTAGTGTGCTGCGCCAAATATGACGGGACAACTGAATGGAGTAAAGATATCTTCACAACATGGGACCTGTATGATGGGCAGAGGAATTTCAAATGTTTTGCATGCCTACGTTTTGTTTTTGATGACCAGTTGCGTCATATTCAGCCTTTCGTTCATTATTCTGGCCACAAGCAGTAACCAGCCTCTCATTGAAAATCACCATTACGGTATACATAACAGTCCCATCAGCAGCACTGTGTACTTAGAAATATTTTTTATTGTGTGTCTCCAAGTCTGACATCATTTTTGCAGCGACTCCCTCTCACCCAGCACGGGATATAAATGAGCCTTTATGCGGCTCAGGGATATGCAATGGGATGAGCCTGTACTCGACACATATGTTAACAGCACATCCACTTAACAGTAAAAAATGGCATTTCTGCATCTGTTTCAATATAATTAGTTTAAATTTTTTCAATGATTTCATCACAACTGCAAACTAAGTAAAACTGATAATTGCCAAAGCCTATTTTTGGTTGCATTTGAGACCATTTTAGTTGCAGTCTGGAGGTTGCTTCTGGGCCGCATGTGGCCCACAAGCTGCCATTTGAATAGGTCTGCTCTAGCTGTTAATTATTTGTCGAATAAAGTTCGCAAAGTTAACTTTTCATTATTTTTTTCTCCAATTACATCACTGTAAGATCAAAATCTTGATATGCCAACATGTATTAAAAAAGCAAAAAAACATTACTATGGCATGTACTTACTTTTTCACTTGACTGTATAATCAGAGAAGCAGGAAAGCACCAATATTACTTTAAATAAACCGTTTCATTAGAAGAGTTTCAACAGAGGCAGAATGACCTTACTTTCATATCCCCATAATGAAGGAGGGTTCTGCATGTCATGGGCACGTATTACACTGACACCTTCTTCAATTCCAGAAGTAATGACTCCTTTAAAAGTTACCATTGCCACTGCATGTTTAGAAGAAAAACCAAGAAAATTTCCACTTCCTCCATTTGCCTGTGAAGTAAACAAATCTATGATAATAATGTGACAATTTCTGAATAACCCTTAACTCAATTCAAAGTCTACATAAATGAAAAAATTCTGTGTTTATTTTTAATACAAGTATAGCATGAAAAGAAGTATGCAATTCTAAGTTATGGATTTTTGGAGATGTTGTCCAAACAAAAACAAAAAAGTGTGGACAAACTGTCCATACAACACTTAACTTACTTTGATGCATATTTGACGACTCCAAATGTAATACGGATTACGTATCCACAATACAAAAGTAAATATTTTTATTTGATAATTATTATTTTTTAAAAGTCATCTTAAACCACAAATTGTTATTAGGGAAATGTCTATACATGAAATTTTAAAAAATGTGCAATATTGACCCTGTTAATAGGTCAGTCAGACTAACTTGTATCACTTGGATTCATTGAGCAATGAATATTGTCTACAGACAGGATAAGCTGAAAACAGTCAACATCAATAAAGAGTATTTAGTTCAGTTTTTGATATGAAATCATCTAGTAGGGCAGCAATTTTTAAAAAGTTGTGGACAATATTTCTTATGAAACTACAAACATCAGAATATGAGAAAAAATGTTCAGAAGTGTGCTATATTTGTTCAGGCTCTGAAATAGAAAAGAATAGATTATATAGCAAGACTGTTTTTGTACATTATTAAATGTTTTTTCCATTGCCATTAGTTTGCCCATTCTTTATGGTAATTATTAATATTTAAATGTATCAAGAAAATGGATCGTTGAAGAATATTCTTGTAATATGTATGTATCTGATGTGTTCAAGTGTTCATACTTATGTTTTGCTGCATATCATGTGATAAACATGGCCTGTGCTTTGGCTTTGTTTAATTGAGTGCAATATAAAAGTTTATTTCACTTTCACTCTTCTTATGCTGGTGAGACTTCTCAGGCCAGCATGCCAAAATGAACAGTGCAGGATAAACTATCCCCATTAACTTCTCCCAGGAACCCTGCATACAGGCCTCATTCTTTGGGCTTTACTCATTCAACCTCATTCTTTTAGTCCCTTATCCAGAGCTCATGAACATTAGATGATAATATGGGTGTGGACTTGCTGGCAAATCAAAAGGTAGTTGAATTCCATCAATTGGGACAGCTGTTGCTGTTCATGCCTTACCTACTGGGAACACATCACTTTTTTTTAGGAGAGGACCATGAATTCACATTTTGTGTCTCCATTGCATCATAATACGGGAACTGCTCCAGTGTATGGAAGAGATAATAGTCTGATGAAGCCAAGAGGATTTCATCGCCTGCAAATACCTTAGATGGAACTGTTAGATTCTCAAGCTGGATTCTCTCCAGACAACAGCTGCACTTTGATATTTTGTCAGTGACAATCCTGAGCAAGAGAGACCAGATGCAGCCCATCCCACATTGCAAGGAATCAAAACAACACTAAGTATGATAAAAACATCTATTTTTCCACAAATGCTAGGGCTACGTGGCACATAAAAGGGAGCCAACGTTCAATGCTCTTCCACGAGGTGCCATAATTAAATTAAAATAAGATGACTGGTACAACATCCAGTGCTTGATTCCTGTTTTGTGCCTAATGCTACCTGGATGGTATGTTGTCCCCGCACCCTCACCAGGATTAGGCAGGTCCGAATAATCATTATTCAATAATGGCTGGATGAATAGACATGTGAAACAAGTTGCAGTGTTATAATAAATTTCTCAAAATATTTGTAGGATGTGACTCAACTAATTATCAATTTATTTCGGACTACTGTCATTTACCATTTAAAGTCTTTAATAATCATTTTGTTTTCTTTACATTTATATTAAAAAATTTAGGCAGATCGGCTAAATACAATTGGATCTGTGAATGTAAAAATCAATCCTATTAATTATCAGCATTTAACCACCTTAGCTTTACACATTTTTTCTCAAAAAATTGAAAAAGGTGTTTCATTTCCTGGCTTGAAAAATGACATTTTTATCAAATGTCATCTTTCTACTGTAAAATGTGCAAAACACTAAAAGTACAAAGTCAGAAGTGTACAGTCGTGACCAATAGTTTTGAGAATGACACAAATATTGGTTTTCACAAAATTTGCTGCTTCAGTGTTTTTAGATCTTTTCGTGAGATGTTTCTATGGTATACTGAAGTATAATTACAAGCATTTCATAATTTTCAAAGGCTTTTATTGACAATTACATTAAGTTTATGCAAAAAGTCAATATTTGCAGTATTGGCCCTTCTTTTTTAAGACCTTTGCAATTCACCCTGGCATGCAGTCCGTCAACTTCTGGGCCAAATCCTGACTGACGGCAACCCATTGTTACATAATTAATGCATTTTTGTTTGTCCACCCACCTTTTGAGGATTGACCACAAGTTCTCAATGGGATTAAGGTCTGGGGAGTTTCCTGGCCATAGACCTTAAATTTTGATGTTTTGTTCCCTGAGCCACTTAGTTATCACTTTTGCCTTATGGCCTGGTGCTCCATCATGCTGGAACAGGCATTGTTGGTCACCAAACTGTTCTTGGATGGTTGGGAGAAGTTGCTCTTGGAGGATGTTTTGATACCATTCTTTATTTATGGCTGTGTTCTTAGGCAAAATTGTGTGTGAGCCCACTCCCTTGGCTGAGAAGCAACCCCACACATGAATGGTCTCAGGATGCTTTCCTGTTGTTATGACACAGGACTGATGGTAGCACTCACCTTTTCTTCTCTGGACAATCTTTTTTTGGGATGCCCCAAACAACCGGAAAGGGGATTGATCAGAGAAAATGACTTTATCCTAGTCTTCAGCAGTCCAATCCCTGTATCTTCTGCAGAATATCAGTCAGTCCCTGATGATTTTCTTGGCTTCTTTGCTGCCCTTATAGACACCAGGCCATCCTCCAAAAGTCTTTGTCTCACTGTGCGTGCAGATACACTTACACCTGCCTGCTGCCATTCCTGAACAGGCTCTGCACTGGTGGTGCCCCGATTCTGCAGTTGAATCAACTGTAGGAGACAGTCCTGGAGCTTGCTGGACTTTCTTGGGCGCCATGAAGCCTTTGTCACAAAAGCAGTGGAAATGGGGTTTTTGGTAGTTAAGTTCATTTTCATGGAAAAGAGGGACTTTCCAATTAATTGCAATTCATCTGATCACTCTTCATAGCATTCTGGAGTATATGCAAAGTAATAATAATAATGAATAATAATAATATTAATAAGAACAGCACACTGCACATGTGTGAGTGAAGCGAGTGTCACTTTTGGATTCCCAGAACCACTTTCGGTTTCACTGACCATTTCAATTTCACTGCTGATGAGAGGCGTTTCTTATGAGGTGTCATTGTGAGAAGAGGAGAAGTATCTACACCATTACCAAGGTGACGCTTGGGCCTGATGTTTACTCAAGATAACACTTATACCGTTGCCCAAGTAATGCTTGGCACTAGCACTGTCAGCACTTTTACAGCTCGAGTAAACCTTGGGTCTTACGCGAGATGCATCTATACCATGGACTAACAAGTTTCTACTGTTTCTAACTCTAAGGAGGTTAAAAACCTCACAAGTGAAAGACCGCAAGCATATTTGGTCAGATTTGAAGCTCTGTAATTTGTATACAAAATGCAAATTAGGCTTAGGGTTAGTAAAAACACAACCTTGTCAATCACACATTGTCAATAGTTTTTAAGGATGTTAGAGTATACAGATACATCTTGTTTGTTGGCTATGAATCTCAAGAATGCAAAGAATGATGTCACAGTGGTAAGACCACATGTATTACTATTTTTTTTTTACTAAATCTTATTTTCCATGTTTCTTTGTTGATGAGCACCCATTGAAGAATTAATTTGGTAACATAACATATAGTGCGCATTTCAAAACGACTCAAGTAACAACTAACAAAGTGGCATTTTTGATACCATTTTAATAAAGTTTACTGTCTGCTACTGTCTGCACCACGGTAAAACGACTGTAATACACCTTCAACCTTAAAATGCAGACTTCATCACATCGATATGCATGACGAAACAGCGGGCAGGCGACTGCTCATACATGTTTAGAGAAGGACTGGCCGTCATTTTGCATGGAGTATGCATTAAACCAAAAGTGAAATGGTATGCAAAGATGTGTGAACCCAAGATTGGTGAAAATCTCACCTTAAGTGTGCTGTGCCAAATCAGATGGCACAACTGAATTCCACGGGGCAAAGATATCTTCATAACAGAGGACCTATATGATGGCCAGTACCTACTGCCTTACTGATGTAAGGTTGATCCTGGTTTAAATGCCAGGCCTGATCGTTGTCCATATGGGGAGTTTGTATGTTTCCCCATATGTCTCTGTGGATTTTCCTTAGGGTACTATGCTTTCCTTTACATTTCCAAAGTCATGCCTTCTAGGTTATTTATTGATTCCAAATGTCTCTCTAGATGTGGCATCAGTGGAACCTATGATGGCCTGGCACTTCATCAGGTGCAGCTAGGATAGGCTTCAGCCCTCCATAACCCAGAACTGAATTAAGTAGATTTGCGAATGCTATGTTACAAACCTCAAGAAAACTGTACAGCCACTTAATTAGCTGTTACATTTTTGAAAGCATGTTGGACCTTTGAAATATTCTGAAGGTGAATGTAAAATGTCTCCATGAAGGAGGCTCAAAACACTCAGCCTGAGATCAATGTGTACAATCCATATGTACTGTATGTTATCTGTGGATGCATGTCTCTGTCATTGTTACTAGCAAGCTGGGCTGCATTGTTGAAGTGATTCTTCAGAAATAAAATGTGAAATCTCATTTTCCTCCCGGGTTATTTTATTTCAAAGAGAGTGGTGACATCACAAGTGTTTACTCTGCAGACATCTAGTTTTTTTGTACATAATTTTTGTATTGTTGTTTGTATAGTTGGTTATCCAATTAACTATAATGGACAAACTCTTTTAAACATTGGAGCAAATATTCACAACTCACCTTTTAGCTATTGAATATGGAGCTACTTCCATCAATTACACTCAGACCACACAACAGGCCTAACACACTTTCAACTGGAAAGTGAAGCATCCAGATGAAAGTAGACACTGCCCGGCATTTTTCTGGCTAATGTACAGTTGCTAAATAATAAAATAGGAGACTGGCTTAGCAGAGTAGCGTCAAAAAGTGCTGTGCTTTTTGTTTCTCAATACAACTAGATAATGTCTTTAGTCTTTGTGAGAATCAGACTAAACTGTCAGGTAAAAGGGGACAATTAGATGTGTGCTTTACAGTGAACAATGCATAGTGCAGCATTATTAAAACTGTTTATAAAAACCTGATTAGGTGATCTGGATCGTTTATTGATCAAGTATTATCTGTTTGATCCACTGAATGAGTTCTCTGGTATTTATCTGGTTTCTACTTACATTTCTCTGGAAACCAACAGTAACAATGCGCTGATCTGTACAACATTATTTTGGACTGCAACTGTTTACATCCTGAGGGATTGTTTATTGCTGCTGTTGCTTCAATATAGAATATTAAAGGAATGTTTACCGTAAATTTCACCAGCATGTTCAATGCTCCACAAGGGGTGCTAATACTGTACTCTGAGTCATTGGTATACCCCAATAAAACATACTTAACTGCCCCCTACTGCACCCCATCTCAGATGATCAGATCACATTATCATTACTCCTTTTACCAGCTTCCAAGCGGAGCCTGAAATATGATGAGCCAACAAGAAAAGTAGTTTAGTGCTAGGCTAAAGTAAGAAGAAAACTATAGGACTGCTTTGATTATGTACACTGGGAAATTAGATGGCTGTCACCTGTTTTCAATTCTCTACCCACTACAGGGACAGCTTCTACCCCCAGGCCATAATGTCAGTAAACTCTCAGTAACCTGATTTTGCCTGTCCTGTACTGTACCCACCTGCTGGTTTATGTCTAATTCTACTGTATGTTACATGGGTACTTTTTTCCCTCTATACATCTGTACAGTTCTATTTTGTATAATGTACAGTGCATCCGGAAAGTATTCACAGCGCATCACTTTTTCCACATTTTGTTATGTTACAGCCTTATTCCAAAATGGATTAAATTCATTTTTTTCCTCAGAATTCTACACACAACACCCTATAATGCTGCTCTCATTTATTTATTAATTTATTTATCATCTTATTGTCTTATTACCGGTATATATACTGCTCAAAAAAATTAAAGGAACACTTTAAAAACACATCAGATCTCAATGGAAAAAAATCCTGCTTGAAATCTATACTGATATGGACTGGGCAATGTGTTATGAACGAAATGATGCCACATCGTTTGATGGAAATGAACATTATCAACCTACAGAGGGCTGAATTCAAAGACACCCTGAAAATCAAAGTGAAAAAATGATGCAGCACGCTAGTCCATTTTGCAGAAAATTCATTACAGCAACTCCAAATTGTACTCAGTAGTTTGTATGGCTCCCACGTGCTTGTATTCATTCCTGAATACATTAGGGCATGCTGTTAATGAGACGATGGACGGTGTCCTCGGGGATCTCCTCTCAGATCTGAACCAAGGCATCACTGAGCTCCTGGACAGTCTCAGGTGCATCCTGGCGGCGTTGGATGGAACGAAACATAATGTCCCAGAGGTGTTCTATTGGATTTAGGTCAGGCGAGTGAGTGTGGGGGCCAGTCAATGGTACCAATTCCTTTATCCTCCAGGAACTGCCTGCATACTCTCTCCACATGAGGCCAGGCACTGTTGTATACCAGGTGGAACCCATGACCCACTGCACCAGCATAGGGTCTGAAAATGGGTCCAAGGATTTCCTCCGGAAACCTAATGGCAGTCAAGGTGCCCTTGTCTAGCCTGTAAAGGTCTGTGAGTCCCTCCATGGATATGCCACTTTAGACCATCACTAGACCCATCACCAAACCGGTCATGCTGAATGATGTTACAGACAGCATAACATTCTCCATGGCTTCTCCAGACCCTTTCACGTCTGTCACATGCACTCAGGGTGAACCTGCTCTCATCTGTGAAAAGCACAGGGCGCCAGTGGTGGACCTGCCAATTCTGGTATTCTATGGCAAATGCCAATCAAGCTCCATAGTGCCGGACAGTGAGCACAGGGCCCACTAGAGGACGTCGGGCCCTCAGGACACCCTCATGAAGTCTGTTTCTGATTGTTTCGTCAGAGACATTCACACCAGTGGCTTGCTGGAGGTCATTTTGCAGGCTCTACCAGTGCTCATCCTGTTCCTCCTTGTCCAAATGAGCAGATACTGGTCCTGCTGATGGATTAGGGAAGGCCCTGCCCAGCTCTACTAGAGTAACTGCCTGTCTCCAGGAAACTTCTCCATGCCCTTGAGACTGTGATGGGAGACATGACAAACCTTCTGGCAATGGCACGTATTGATGTGCCATCCTGAAGAAGTTGGACTACCTGTGCAACCTCTGTAGGGTCCAGGTATCACCTATGCTACCAGTAGTGACATTGACTGTAGTCTAGTGAAAAAACAGTCAGAAAAGATGAGAAGGGAAAAATGTCAGTGGCCTCCATCTGTTAAACCATTCCTGTTTTGGGGGTCGGCTCACTGTTGCCCCTCTAGTGCACCTGTTGTTAATTTCACTAACACCATAGCAGCTGAAACTAATTAACAACCCCCTCTGCTACTTAACTGACCAGATCAATAGCCCAGAAGTTTCATTGACTTGATGCTATACTCTGATTAAAAAGTGCTCCTTTAATTTTTTTTTGTACAGTTTATCTCCCTGCCTCCATTCTCATTACAAATATGGCACAAAAAAAAACACTGTGCTCTCGCAGTGTATGTGACATTAAAGATCTAAGATCTAAATGAATCATCAGGATCAGTCTGGATGAGCATGTAAACATAGGATTCAACCAAAAAAATGTCTGGACAACTGTGTGCATATAACTAGCCATCCATCCATCCATTTTCCAACCCGCTGAATCCGAACAAAGGGTCACGGGGGTCTGCTGGAGCCAATCCCAGCCAACACAGGGCACAAGGCAGGAACCAATCCTGGGCAGGGTGCCAACCCACCGCAGGACACACACAAACACACCCACACACCAAGCACACACTAGAGCCAATTTAGAATCGCCAATCCACCTAACCTGCATGTCTTTGGACTGTGGGAGGAAACCGGAGCACCCGGAGGAAACCCACACAGACACGGGGAGAACATGCAAACTCCACACAGGGAGGACCCGGGAAGCGAACCCGGGTTTCCTAACTGCGAGGCAGCAGCGCTACCACTGCGCCACCGTGCTGCCCGCATACAACTATGGGTTACATGTAACATCAGGAATTTACTGAAGATACACAGCCACACATTTAGATAGAATGATATGGAAACATACAAGAAATGCAGATATGAGAAGATGTAAAAATTCACAGAAACTTTTGCAGGAACTAAAGTGGCATATGGGCTACAAAGCAAAAAAAAGCCAAGTCACATCTAGTTTTCCATCTAGTCAAATGCAGAAAAAAAGTTGAAATTGTAAAAACCTTCTGCACCAAAGCCTAATCGCTATTCAGAAATGAAATTTGAAAGTTGAAAAAATTGAAAATTGAAAGATCAGAAACCAGAATTATGTGAATTTCCCCTTGGGATTAATAAAGTATCTATCTATCTATCTATCTATCTATCTATCTATCTATCTATCTATCTATCTATCTATCTATCTATCTATCTAGAAATTCAAGAAAGAAATTCACAAAGTTGTTTAGACGTTTTTATCTGAATTACGTATATGAATAAATTGTTGCACAGGTATTTAAAGGGTCGTGCTGATAACATGAGATGACAAAAGGTTTTTTTCTGCGTGTCACCTCATATTTATACCCCAGTGAAATTGGAAATATTTGTGGACATCAACAAAGTTTGTAGACACTAAAAGCAATAACAAGAAATATAAAGATGTCAATTTCTTTGGTTTTATTTATAGTATTCTTCAAAGGTGCCAATAATTTTGCCACATATGTTTTGACAGAATAAGATAAAACAACACTTTTGTAATAATTCTTTTTATTATATGACTAGTTAGCAATTTCTCCAGACATCTGAGGAAAACCAGATATTTTGTATGTATTATTTATGTTAAATTAATGTTTTTACTTTGCTTTCTTGAGAGGTGCCAATATTTCTGGAGTGAACTACATTTTGTATGCTTTTTTGTGTTTATATCTACATGTGTCTTTGTTGGTATTGCATTATTGTCACTGTTCTGAGGAGGGATACAAGCTGTGTTCACAAGACAAAAAATTTGAACTTAAACTTAGAAATTTCAAATCAATTAAAACTATAAATCACGAAATACACTTAGTAATGTACTGTATAAAAAAATGAAATTAAAGACATACAGAAGAGAAGCCAAGATCTTTACCACCACCTGAAACGGCTCTAAAGTTATGAACCTTAAATGTATAATGAACTAGTGAAGTCACATGTAAAATAGGGTCAGTTTGACAATCCATGATGCAAAAATTACATTTTAGAAAAAACAAAGAGGAGACATCATAGATTTGAGGATATGAATAGTGTGATGGGACAAATTTGTAAGAAACCCTAGAAGGTGCAAAAACACATTCTTCACACACACTGTGTTTCTATCCAATGGCCATCATATTTTTGTTAGACTAGTGTCAACAGAGTTGTCACATTTCTGGGGAGTTCAGCCATATAGCAACCTAAAGTAAGCAACCTAAAGTAAGCAAACTTACTTTACTGTTATTGCAGGTAACTCTAACTCCAGGGCTATGAGTTGAACATTCTTCAATTGCCTGTTTTCCCACCAATAATCCAAATAGAGGCTTCTTCTCCAAAGTATGGCCTATTTTGGGCAATTTCTCAGTTGTTCTTTCACTTCTTACCTCTGCTATCTCTAGAACCTCCTAAGTAGCACAAACAAGAGATTGTGCTGCAATAAATGAAACAAAATACTCACATTGATGATATATGTATATTCCCCAACTTTTGGCTGCCAGGGAAATGCCAAAACTGCTGGAGTTAGAACAATTGGATCATATATTTCTACTTCCTGCTGTTTATACACTGGAGTAGGAAAGACATGGGCAACTCCTTCCTAAGAATACAATGAAAAAAGTTTCAGGTAATAGTAAAGGCAGGTTTACTGATCTACACAATAAACAATCTTACAGAGTACACAGAAACATTGCGATCTGTAGTGATAGTAGGGATCAGGTTGAGGAGACCCTGGAGAGGTGGAGATATGCTCTAGAGAGAAGAGGAAGGAAGGTCAGTAGGAACAAGACAGAATACATGTGTGTAAATGAGATGAAGGTCAGTGGAATGGTGAGGATGCAGGGAGTAGAGTTGGCGAAGGTGGATGAGTTTAAATACTTGGGATCAACAGTACAGAGTAATGGGGATTGTGGAAGAGAGGTGAGAAAGAGAGTGCAGGCAGGGTGGAATGGGGGAGAAGAGTGTCAGGAGTAATTTGTGACAGACGAGTATTAGCAAGAGTGAAAGGGAAGGTCTACAGGACAGTAGTGAGACCAGCTATGTTATATGAGTTGGAGACGGTGGCACTGACCAGAAAACAGGAGACAGAGCTGGAGGCAGCAGAGTTAAAGATGCTAAGATTTGCACTGGGTGTGACAAAGATGGATGGGGTTAGAAATGAGCACATTAGAGGGTCAACTCAGGTTGGACGGTTGGGAGACAAAGTCAGAGAGGCAAGATTGCATTGGTTTTGACATGTGCAGAGGAGAGATGCTGAGTATATTGGGAGAAGGATGCCAATATAATAAGACAGAGTACACAGAAAAAGAAAACAAACTGCTAGGGCATTCAAATTAAAACTTTATAACTTGCTGCTTATGCCAGGTCGTGAGAAAACTTACATTTTACATGGGTTTTGCCTGATAGCCCTTCATCATCCTTATTTTTGAAATGGTGCTAAGATCTGTCTCCTGTTAGGTCACTGAGCCTATTGTTACTACACTTATTTGACACTTTGACCTCATGACAACACATCTATCTAAACTAACAAACATCTGGTGCCTAAATCCATTCTTATTAGCAGGTGATGACTTGTAATTTCTTTATAAATTAACATCTTTATTGAAACCAATTCTGCTTTGGAGACCTCTGCTACATCTCTTTGGAAAACTAACAGCAAAATTAAGAGGGTCACATAGTATGTCACTTTATGTTCAAGTGCAGACTGAGCATTAAAAAAGAAACAGAGCTAGTTTATTTGTAAAGTAAAATGAAAATCTGTAATTGTAAAATGAACCAAATATATACTCTAAGTACAATATCTCTGAAGTACAGTTTGTAAAAAAAAATAAAATCATTCAAAAACAAATTGAAAATAACAAAAACACAAAAGCTAATTGAAAATGCAAAAATCAGTCACAAAATGAAAAAAATGGAAAAGGCAAAACCAAACCACAAGTGCAAAAACAAATGAAAAGGAAATACACAAATGAATCAGAAAACACAAAAACAAATTAGGAATAAGAAGCACCAAAAACAGCAACACACAAACAAAACAAGGTCAGAGAAAACAACTTAGGAAGGCAGCTAACAAAAAGACTAGCATGGAAAACTCTGTTGGATGTATTTGATGATTTCATGACAGAGCTTCAGAGTATGGTGTTATGGAAGCAAGAATAATGAAACCGATCTGTTGTCAACCTTTCGTGTAACTCTCAGCATGCACTGCTTGAGGAGTGTTTAAAGTATTAAAAACATACTGTGTGTGTAGGGTCTCGGCTGCTGTTAATAGTCTAGTGGAAAGCTACAGAGTGCCTGTATGTGTAGTTATCAACATAGCACTGGAAGAGAAAACTGGTTTCATAGGGCCTGTCTACGATGCAAATGAAGTCTGACAACAGGAGCTATGGGTGGAGTGTGCTGGGCTCAGTGTAGTCAATTTCGCTTGCAGAATGGGCCAAGGAAGAAGACCACCTGACTCAACACACAAGCAGTACTGTATGTGAGCAGAATTTCACAATTCATATTACTAAACGAGAATGGTAAACCGGATATGGACGCAGGGACCTGCCCGTGGACGCAAAAGACATAGTGCACAAGTGCCACACAAAGCCCCCCCCCCCAGAGTGAAACGGGAGAGACTACGCATGTGCACAGGCGCCACACAAAGCCACCCCCCCCCCCCCCCCCCCCCCCCCCCGCACCAGAGCAAAACGGGAGAGACTACGAACCGTCACAGTAGGAAACAAAGTAAAACGTCATAAAGAGGTTAAAGAACAGGGACAAACACATAGAGAGCAGGTTACAGAACAAAGCCCCCCTGCCCAGAGTAAAACGAGAAAGACTACAAACCGTCTGACATGCTGCAAGCAGGATAAAGCGAGGTCAGAAATAAAACACAGAGTAGGAAACAAAGTAAAACTTTATAAAAGGATTAAAGAACGGGGACGAACACATGGAGAGCGGGTTACAGATGATGAAAACTGGAATGCAACAACTTCAAAAAAACCTACGCACAAAACACATGCACACCGAGATACAGAATATAAAGGCAGAAACAACGACAGTTAAATGTCCACACCACACAGCGGAGGCAGACCCGGAAGGTGCAGGCACCTACATCGTGCGTCGGAAGGCGTGGTAAAGTACAAAAGGCAAAGGCACCTACACAGCATGGTAAAAACCGACATAATACGGAAGGCGCAGGCGTCGCCGCCATATTGTGAGTGGCACTACTGCGTGGTGAAAGCGCAGGAGGAGACATAGTAAAACAAGAGGAATCAACGCCCCGCCCCAGAGTGAAACAGGACACATTACAGAGTCCACAAAGGTTCATACATCAAACCCGAAATGGTACGGACACGTGTCTGAAACCGCGGAAGCAAAACTGTCTCGGCTCCAAAACCAAACAGCTCAACAACTAACACAGCTTCGACACAGAGCCCGCATGGACAGATCTAATGAACGTCGACGCCTACGACGCGCGTCTCAAACTGCGTAGGCAAAGCAGGCACAGATTCAACACGACACAGCTCGAGTGACCGAGATACAAACACGCGCCTGCCTGGATATAATTACTGAACACAGGCGCCTACAATGTGCCTCTGAAATGCCGCAGACCAGGCAGGCACTGCTCCAAAAAGAAAGAGCTCGACTAAACGAGATTCGAAGTGAAACGGGAAACACTACAGAGTCCGCAGTGCTCCACAATGCACCGCATAATAGTTCGGAAAGAGCTTCGTAGTAACAGTGGGGAGACACGGGCGAACGCTCCGTATTAAACATACGTCGTCCTCACACGTCCAAACTATACAGCATACGTGAATCACATTACAGTGATGCATTATTAACAGTACGATAAACATCGCAGTATCACAAACAAATGAAAATTATTAGTCGAAAAAGGGAAAATATATTCACCACGGACCAAGTGTCACTGAAACAAAAGCAGAATAAAGCGAGATCAGAAATGAAAGACAGAGTAGAAAGCAAAGTAAAATGTCATAAACAGGTTAAACGAGGGGGCCAAACACATGGACAGCAGGTTACAGATAATGAAGACTGGAATTCAAAAGCTTCAAAAACAAAAGCTCGACTGACTGAGATACAAACTGAAACGGGAAACACTACGGGGTCCGCAGTAGTCCACAATGCACCGCATAATAAATAGTTATTTATTATTACTGTTACTCCGTATTAACAGTGGGGGGCCCCAGAGTGACACGGGCGAACGCTCTGTATTAAACGTGCGTCATCCTCACATGTGGCTGCCCAGCAGGTGCGGGTTCAAAACGCCGGGGGTAGGCGAGCGAAGCGAGCAGGGGGCGGAGCCCCTTTGTATTAAAGAAGAAAGAGTGCAGCATAGTGTAACTACTGGATCTAGTGAGGAAGAGAAAGCAAACAGGAACTGCCCATGTGGAAATTGTAGACCAGAGAGAGATGTGCTAAAGGATGAGGAAGTGTCCCTATGAGGAGAGCCATTTGACCCCATAAGAAGAAGATCAACAGACTCTTGCTGGAGTCTAAGGAACTGAGACTGTGCAAGGTGGGTCCTCATGACCCCAAGGCAGCAGTCAAAAGTGAAAGCTAGGAATGTCCCATGGGTGACATATTGGGCCTACTTTGAGTATATAATGACAGCAAACTGCTGAACACCTAAGGACGGTTGGAGATGGCCTTAGAAGGTTGAGCAGCTATAAGTACTGGAAGATGTCCCACGGGAGTACCTTACAATTTTGCTGCATATCCTCTAGACTATTGAATGACAGCTTGGGAAGATTTAATCTCCCTTAGGACTGCAGCAGCAGCAGTTATATGGACCGGTTAGACATATGGGAGAGGATCTAGGGACCTTTGCCCACCAAATACAAGGGCTGGTAAGCATTCTCTACTCTCACTTTTCAATACTGGTGTAAGCTAAGCTCATGTGAGAGCTTTTATGAGGGAGATGACCCTTATAAAATTATGACATCATGTACATCTTGCTTGTTTGTCCACCCTTAACAGGTGCTTGTTGAGGCCCATGAATGTGAACTGGCTTGCCAGAATGAACCTGCAACAATCCAAGTATACAGCTGTGCATTGAACGGCTGCTTCGTCTTGACTGTTGTTGCATCTGTAAGGCTGAGACGAATGCAGGGAAAGTAGCTAAAGTAGAGGTCTGCCAGGAGTACAGTTGCCCAGGACATATCCAACAATTCTGTCCTAGATGAAGATGCCTCCATCTAGTGAAAAGGAAAGGACAGTGGGCAAAGACCAGAAGGAATAATGGGCCAGTTGCAACCACAAGATCATCAACATCAGAAAGCTCAACTGGGAAGAAATAGTTACCTGTAGTTAATGGTCTAGGGTGACATATACAGTTGAAGCAAATCTAGAAGCAGGATCTTAAAATTCTGGGGTAACATACATGGTTAAAACAAACCAAGAGTCTGTGTTTTGAAACAGTGGGGTGATATGCACAGTTAAAAGAATCATGAAGCAGAATTTTGAAACCCTGGGGTAACACATGTAGTTGAAACTGTCATGAACTAATTCAGAAATGGTGTATCATTAGTAAGTTGTATTTGATTATTATTTAGCATTAGTTCTCCAATGTCATATTGTTTTGATATTGTCTTCCACATTTTGTCCTGCTATCGCTATGTAACGATTGTTGAGTTAATGGGTCAGTCATTAACAGTTGCGTCTGGTGATGTCATCTATGCAACAGTATTTAAACTGGCACAGCACTGAAGGTAAGCGTTCAGGATTCTCGACTCCCTCAAAAAGCATTTTGTTACGTTAATATGGTTGTCTTATAAAGTTTGGCAAATGTGTTTTCTTTTGACTGTAATGTTGGTCAGTATGTTAAAACTGTGCAATCTTTCTGTCTTTCTGGTACCTGACCATAGCCAGTCCATTTATATTCTTCCTTCTGCTGGTTCTGTTTATCTCACTTTCAGCTCTCTTTTCCTGCCAGACACTACAGAAGAAAACAATACAATAGGGTTTTGTGACATCTGCTTTGTGAAGCATTGAAACATTCAAAGCAATTGTGCTGTAAATTGTTTTGAGGTTTCCAAACATTTGGCAATCATCTTTCTAGTGATATTTCCTGGCAAGCTGTGCTAAAATTGGTAATTTCCCATTTTATTAATATAGCTGAGTGACAGACTGCGACACTCCAGTTCTGACAATTGATGACAGTTCATGACTGTTACTGTGATTCTGATGTTCTTTGCCTGATAATTAATATTGAAAAAAATAAAACTTTAGAAAAACTTGTGAAGAGTTTCACATCAAAAAGTGTTTGGAAAAACCAGTGTAGAAAGTTTACTCAAAGAATTTCATGCTGTAGTAAATTGATATTTTTGGAAAAAAAACATGTCCTAGACTACTCTCCAATTTGTTAAAGTGTATTTTCTGTTTCTGAGTACCACAAATGCCACTTCCAATTAACAGTTGCCGAACATCTAGTACAATAATTTAAACTTTCATTGTTAGACGAGTGCTTTATGTGCTTTATTTATCTTTATTGAGTTAGTTGATTTATGGTTGAGCATTGTTTGAGGCACCATTCAAGATAAGACTCTATGTAGAGCTTACTTTATTCTTAACTATATATAGGTTTTATACTGACTCTGTATACTTAACGGTGTCCAGGACATCTTCATGTTTAGCTTCGTCCATCATCAAGCATCAGAATTACTCTGTGTCATGTATTATTTTTCAGATTTCACTTATCATATATAAATAATGACATCTGACTCATCACTGAGATTTCTCTCATACACTGTCTATGCAGACATATAAAGGGAACATTTGTTGAAATCAGACTTGTCATTTGCCTAAAATTATTGTATTTCAAGTTGGTCTCGTCCATTGCAGGAGATGGATGTCTGAAGCTGAGCGCCATTAGTAGCGGTGTTATTACTTCTTATTTTCCCGAGGTATCCTGTATTTATCCAACCCAAGGGTTCTATTACAGTATATTCAAGTATATATAAACATGGTTGGCAAGAAAGGGGGTCAGAATGAAACGGAAAAGAAACCTAAAGCTACATCCAAGCCTAGACAGGCAAGTCCAAGTTCAACTTCAAGGTATGGCCTATCAGAGACTGACCTGGAACAGACAGGCGAAAGCCCAGACTCCTCTGGACCACGGTCCGCTGCATTGTCTCCAGTTGAGAACAAAAATGGGAGTGAATTTGCAAGTGATGCAGGTCACGATAGCTCGCCGATTGGAGAGGATCATTTGAAACTGGAAAAGGCCTTGCAGTCCACGCTTTCACCTACTCCTCGCTAGAGGGGAACATCGGCTGTAATAGAGCTCGCCGCTTCACCTACGGTGCACGAAAGCAGAAATGATCTGTCTGAACTGAAGGTGATGATTGCTGAGCTCAAGCAAGAGATAAAGAATGATATAAAGAACGAAATAAATAGTATGCTCAAGACAAACGAGAGGATAAGTGAGAAGATAAGCGAGAAGACAAGCAAAAAGACAAGTGAGAAGCTGCAGCGGGAGCTACAGTACAAGAGCTGCGGCAGCATAATAAAGACTCGGAGAAACGCGTATATAATCGCTTTGAGGCGGCATTTAAATGTATGCTAGAAAAAATTGAGGAGCACATTCAGGAAAATGCGTCTAAACTGAGCACATTTGCCGATCAGCTGGAGGATGTTAAGCAGACATTCACGACTCGAATTGAAACAGCTGAAAATCTAGCATCCAGCGCTGATGGAAAAGCAACAGCTGCGAATTCTGAATGCAAAAAACTCTGAGACAGACTTGCTGATCTGGAAGATGGATGCCGAAGGAATAAAATTAGAACTGAAGGTGTACCTGAGAATCGGGAAAGTCCAAACCCAGTGAAATACGTAGCTGAACTATTCTCCAAAATAATTGGGGAGGACTTTAAATCAGACACCGAGATATCTGCAGCTTATTGCATATGGGGATCGAACAACTCTAAGCATAGGACTTTTATTGTGCGCTTCAAGAAGTTACAATCTAAATTAAATGTAATGTCACTTCTCAGACAGAAACAAGAGATTATATTTGAAAATAACCTAATTCGTATTTTCCCTGACTTCTCACCCTCAACAGCTATGCGTGCCTCTTTTTATAATATTAAACAGCGCTTACGAAAAGCCGATATCAGATACAGCCTCTTGTATCCTGCCAAAATGAAAGTGGAGATTCAAGGCAAACATTACATATTTACCAGTAGAGAGGAAGCAGATAAAGAGTTAAGAAAGCTGAACCCGACACTTTCTTGAAATAAGACCGTGAGTCGCACCCTGTCATGGCATCGTAAAGAAGATATCACCGACTGTCTGATCCGCTTGCAATGACACTGGTACCGTAATTATACATCCTTTTCCCTTCTCAGTCACTATCTGTTTTTATTTTAATTACAATTTACAACGTTTATGTATGAATGTGTGGAAGAAATTAAATTAGTAACCCATTTCTTTCTTTCTTATTTTTTTTTTACTTTTTACTATTCTAAAGGAGACTGTTTAACACCATTCCCTGGGTTTACTATCTTAACATTTCAAGAATGTTGAAGATTTTCTTTCTTTTTTTTTCTTTCTTTTTGTTATGCTTATAGTTAGACTGTATAGGCAATAGATACCTCTATTTAATTCACATACACCGCTGCCGGGGGCTTGTTTTGTTTTGGATGTGCTCTGTCTCTATGTATGTCAGAGGACTGGGACTTTGTGAAGTGGGGTTCAGCCTCACGTGGGGAGGCAAAGTGCGGGGGGGGGGGGGGGCAACTACGGATGGGGAGAAAGAGAGCAAGCTATCTCTAATCTATCCTTTTAATCCTTATAATTATAATTACCAATGTAACGATAGACTGCATGGCAATAAATCCTAGGAAAATTGGAAATTAAGGTCTAAGCTGTCTCACTTTTGGTTAAGACTACAAAATGACATCAAAAATTCAGAATCACTGTCTCCAAGACGGGACAGTTAATTTTGTGAGATGGAATGTTAAAGGCCTGAATCACGAATTAAAAAGAAAGAAAGTATTCTCTCATCTAACAAGTCTAAATGTTAAAATAGTATTTTTACAGGAGACCCACTTATTAAGCAAGGATCAGTTCCAGCTGCAAAAAGACTGGACTGGCCAAATGTTCCATTCCAGCTTTACAAAAAAAAAAACTAGAGGTGTGGGAATTCTCATACACAGAACAGTCTCATTTGTAGTATCAGATGTTGTATCTGATCCTGAAGGGAGATACATGATTGTTATGGGTAATTTATTTAATTGTAAAGTGATTTTGATAAATGTTTATGCACCCAATGTGGATGATAGGGAATTCATCCAAAATGTATTTGCATCCATTCCCAATGTGAACACTCATAAAATTATAATGGCTGGGGATTTAAGTTGTGTTTTAAATCCACTCTTAGATAGGTCTCCTGTCACAGGGGTGATGATATCTAACACTGCAAAGACAATTACACAGTTTGTAACTGACCACAACTTATCAGACCCCTGGAGATTTCTAAACCTAAACTCAAGAACATATTCCTTCTACTCACCAGTGCATCATTGCTACTCAAGAGTTGATTACTTTTTTTGTAGATAACCATTTCTTGCCTATGATTAAATCCTGCAAGTACGACGCTATTGTTATTTCCGACCATGCCCCTCTGATCTTGGAGATAAAATCATTATGCCCCACATACTCATCTCGCAGATGGCGTCTTAACCCACTTTTATTAGCAGACGAGAACTTTACAGAATTTATATCAAAACAAATCAGTTTTTTTCTAGAGACAAATACATCCTCAGAGGTCTCTGCAGGAATACTCTGGGAAGTCCTGTAGGCCTTCTTAAGAGGACAGATTATCTCATATCTTTCCCACAGAAATAAATTGGAAACTAAGCAGGTATCAAAGCTAACTAACGGAATTACTAGAATAGAACATGCCAGGGGCCTCATGTATAAACAGTGCGTACACACAGAAATGTTGTGTAAGAACGTTTCCACGTTCAAATCGCGATGTATAAAACCTAAACTTGGCGTAAAGCCATGCACATTTCCACAGTACCCCATATCCTGTCGTACACAAGTTCTCTGCTCAGTTTTGCAGAATGGCGGCACCCATTGTCAAAGCAGTGCTACTGTTCCTGTGTTGTTTATCTTTCTTTTTCAGATCCACATCCCTGACGCGGCTTTATAAATAGACTGAAATTAACTGCATATTGTTGATTAATGTCAATGTATTTATATAGCACATTTAAAACAACATAGGAAAGTTTAAGGCATCCGATTGTAATTAACCTGTAACAATTGTCACAGATGGCTGGGGTTCTTACCCAGCTGGGACGCCTGGAGGGACCGGAAGTTGGCATTTATATATTCCGGGTCACAAGGGGACAACCGTCCTGGGTTAGGGGAGGAGCAAGGAGGTTCCAAACCGTTGGGACCCGTGGCCACCGCCAGGAGGCACCTTAAGCCTCATGGAACCCGGGAAACGTTTACTTCCGCCATACCCGGGAAGATGGAGGAAGAGCCTTCCAGGGATGCCCGGAGTGCTTCCGGTGCAAAGGGCAGCACTTCCGCCACACCAGGAAGTGCTGCCGGAAGAACGTCACAAGGCACCTGGAGCACATCTGGGTAGAAATAAAAGGGGCCACCTCCCTACAATCTAGGAGCTGGAGTCAGGAGTGAGAGCAGAACAAAGCACCCGTGAGGAGAGGAAAGGCGGCCACAGACATTGAAAGAAGCCCAGAATAGGGGTGATTTGGTGTTGGGAGCACTGTGTGCTGTGTGGGACTGTGTATAATTGTGCTTAATAAACGTGTGCATTTTATAAAGATGTGGTTTCTGACTGGTGGTGTCCGGGCAAGTCTCACACTATATAATGGTCCACAGAATAGCCAAACTGTTCCAAATACCATAGCTGCTTTAGCGTTGTTACTCTCACTGCACTTTCTTTTTCTTCTTTCAGCTGCTCCCGTTAGGGGTTGCCACAGCGGATCATCTTTTTCCATATTACTCTCACTGCACCACTCAGAGAAGCTGATTGGAAAGAGAATTATCAGTATACAGCATCAAGCACACGCTGTCTCAGCCATGCTTCCTATTTGAACTGCTTCTCACACAGCAAACGCTTCAAAACCTTTCCTGTACGGACCTCGCGGTTCAGAAAGAGTTTCATCCCAAGAGCTTTAAACGCAATCAATCTGTCCACGAAGTGCTCCTTGTAGAACTGTTTGTACTTATTAGTACAATCACCTCACTGTAAACTTGCACTACAGTTATAATATTGCACAACCAGAGCCACTTTATAAAGCACATATTTACATATGATGACAATATCATTTTTAAGATGAAATGCAGGAAAATATGTTTATTATGTTATATAGATAAAACTTCATTTAAATAATCTATATTGTTAATAATTAAAGGACACGGTGTCGCTACACTAGCAAGGATCTGGCGCTCTGTTCACGGATTGTTCCTGCCTCGCACTGTATGCTTCACTGGGACTGGCGTGAAGGATAGAATAATTAAACATGTACTACGAAGATATTTCAGTGTTCCTTAAAAGTTTTGAAGAATCACCGTTATAAGCTTACAGATGGCTTAACATCTATTACAGAGATGATTGTGTGGCGATTGGATATTTGGAGAAAGAAAAGTAAAGACAGGAATTGGGGGTTAGTACGTTTGAAAGAGACAGTACTGCTGCAATAAATTCATCGAAGGTCACGCACAATCACTGCACCACCGAGTTCCCATGTTTAATAACATGCTTTAACTCCTATCATCATGAAAATTATATCAAGTATACATCTCAGTATTTTAATTATTCAGAGAGCTGTAATATTACGAATGTAATGGATTCTGTGTCCTCTTGGAGGAAGACAAAACCCGGAAGCACGTAGTGATTCACACACATAGAGCACATAGAAGATCAAATACAAAACAAAGCATTTAGTGTGCTACTTTAGTTACAATGGGATTTGAGAAACTAGCAAATTAAATGATTTTAAGATGAAATTTATGATGTTCTACTTTAATGACAAAATAAACTACGTGATTAAAGTGGAGAATTTCGAGATTGAAGTTGAGATTTTGTGCTTTTTTCCCACTGTGTGCCTATTCTTTTTCTCTGTACCCTAATAAGCTTTCATATGACACTCAGACGGTGGGCTACGGACTCGCCTTTTCACGGTGACTTTAATATGTGACAACTTCTTTTTTATTTCAGGCACTGTGCAACTTTGTGAACTTGAGCTTTCGAGTTTCTCCGACATGCTATGTCACTCGATTGACTTCCTTTTTGTTGTTTATGCCACTGTTTAAACCAACAAATAGTATGTTTTTCTTTGCCTCCACTTGGTATTTGCTGAAATTCTATTTTCCCCCGTGCTTTTCCCATTGTCTTTTCACAGAACGCTGAGCTTAAGAGGCTGTTTATATTGATTTGCATATTCAAAGAGGAGTAATTCTGGGAGGAGTTAGGACGGGACAGCAGGCGTGTGCATGAGCGTTTCTTTTCACGCTGACCGGGATTTATGTAGTGGAAGAACGTGGAATTTGGTGAACGGACAGGTTTATGCATCTGGATTTTTCTGTGCGTAAGCACATTTTGGCTTTTGTGCTTACGTAACGTTATAGTGTGAGCTCTACGCATGGTGTTATGCATGAGGCCCCAGGTGTCCAAGTGAGGCTCTTCATAGGAAAAGGCAGGCTGTGCATTCAGAGCTCTGTGTAAGAGAGGACAGAGCCGACTCTACTTCCTTAGAAGGTTGGTGTCCTTCAACATCAGCAATAAGGTGCTGCAGATGTTCTACCAGACGGTTGTGGCGAGCGCCCTCTTCTATGTGGTGGTGTGCTGGGGAGACAGCATAAAGAAGAGAGATGCCTCACGCCTGGACAAACTGGTGAGGAAGGCAGGCTCTATTGTAGGCATGGAGCTGGACAGTTTGACATCCGTGGCAGAGCGACGGGCGCTGAGCAGACTCCTGTCAATTATGGAGAATCCACTGCATCCACTAAACAGTATTATCTCCAGACAGAGGAGCAGCTTCAGCAACAGACTGCTGTCACTGTCCTGCTCCACTGACAGACTGAGGAGATCGTTCCTCCCCCACACTATGCGACTCTTCAGTTCCACCCGGGGGGGTAAACGTTAACATTATACAAAGATATTGTCTGTCTGTATACCTGCATTGTTATCACTCTTTAATTTAATATTGTCTTTATCAGTATGCTGCTGCTGGAGTATGTGAATTTCCCCTTGGCATTAATAAAGTATCTATCTATCTATCTATCTATCTATCTATCTATCTATCTATCTATCTATCTATCTATCTATCTATCTATCTATCTATCTATCTATCTAAATCAACCTCTTAACAACTAAAGAAACTGAAAAACTCATTTTTAAATCAAGAAAGCATTACTATGAACATGGAGATAGCTAATAAGCTTTTAGCTCAACAAATCCACAAGCAAGAAGTTCGCAATGCAATCCCAGAAATTACCAACACAAATAGAGACATAATCATTGACCATAAAAATATAATGCAAATATTTAGAGACTACTATAAATCCTTATATTCTACTGAGTTTAAAGAAGACAAGACCGAAGGCAGCACTTGAACTAATTGTGATCTAATGCATTTCTGGATACATGACAGATACCACAAATAGATACACTTAGTGCAGAGGAATTGGATAAACCGTTGGCACTATCAGAATTATTAGATGCTATAAAGTCACTTAAGAGAGGGAAAGAAGCAGACCCTGATGGCTATCCTGCCGAATTTTATCAGAAGTTCTCCGCTCAGCTAGCTCCCCTCCTATTAGCAACATTCACAGAAGCTAGAGACAATAAAATTCTACCTCAAACTTTTCGTCAAGCATTAATCACCGTCTTTCCTAAACAAAATAAGGACGTATTACAATGTATATCATACAGGCCACATTCACTTCTGAATAATGATGCTAAGATACTCTCTGGAAAAAGTGCTGCCTTCGGTAATGTAATGAATTATTATTATTATTATTATTAATATCACAAGATCAAACTGGATTTATTAAAGGCTGACATTTAGCGTCCAATCTTCAATGCCTGTTTAATGTAATATACTCACCTGCAAAGTCAAACATCCCAGAGATTTTATTATCCTTGGATGCAGAAAAAGCATTTGATATGGTAGAATAGAACTACCTTTTCACTACTTTGGAAAAATTTGGGTTTGGCCCGAACATTTGTGCATGGATCAAACTACTGTATGCCAATCCAGAAGCTTCATTTTGTATTAACAACATTAATTCAGACTACTTTAAACTAGAACATGGTACCAGACAAGGATGCACCTTGTCACCACTACTTTTTGCAATCGCCATTGAGCCACTGGCAGTTCACTGTCGAAATGCTTATGAGATAAAGGGGATTGTCAGAGAAGGACTTGAACAGAAAATTTCTCTATACGCAGATGATATGATACTGTATACAGTGGGGCAAAAAAGTATTTAGTCAGCCACCAATTGTGCAAGTTCTCCCACTTAAAGAGATGAGAGAGGCCTGTAATTTTCATCATAGGTATACCTCAACTATGAGAGACAAAATGATAAAAAAAAAATCCAGAAAATCACATTATCTGATTTTTAAAGAATTTATTTGCAAATTATGGTGGAAAATAAGTAATCTTGCCTACAAACAAGCAAGATTTCTGGCTCTCACAGACCTGTAACTTCTTCTGTAAGAGGCTCCTCTGTCCTCCACTCGTTACCTGTATTAATGGCACCTGTTTGAACTCGTTATCAATATAAAAGACACCTGTCCACAACCTCAAACAGTCACACTCCAAACTCCACTATGGCCAAGACCAAAGAGCTGTCAAAGGACACCAGAAACAAAATTGTAGACCTGCACCAGGCTGGGAAGACTGATTCTGCAATAGGTAAGCAGCTTGGTGTGAAGAAATCAACTGTGGGAGCAATTATTAGAAAATGGAAGACATACAAGACCACTGATTATCTCCCTCGATCTGGGGCTCCACGCAAGATCTCACCCCGTGGGGTCAAAATGATCACAAGAACGGTGAGCAAAAATCCCAGAACCACACGGGGGGACCTAGTGAATGACCTGCAGGGAGCTGGGACCAAAGTAACAAAGGCTACCATCAGTAACACACTACGCCGCCAGGGACTCAAATCCTGCAGTGCCAGACGTGTCCCCCTGCTTAAGCCAGTACATGTGCAGGCCCGTCTGAAGTTTGCTAGAGAGCATTTGGATGATCCAGAAGAGGAATGAAACCAAAATAGAACTTTTTGGTAAAAACTCTACTCGTGTTTGGAGGAGAAAGAATGCTAAGTTGCATCCAAAGAACACCATACCTACTGTAAAGCATGGGGGTGGAAACATCATGCTTTGGGGCTGTTTTTTCTGCAAAGGGACCAGGACGACTGATCTGTGTAAAGGAAAGAATGAATGGGGCCATGTATCGTCAGATTTTGAGTGAAAACCTCCTTCCATCAGCAAGGGCATTGAAGATGAAACGTGGCTGGGTCTTTCAGCATGACAATGATCCCAAACACACTGCCCGGGTAACAAAGGAGTGGCTTCATAAGAAGCATTTCAAGGTCCTGGAGTGGCCTAGCCAGTCTCCAGTTCTCAACCCCATAGAAAATCTTTGGAGGGAGTTGAAAGTCTGTGTTGCCCAGCGACAGCCCCAAAACATCACTGCTCTAGAGGAGATCTGCATAGAGGAATAGGCCAAAATACTAGCAACAGTGTGTGAAAACCTTGTGAAGACTTACAGAAAACGTTTGACCTCTGTCATTGCCAACAAAGGGTATATAACAAAGTATTGAGATGAACTTTTGTTATTGACCAAATACTTTTTTTCCACCATAATTTGCAAATGAATTCTTCAAAAATCAGACAATGTGATTTTCTGGATTTTTTTTTCTCATTTTGTCTCTCATAGTTGAGGTATACCTATGATGAAAATTACAGGCCTCTCTCATCTTTTTAAGTGGGAGAACTTGCACAATTGGTGGCTGACTAAGTACTTTTTTGCCCCACTATATATCAGATCCACAAAATACTGTGCCTGCAGTCCTAACAGCACTAACAGAATTTCAAATCACAGAATTTATGGTCTCAGAATAAATTTGACTAAAAGTGTGCTCTTTCAAATGAATTCTCAAGCACACAATATTAGATTGGACACCTTCCTTTTTATCATAACAGATCAGTTCAAATATCTAAGGGTAAACATAAAGCTTTTTATCAACAAAATTTCACTGTATGGAAAAAATCAAGCAAGACTTGCATAGAATCTTTTATCGGTGGCACCTCTGCACGAGAACCACCTTTTTCAACCCTCGCAAACATATGCAGTTTGTAATGTCTGGAAAACATTTGGGATTAAATCACTTCGAGATCTGTCCATTGTGAGGGATGGCCGCCCATATATTCCGGCCCACACCTCCAAGCCGCCAGATGGAGCCCTCCCAGCAGCATAGAGGTTCCCCGAATTCCAGCAGGGCCTCATGGACCTTGTAGTTTTTACAGCCAGCCCTGCTGGATACCATGGGGACCTCCAGGAGACGCTGTAGGGAGGCTCAGGGAATTCTACATACCCTATAACCCGGAAGTGCGTCCTGGTCACATGGACAGAAGGAACGATGTGCTTCCAGGATGAAGAAAAGGACTTTTTATCTGACCCGGAAGTGATAAGGAATCACATGGACCGTAGGGTGGATCCACTTCCAGGTCAGGAGGTATAAAAGGACCATGGGAAATCCCAGACGCTGAGCTGAGCTGGGTGGAAGGGTGGCAACGCGTCTGGGAGTGGAGGATTGTTTATTTGATTATTGATTTATTGGAATATAGTGGAGTGGAGGGTGCTTTGCTCTCTCATTCTTCCTAGGGCACGAAGCGGAAGCGGAAGCAGAAGTAGACAATGGCCAACAGTGAGATGAATCGCATTGCAATTGTAGTCGAGGAACTCCAGGCACTCGACGAACAGATTCAGAAACTCCTGTCCAGACGAAGATACCTTAGAGATCTGAAGGCTCGGCTGCTGGATAAACCGTCCTCGCCATCTGTAATTGGCGTAACATCAACCCCGCGTTGAGCCGCTCAAGTCAACTTCACCCCCGCACCTCGTAGGAGCGACAACAACACCGATGAAGACCTTGGCGTATTTCAGCTTTGCAGGCGGGGGTTCAAGGCCAGAACACCTCCATCGGCACAGGCAAGCATCTTAACTCAGAACCGGTTCGACCCTCTCCGCGTCCCCAGTTTGCCTTCAGCTCCTGGTGATGTAATAGTGGTAGGTGATTCTATTGTTAGAAACCTCAATATCGCATGCCCTAATAGAAAATCGTTTGTCGCTTTTTTTTTTGCCGGTGCTCGTGTCCGAGATGTGATGAGACGTGCACCGGCAATCTACGAGAAGCACAAGAACAGGGCAGTTGGAGCAATTGTTTTGCATGCTGGCGTAAACGATATAAGGCACTGACAGTCGGAAATCCTCAAGGCTGAATTCACAGCATTAATTAAAGACACGAAGGAGAGGACCCCATCGGCAAAGATCTTCATCTCGGGTCCACTGCCTCTCGTCAGACGATCAAACGAGTACTACAGTCGTCTGCTTGGTTTAAACAACTGGCTGCAGGGCTTCTACAAGAATCAAGACATCGGGTTCATCAACAACTGGGACCTCTTTTGGGAAAGACTGCATTTTTTCAAGCGAGATGGCCTGCATCTGAACAGTTTCGGCGCCCGGGTCCTCTCCGAAAACATATCTAAGGTAATTCGTTTGTTTTGACTATCTATCTCTGCTTTTAACCCCTTCCGAAATGCTACTCTTGTGCTTGGTCATGATAATTGTTTAACAAAATCTTCCATAAAAGTGCACAACATAAATACTGTAATAACCAATCTTAATGCACGTAGAAAATCTAGGCAATACAGCATAAACATCAATAATTTAATTAAAGTTACTACTTTAGATGAACAATGTATTAAAACTATAAAAACAGATTATAGATTAAACAAAAACACACAGAGCGGCGCTAATAAAAATAACTTAGTTCCTGTTCCATATATCAATAACGCACATAGTATTCATCTCTGCCCCTTCGAAACATTAAATATGGCACTATTAAATGTTAGAGCTTTAACTAACAAGACGTTTTTTATGAATGATCTTATTAGTGATAAAAAAATAGACTTTATTGCACTAAGTGAAACGTGGCTTAGCTCAGATGGCGCAGCTGTTTTAATCGAATCTGCGCCTCCGGATTACAGTTTTACTCGTGCAGATCGCCAAAGAAAGAGAGGCAGTGGCTTGGCCGGTTAAAATGTTAAGATGTCAGTTTTGGTAAATTTAAGTCCTTTGAGTATCTCGCCGTTGTTATTCATGGAGATTCTCAGGTTCTAGTATTATCCATGTATAGACCTCCTAAATTCAACGCGTCTTTCTTTGAGGAATTCTCTGACTTGATGTCAATTTTAATTATGAACTATAACACACTCTTAATAGTCGGCGACTTTAATTTTCATATAGATAATCAGTGTGACTGCGGTGGGTTGGCACCCTGCCCAGGATTGGTTCCTGCCTTGTGCCCTGTGTTGGCTGGGATTGGCTCCAGCAGACCCCCGTGACCCTGTGTTCGGATTCAGCGGGTTGGAAAATGGATGGATGGATGGATAATCAGTGTGACCTAAAAGTAAAAGAATTTATGAACCTCCTGGACTCTTTTTATTTGAGACAGCTCGTTAATCAGCCTACACATAAAGCAGGTCATACGTTAGACTTAGTAATTACTAAAGGACTAAAAGTTGATATAAAGCAGGTCATTGATACGGGTCTATCAGACCATTTTCTTCTACTTTTTAATATAGAAATAATGATAGAAAACACTCATGAGAAGCATATTGTTAAAAAATGCTTCTTTGACTCATCAGCAGCTTTAAAACTTAGAAACATTCTAAGCAGTCAGTCCGTTTATAGTGCCAACTATAATAGCAAGGATAATGTAAATAGTAAGGTGGAAAGATTTAATACTAAAGTGAGAGCTGCTGTTGACTTAGTTGCACCTGAAAAGACAGTTAAAAAATTTTCTAGCATTGTTATACCATGGAAGACCCAAAGAGTGTCTGATTTAAAGAGAACATGCCGTAGAGCTGAGCGTAAATGGAGGAAAACTAAACTAATTATTGACTATGAAATATTAAAAGTTAAAATAACAGAATACAATAACACAGTCCGTTTTGAGATGCGCTGCTATTTCTCTAAGATTATAAATAACAATGCTAGTAATCCCAGAGTCTTATTTTCAATGATTGATCGTCTGTTAAACCCAGGTAACTCAAAGGAATGCCTCCTAAGTACTTCCAGTAAAACCTGTGAGGCTATCACTGTATTTTTCAATCAAAAAATTAATATTAGAAATAAATCTCCCCAACACTAAGGATCCTCCTAAACCCCAGTATTCCGTTATAAACAAATTAAACTCTTTCACCAGGATAGATTTACCTGATTTACATAAAATAATTTCTCAAATGAAACCTTCCACCTGTGCCCTTGACCCAATACCAACAAATTTTTTCAAAGAAGTATCGGGCGTGCTTATTGATAATGTTCTTGACATAGCAAATTTGTCATTAGATACGGGGGTCTTCCCAGACTGTCTAAAGACTGCTGTAGTTAAACCCCTACTTAAGAAAAATAATCTCGACCCCTCTGCTCTTGAAAATTATAGACCCATCTCTAACCTGCCTTTCTTAAGTAAAATTCTAGAGAAGGCAGTCATTATGCAGTTAAATAAGCACCTCAATAAACATGCTATTCTTGATAAATTTCAGTCAGGTTTTAGAACAAATCACAGCACAGAAACTGCACTCGTTAAAGTAGTAAATGACTTGCGGGTAAATGCAGACAGAGGCCATTTATCTGTTCTCATCCTCTTAGATCTGAGTGCCGCATTTGACACCATTGATCATAATATTCTTAGAAATAGCCTTAGTCAATGGGTGGGCCTCTCTGGCAGCGTCTTAAATTGGTTTGAATCCTACCTGGCAGGGAGAAAATTCTTTGTTAGTTGTGGTAATTATAACTCAAAGACACATGATATTCTATATGGTGTTCCACAAGGCTCTATCCTGGGTCCGCTGCTCTTCTCAATCTACATGCTTCCATTAGGTCAGATTATCTCAGGACATAACGTGAGCTACCACAGCTATGCTGATGACACACAGCTGTATTTATCAATAGCACCTGATGACCCCCATTCTCTTGATTCACTAACACAATGTCTAACTTGTATCTCAGAATGGATGAATAGTAACTTTCTCAAATTAAATAAAGAGAGAAATCTTAGTGATTGGCAATAATGGATACAATGAGGCTATTAGAAATAAACTGGATGCATTAGGATTAAAAGCCAAAACGGAGGTAAAAAGCTTAGGGGTAACCGTTGACTGTAATCTAAATTTTAAATTGCATATTAATCAGATCACTAGGACAGCATATTTTCACTTAAGAAACATAGCAAAAGTTAGACCTCTTATATCTTCGAAAGATGCAGAGAAATTAGTTCACGCGTTTGTTTTCAGTTGACTAGATTACTGTAACGCACTCCTCTCAGGACTACCCAAAAAAGACATAAATCGTTTGCAACTAGTGCAGAATGCAGCTGCTAGAATCCTTACCAGGAAAAGAAAATCCGAGCACATTTCTCCAGTTTTGATGTCACTACACTGGTTACCTGTGTCATTCAGAATTGACTTTAAAAATTCTGCTTATGGTTTATGAAGCCTTAAATAATCTTGCCCCATCTTATATATCGGAATGTCCAACACCTTATATTCCAAATCGCAACCTCAGATCCTCAACTGTGTGTCTACTTAGAATTCCAAGAGCAAAACTTAAAAGAAGTGGTGAGACGGCCTTCTGCTGTTATGCACCTGAAATCTGGAGTAGCCTGCCAGTAGGAATTCGCCAGGCTAATACAGTGGAGCACTTCAAAAAACTGCTGAAAACACATTACTTTAACATGGCCTTCTCATAACTTCACTGTAATTTAAATCCTGATATTCTGTATATCCAATTCATTATAATAACTATTCATTCAAAATCTGTACTAACCCCTACTCTTTCTTCTGTTTCCTTTTCCGGTGTCCTTTTGGTGGTGGCGCACCCAAAGCACCGTGATGTTCCAACAATGATGGATGGATTAAAAGCCAGAAGTCTGTATGACCATCAGCATCAAGTGACTCCGTGAGAACCCTAACTACAAAGAGGACTATTTCATTTATGTTAGGTAGAATGCCCAGAGGGGACTGGGCGGTCTCGTGGCCTGGAACCCCTACAGATTTTATTTTTTTCTCCAGCCTGGCCATCGGACCTTACTCCTTTTCTATGTTAACTAATGTTGTCTCATTTTAATTTTGTATTTTGTCTTATTTTTCTTTTCTTCATTATGTAAAGCACTTTGAGCTACTTTTTGTATGAAAATGTGCTATATAAATAAATGTTGTTGTTGTTGCTTTGTGCACATTTATTATTATAATAAATAACATTTTGGATTTTTATCTGGTGTCTGACATTTGGTCTGAGGGTTCAAGGGGTCACGGGGACCCTTAAACTGTCACAACATAGACAACGTCTTTGCATCCTACGAACAATTACATTCTAAATTTAACTTTCCAGCAACACATTTCTTTCACTAACTTCAAAGTAGAAACTTTGTTAAACAGAACCTGCCCAATTTTCATCACCTCCCCCTCTATGCTAGAAAATATATTCATCAGTTTCAAGGACTTAGACAACATCTCAAGCGCTATATAAATGTAATGAATTATTATTATTATCTATGCAATATATAAAACCATTTTACAGTCCATCCCTTTCAAAGATCCAAGAGGACAATGGGAAAAGGATCCCTCCCTCTACATATCAGAAAAGGAGTGGTAGGTAGCAAAGCAGAGATTTCACTCAAGCTCCATATGCGCAAAGCATACAATTATTCAACTAAAAATTATATATCAAGCATATCTGTCTCACTTAAAATTTTCCAGAATGTTTCCAGGGCAAGATCCAACCTGCAAACTCTGCAATCAAGTTCCAGCCTCACGGGGTCACATGTTTTGGACCTGCACCAAATTAACATCATTTTGGACCAAAATTTTTAAATGCCTTTCAGACAGCTTTGGAGTCGCAATCCCTTCTAATCTACCAACAGCTATGTTTGATGTATTTCCAGATAGGCTTAAAGTGGGGAAGGAAAAACAAACTGTAACTTCCTTTACTACACTATTGGCATGTAGACTTATCTTGCTCAACTGGAAGAATCCTAACTCTCACCTTTTGAGTCAGTGGGTAACTGATGTTATATATTATTTGAAATTGGAAAAAATAAAATTCTCACTTAGAGGATCTGTGCAGAAATTTTTCCAAACCTGGCAGGATCTAATCAATAACATTTTAAAATAAACTTTTAAAGCACTGAGGAATCAGATTTTCTCCCTATTCTCTTTTTTTTTCTTTTTCTTCTCTATTTATCTATATTCACTTATTAATTTATCTATTTACTTATTTTTTCTAGGTTTACGTTTTATTCTGCTGCCCATGCTCTCTTTCTCAGGGGTGGGGGTTGATTTGTTTTCAATCCTATTCTTGTAAAATTGATCTATTTGTATGGAATGTTGTGTGATTTAAATACAATCAATAAAATTAAAAAAAATATATTGTATTTCCCTGGTTTTAGCAAATTGTAAGTAAGAGGTTGTTAACTTATGTGGAAGGTGCTGTAAGGTTTTTGCTATTGTTTTGTAATGATATAATTATGATCTTCTCATAATTTTTTCGATTTCTCCAAATCATTGCTTTGAGTTTTTATTTTATATCACACTAATTAAATAATTTTATCTTTTTATTTTTATTATTATGTGGCACCATTTTGATTTTTTTTTTTGGTATATATCATCAGTCAGTGAATCTCCGGTGGTATTACTATCTGTGGGTACTGAAATGTTTTTTTTAAAGTTACAACACTAGATAAACTGAGGCTTAGACCAAAATGAACCATTTGGGTCAAAAGTGACAGGCATACCTACCCACTGAAGGTGACAGCTCTTTATCAGACAGAGAGCAGACAGCAGAGTAGCCCCTGTCAAGCTCAGTAAGCAATGCAAGATTACAATAGCTGGTGTTTCAGGCAAGAAGGTAGTTGAGAAGCCTCAACAAGCATGTAAAATGACAAAATATTTTACATTTTACAGTCAAACGAAAAGTTACTCTGTACCCTGAAATGTGCTGCTATACAGTACGTGCAGCTTGATTAACTAAAGGAAATCCGGGTAGAAGACAAGCTATAGTGGACACGTACTGAAAAATGCAACCCTTTTCTTACTGTTGTAGTATATTTTAACAACATTTACCAGGAGGTGGCATCTGGGAAAAAAATGATATAAGATCGCAAAGTGGGCATGAATAATGTGGAATGCGTGTTACTTCTCAGGCAGAGTCTGTGGAATTGGACATACAATTTAAGGGTTGATTTAGAAGCAACAGTATGTAATACACATGTTAAAATGATTTTCAAAATATAAATACAATGAACTAATAAATGGTGGCATGTCTGATGTTTATTGAAATGCATGGGTGCTTAAGGTTGATCCTAGAGGGCCACAGAAACTATAATTTTAATTACAGCACATTGCACTTATTTCTATTTCATTTTTTCTAATTTATTTTTTGTAGAAAAACTTAATGATGAACGCACACAAGTGTAAGAGAACCAAGTTATATGATGAATTGCTGGTTCTTTTGTCATTTACACCTCTTGCTAATTGGCAGCTACATAGGAAAACAAAAATCAATTAGAACAGTAAATGCAACTACTTGAGATTAAATTAAGCAATTAAGAGTTAGGAATCTTAACAAATAAGTTGATTAAAATGAAGCACAAAAACAATCCTTGAGTAGAAAGTGCTTCAGCAAAAATCACTGGCTTCTAATTATCAAACTGCGTTGGGACAAAATCCTACTTCCAATACGGCCATCAAGAAATGAGTTATTATAGTTAACGATAACTAAAATCAAAACTGAAACTATTATTAAAAAAACATTTTTGTAAACTGAAAAAAAATTATCAACAAAACCAAAATGAAAAACTAAAACTAAACAAAACTATTCAAGTAGCTGGAAAGACTAACTGAAATAAAATAATAATTTACTAAAAATATTTTTAGTTTTCATTTTTGAATGAATATTCTTGCCGTTAGTCTTTAACCCTTATAACTTTTAACTCCAAAACAGAAAGTCATCCACCACGAGCCACCCGCATATATTCATCCAGTGAACGGAGGCTGGTGATGGAGGGCTTGTGTTCATCAAGCATTCGCAGTGACAGAGCGAACTGAACACAGGCGCGTAAATCATGTGAAATAGAAAGCGATTCACTGTACTGCCTTTTTTTGCACATCTTGTATATCAAGATGTAATTCAAACCAAACGCCTGAAATCGGAATGTGCTGGTCAACAAAACCTTTACTGTATGGACAGAAAAATCACGAGTGAGTAACATTTTAGTTTATTTCTCAGGTGCCTGTGTTTTGGTGGCAGGTGGAATTCACCTGCCACTTCACACATAGAAATCCTTTCTGAAAATAAAACAGTGCTGATCGACAGACTGACTAGGTCATAATACAAGATCAGCATATTATTACTGACCAATCACTTTTGCCTTAAAAAAGTCATTTAACAACAAAGCAATACAAATCTAGTAAAATTCCTGAGCTGGCAATGTCTCCACTGAACTATATGTAGGTAGGTGAAGAGAGTCTGCCAACTGGTGAAAAACTAAACCTACTAATGTGTTTTTGTATTTATTGTATATTTATTAATTTATCTGTTTTTAGTTTATATTCACAGCTCAAAATACTTGATATTGTGAAAATAATCCAGTAGCAGAATTATGTTTTAAAATATCTGTCCCCCTTTTTTCAGATTTTCTCTATCTCTCTCAAAATAGATAGTTCAAATGTCATATTCTTTTCAGTTCTTAACATCAGCCATATCATACATATTGCATACCAGGGTTTTTTCCTTCCTTGCATCCAAGCCTGCTGTGGTAGACTCCAGGTTTCCTGTGATCCTACTCTGCATAAACAGGTTTAGATAATGTATATATTGTTCATAACCTCAGATGCTGTCTCTGTGTTTCTGTGCCTATCCATACTCCTACTACCTACTCTTGCTCTGCTCATTATGGGTTTAATGCTCTTATGCATGGGCTATTCAAGTCTCACTGTCCCTAACTTTGACACTAAATGTGTGTTTTTCTTTGTTTCCCTCCATATATCTAGGTGGGGTCTGCACACTAATTCAAGCCTAAGGGCTTTGTTCTTCCTAAGCCCCCATGATTTTCATGATCACACCTGTCAGAACATAGTAGAATGTATTTTCTGATTGTTGATATCTTTTCAGGCCTCCAGGTACCAAAATACTGTCTATAAATTGTATGTGCCTGAGATGGGGTAAGAGATCAATTTGGCTAGTAGAAAATAACAAAGCCCAGTATGGGAGATTTTTGAATGCAACATTGAAGGCATTAATTGTGAGCACATTGTCTTGGAGAGACATATGTTGTGTGCTGTAGACATTTAGAGTAAACAACAATCTTCTTCTTTCGGCTGCTCCCGTTAGGAGTTGCCACAGCGGATCATCTTCTTCCATATCTTTCTGTCCTCTGCATCTTGCTCTGTTACACCCATCACCTGCATGTCCTCTCTCACCACATCCATAAACCTTTGCTTAGGCCTTCCTCTTTTCCTTTGTCTCCCAACCGTCCAACTTGAGCTGACCCTTTAATGTACTCATTTCTAATCCTGTCTGTCCTCATCACACCCAATGCAAATCTTAGCATTTTTAACTCTGCTACTTTCAGTTCTGTCTCCTGTTTTCTGGTCATTGCCACCGTCTCCAACCCATATAACATAGCTGGTCTCACTACCATCCTGTAGACCTTCCCTTTCACTCTTGCTGATACCCGTCTGTCACAGATTACTCCTGACACTCTTCTCCACTCATTCCACCCTGCCTGCACTCTCTTTTTCACCTCTCTTCCACAATCCCCATTACTCTGTACTGTTGATACCAAGTATTTAAACTCATCCACCTTCGCCAACTCTACTCCCTGCATCCTCACCATTCCACTGACCTCCCTCTCTTTTACACACATGCATTCTGTCTTGTTCCTACTGACCTTCATTCTTCTCCTTTCTAGAGCATATCTCCACCTCTTCAGGGTCTCCTCAACCTACTCCCTACTATTGCTAAAGATCACAATGTCATCAGCAAACATCATAGTCAATGGGGACTCCTGTCTAATCTCGCCTGTCCATCACCATTGCAAATAAGGGCTCAGAGCCAATCACTGATGTAATCCCACCTCCAACTTGAATGCATCCGTCACTCCTACCGCAGACCTCACCACGGTCACACTTCCTTGTACAACTCTTACGTACTTCTCTGCCACTCCCGACTTCCTCATACAGTACTACAGCTTCTCTCGAGGCACCCTGTCATATGCTTTCTCCTGGTCCACAAAGATGCAATGAAACTCCTTCTGTCCTTCTCTAAACTTCTCCATCAACATCCTCAGAGCAAACATTGCATCTGTGGTGCACTTTCTTGGCATGAAACCATACTGCTGCTCACTAATCGTCACCTCACTTCTTAACCTTAGTTCCACTACTCTTTCCCATAACTTCATGCTGTGGCTCATCAATTTTATCCCCCTGTAGTTACTGCAGTCCTGCACATCCCCCTTATTCTTAAATATCTGCACCAGTACACTTCTTCTCCACTCCTCGGGCATCCTCTCACATTTCAAGATTCCATTAAACAATCTGGTTAAAAACTCCACTGCCATCTCTCCTAAACACCTCCTTGCTTCCATAGGTACTGTATGTCATCTGGACCAACGGCCTTTCCATTTTTCATCCTCTTCATAGCTGTCCTTACTTCTTCCTTGCTAATCCATTGCACTTCCTGATTCACCATCTCCACATCATCCAACCTCTTCTTTCTCTCGTTCTCTTCATTCATCAGCCACTCAAAGTACTCTTTGCATCTGCTCAACACACTCTCCTCGCTTGTGAGTAGGTTTCCATCTTTATCCTTTATCACCCTAACCTGCTGCACATCTTTCCCAGCTCAGTCCCTCTGTCTAGCCAATCAGTACAGGTCCTTTTCTCCCTCCTTACCTAAATTTCATTACAAATTGGCCGATTCTGGGCAATGAAAGGAAAAGATAGAAAGTGCCAACCTGTCAGCGCACATTTGTTCAGCACAAATGACATATAAAATATTAAAAAAATTATAAAATCGTATAAAACTATTCATATCTGGTTTTGAAAACCAGATAGTAAACTATGTATTGTAGTAAGCTTCCGCTAACATTAAACTAATATTATGTCCAAACCCGTTAAGTGTACAGTTCTGTCTGATTGTGACACAAAACTAAACTACATAGTAGCTCTTTAACCATAGTATAATTACTAAAAGTAAAGCTGAAACTAATAGATATAAAAATAAAATAGAAATGTCTTTGTGAAATAAAAACTAAATTAATTGAATTTCCAAGTAAGGGCAGAAATAATATAGAAATAAAAACTAATATAAAATGGCAAAACTATAATAACCTTGCAATGAACTTATGCACATCAACAGTGCCTCTTGGGTTGACCTTTTTGCCACCACCAGCCTTGTCCAAGTTTGTCATCCAAGTGATGCATATCATGCTACCCTTACAGCCAAGAACAGCACACACCAGCCTGGTATGGCTTGGGGGATGTAATCATTATGAGATTTGTCCCAGAGGACCACAGCCAGGGAGGCTTAGCAGAGGAATATGTTATGAATTCAAGATGGTCCCCCATGCTTAGACTAAGTGGCACCCTATTTCTGATTCCACCCGACGGAAGACTAGCTTGAAGTTGTGTATGCTGTGGATGGGTAAACTATCTCCCACAAAAAGCACTCTAATATGTTGCTCTATTTCTGTTTCACAGAGATCATTCTAGCCATCACGAGTTTATTAGTACAAGAGTTGTAGAAGGAAGGGGTATAGTGGTAGGTCTAATCCTAACTCAAGCCAAAGAAACTCTAGCTAAACGTTCCAATTCTATTACCGCAATCATTCTAGCTAATGGGGGAGGGGTGGGTACGATGCTTGTTGATTTTCAAAAAATTAGGAACAGTGCTGTATCATTAAAAAACTGCTGTATGTTATGCTAACAATCTGGGCAATAACACAGTGGCTACATAAACAATGAACTTAATATTTAATAAATAATTATTCAGGGTACTGGTTTGGAGTGCCCATATTAAGGATGAAAAGGATTAAGTTACAATTAGAGTGAAAGTAGCAGTTTAAATCATTAACAATTATTGAATCCATTTTAATCAAATTCAGATTCACTGGACCAAAGCATAACCCAGAAGCATTATGTATAGAACTGAAACCATCTTTGGATGAGCAAAAACGTGCCAAGTGATAATTATATTGTACTATTGAAGTTATGAGTTTTAGGGAATGGAATGAAAAAACAGAGTACTCAGAGAAAGCCTCACACAGACGGTGAGAATACGTAAATACTGGACTCTTAAAGAAATTTTTCTCCTGTTTGGTGCTTTTCTCACAAAAGTGGTCTATAGATATTAAAAAACCTGTCAAAATAATACAGAGAATGGCTTATGAATCTCTTTACATTCTAGTGTTTTCATCAAAAGGGGTAGCTTAAGATTAGTTAGATGAAAATTAAGTCTTGTCAGAACCTTGCTAAACCTTTGTCATAACTACATGGCATATCTGCCTGTAGGATGCAGTGTTTGGCAGCAAGATTGGTGAAGATGACATATGTAATATATTGATTAATGAAGAAAAGCCACAGTAATAGTAGAATTGTAACAGTGTCCCTCATTCCCAAGTGATCAGGCTCCTGGTACTGTACATATCTGATTTTGATTGGTCATTTTGACATGTGCCAGAAACAATGGATGAATGAAATATTTCTGGTTTGAATATCATCTTGAGCAAAAAATTACTTCCTGTTAATACTTCTGCTTTCAAGCACAAATTTAAACAATTTCCTCAATATCACATCAATTTATATACAGTAGCTGAAAACTTTAACTGTCTTTGGTTGGGCCTTAAATATGATTTTACTCACTGGTCTGGTATTTATTTCTCCTTAGAATTAATTTGAGCCTATAATGATAAATTAAGAATTGATATGAACTCTAGAGTTCCCAAACACAAAGTCCTACAAATTGCTCAAAAATGCCCACTATGGCTAGTAACAAGGGCAAAAACATAGTGGGCCTCATGCATAACACCTTGAGTAGAATTCACACTAAACCATGGCATACGGAAAAAAGTGGAAATGTGTGTACACACAAAAAAATTCAGATGTCCAAAACTGTGCGTAAGCCAACTTCCACGCACTTCTGCTATATAAATCCTGGTCAGTGTGAAAAGTAATGCTTGTGTACACGCCTGCTGTCCCAATCTAACTGCTCCTGGAATTTCACATATTTAAATATGCAAATCAATAAAAATAGCCACTTAAGTTCAGCACTCTGTGAAAAGACAATGGCAAAAGTACAGGAAAAAAGAGAATTTCAGCGAATACTAAGTGGAGACGAAGAAAAACGTACTATTTGTTGGTTTAAGCAGTGGTATAAACAACAAAAGGACGTTTATCGAGTGACAGAGTTGTGGAGAAACACAAAAGTTCAGGTTCAGAAAGTTGCGCAGTGCCCAAAATAAAAAATAAGTCATCACCCTCGATTAAATAACTTACAGCAGTACTGTCTTTTTCAAACATACTAACCCCCAATTCCTATCCTTCCTTTTCTTTCTCCAAGTAACCAATTATTTAAATGTACAGGTAGTTAAAAATATATCTGTATAATGTAATATACATATTTTACTGCATTTCATCTTAAAAATGATACCACGAGCTTCAAGAAGATAGTGCTTGGAAATCTAAATCGACTTAGAAGCCAGTCATCATCATATGTAAATACGCGCTTTCTTCTATTTTATTGAATTGAATTCCATTATTGTTATTGTATGGTGCAATGCAAATCCTCTATAAACTTATTTTCCTATAAAATGATAAAGTAATCAGGGGTGGGGGTTGATTTGTTTTCAATTCTATTTTTTGTAAAAATCGATCTATTTGTATGGAATGATTACAATGAAATCAATAAAATATAAAAAAAAAAGATAAAGTAACAACAACAATAATAATAATAAAATAATAAAACGATAAAAAACAATGAAAGATATACAATATGTAAGCATAAGTTGCTCAGGTTGTGCAATATTACATTGTAGTGTGCAAGTTTAAAGTGAGGTAATTGTACTTAATAAGTACAAACAGTTCTACCAGGAGCACTTGATAGACTGATTGAGTGTGTTTATAGCTCTTGGGATGAAACTGTTTCTGAACTGCCAGGTCCCAACAACAAAGGCTCTGAAGCGTTTCCTGTATGGAAGAATTTCGATTAGACTGTGTGCATGGCTGAAGCAGCGTGTGCTTGATGCTATATTCCAATAATCCTCTTTTTGATCAGCTGCTGTAGACCTGTGATTCCACACTCAGATACAGTGGGTTAAAATACTCTGAATGGTGCACTGAATGTAACAATGCCAAAGCAGCTATGGTATTTGCAATAGTTTGGCCATTGCATTGTCCATTATTGTTACAGGTTAATTACAATTAGATGCCTTAAACTAATAAACGATATGAGGTTAATTTCAGTGTATTTGATAAAGCTGTGTCAGGGATGTGAATCTAAGAAATAAAAGGAAACCACACAAGACCACTAGCACTGCTTTGACGCTGAGTGACGCCAGTTTGCAAAACCAAGCACAAAACTTGCATACGTGATGCACTGATCTGGCATGAGAATGTGCGTGGCTTTACGCTAAGTTTAGTTTTTATACATTGCGAAGTGAGTGTGGAAATGGGTGTATGCAACATTTTTGGGCGTATGCACCGTTTATACGAGGCCCAGGATCTTTACAAAGAAAATGTTATCAAAAAATGCTCTTGAACAAAAAGTAAGCTCCGTTGAGCAAAAAGGCAAAAGGTGCTGCATGACACAATAAAGTCAATCTAAAGAAAACCAAGTCCCATTACAAAATCCAAGCCAATGTCAAAATACATTTGAATGAACCGCAAAGGATTAAGGGTTGTCCCTGCTTTTACAGGGCCAAGGGCAGTCCCCTGCTGTGATGAGCAGGTGGCCCCTCTCTTGGGGAACCACAAGCACCATAACACAGGCACATGAAATAAAGCAAATAATTAAAAGTACCAGTAGGCTAAATAAAAGACTCAAAACTAAACAAAGAAGACACAAAACAAGAATTTCAATCCTAGCCAGAGGAGGAACCATGGCTGAAATTTACCAAGATTCAGAAAATACCTTAAATAAGAATTCAATATTTACTAAATTATGTTTTATAGTATATAGATAATCTACATCTTATTAATTAGCTATGTTCCAAATACAAACATTCAAAAAGACATTTCTTCACCTTTCTGCTACTGTAAATTATTTAGAAAGACAACAAAACTTTACCTCAAACTTTTCACCAAGTATTAATTACACTCTTTCCAAAGATAAATAAGGACTTTTTATAGTGTGCATCATACAGACCAATTTCACTTCTGAATAATGATGTTAAGATACTCTCCAAAGTTCTAGTTAGAATGATTGAGAAAGTGCTTCCTTCTGTAATATCACAAGACTAAACTGGATTTATTAAGGCAGACACTTAACTTCTAATCTTCGTTTGTTTAACGTAATAGACTCACCCATAAAATCTTATTATCTTTGGACACAGAAAAAGCATTTGACATGTTTGAATGGGACTAACTATTTACCACAGTGCAAAAATCTTTGTTTGTCTCAAACATATGTACATGGATAAAACTACTTTGTACCATTCCAGAAGCCTCTATTTGTATTAACAGCGTTATGTCAAACTACTTCAGAGTAGAACGTGGGACTCAACAAAGATGCCCCCTATCACCAATGCTTTAAGCAACTGCCATTGAGCCATTAACTATTCACGTTTGAAATTCATCAGGGATAAAGGGTATTACCGGAGAAAGACATGAACAGAAAATATCACTGTATACTAATATGGTCCTGTACAGGGTATATATCCGACCCAGAAACTGACAGACCAGTAGTCCTTAATGCACTAGCAGATTTTCAAAAGATATCTGGACTCAAAATTAATTTGAATAACAGTGTGCTTTTTCCAGTGAAATCTCTAGCATATAATATTAGACTGAACACTTATCCATTTATTTTAGCAGATCAGTTTAAATACCTAGGGGTAAACATCCCAAGTAAATATAAAGATCATTTTCAATACACTTTTGCTATCAGCATGGAAAAAAATGAAACAAGATGTGAACAGATAGTCTACCCTCCATTTCACATTAGCTGTGAGATGCTTCTTCTTTATTTCATAGCATCACCATTAACATTAACAATTCGTTCTTTAAGAAATTAGACTCCATTATAACCTCATTTATTTGGAATTTGAGACATCCAAACTTTCAAAGGACGACTCTACAAAGACCTAAAGCAGAAGGTGGCATGGCACTACCAACTTTCAATTTTATTACTTGGTGGCAAATATACAAGGTGTAAAGACCTGGGGCCTCATGTATAAACGGTGCGTACAAACTCACATCGTAATGTATAAAAACTAAACTTGACGTAAAGCCACGCACATTGTCACGCCAGCTAAATCCTTGGCGTACGCAACATCTCCACTCGGTTTTGTAAACTGATGGCACCCAGCATCAAAGAAGTGCTTTTGTTCCAGTGTGGTTTCCCTTTCTTTTTTAGATGCACATCCCTGATGGCTTTATCAAATACAATGAAATTAACCGCATATTGTTTATTAGTTTAAGGCATCTGATTGTAAGATGGCACCCAGCATCAAAGAAGTGCTTTTGTTCCAGTGTGGTTTCCCTTTCTTTTTTAGATGCACATCCCTGATGGCTTTATCAAATACAATGAAATTAACCGCATATTGTTTATTAGTTTAAGGCATCTGATTGTAATTAACCCATAACAATATACGGAATGGCCAAACAATTCCAAATACCATAGCTGCTTTAGCGTTGTTACTCTTAAATATTTATCCCACTGTATCTGAGTGTGGAATCACAGCTCTACAGCAGCTGATCGGAAAGAGAATTCTCGGTATATATCATCTAGCACACGCTGCCTCAGCCATGCGCTATTTGAACTTCTCCCATACGGCAAATGCTTCAGAGCCTTTCCTGTACGGACCATGCGGTTCAGAAACACTTTCATCCCAAGAACTATAAACACACTCAATCAGTCCATCAAGTGCTCCTTGTAGAACTGTTTGTACTTATAAGTACAATTACCTCACTGTAAACTTGCTATACAGTTATAATATTGCACAACCTGAGCCACTTTATAAAGCACGTATTTACATATGATGACGACATCATTTTTAAGATGAAATGCAGGAAAATATGTTTATTACATTATACAGATAAAATGTTAATGTTTAATCTATATTGTTAATCATTAAACATGTGAGGACACGGTGTTGTAGCGCTAGCAAGGAGCTGGCACCCCGTTCAGGGATTGTTCCTGCCTCACACTGTATTCTTGCTGGGGCTGGTGCGACACTGGAAGGATAGATGGATAGCAATGTTCCTTAAACGTTTTGAAGAATCGGCGTTCTAAACTTACAGATTGCTTAACATCTATTACAGAGCTGATTGAGTGGCGATTGGCTACTTGGAGAAAGAAAAGGAAGGACAGTAATTGGGGGTTAGTAAGTTTGGAACAGACAGTACTGCTGCAATAAATTATTTCATCGAAGGCCATGCATGGCGCAGCAAGCATCTTGCAGGAGGCTGGAACGATCTCTGGACAGGGCGCCAGCTCATAACTATCATTGCACCACTGTGTTCCCATGTTTAATAACATGCTTTAACTCCTATCATCATGAAAATGATATCAAGTATACATCTCAGTATTTTAATTATTCAGAGAGCTGTAATATCACAAATGTAATAGATTCTGTATCCTGTTGGAGGAAGAGAAAGCCCGTTTAAGAAGCACGTAGTGAGTCATACACATAGATTACATAGAAGAACAAATACAAAACAAAGCATTTAAGGTATTTGAGAAACTAGTAAATTAAACGATTTAAATATGAAGTTTATTATGTACTACTTTGATGACAAAATAAACTACGTGCTTAAAGTTGACATTTCAAGCTTTTTTCCCCCACTGTGTTCCTATTTTTTTCTCTGTACCGTAATAAGCTTTCATATGACACTCAGATGGTGAGCTACGACTCGCCTTTTCATGGTGACTTTGATATCTGACAACTTCTTTTTTATTTCAGGCACTATGCAGCTTTGTGAACTTGAGCTTTCGACTTTCTCCGACACTCTATGTCACTCGATCAACTTCCCTTTGTTGTTTAAACCACTGTTTAAACCAACAAATAGTACGTTTTTCCTTGCCTCCACTTGGTATTCGCTGAAATTCTTCTTTTTTTCCCCCTATGCTTTTGCTATTGCCTTTTCACAGAATGCTGAGCTTAATGTCTATTTATATTGATTTGCATATTCAAAGAGGCATAATTCTGGGAGGAGTTGGGGAATGGCAGCAGGCGCGTGCGTTACTTTTCTCGTTGACCGGGATTTCTGTAGCGGAAGAATGTGGAAGTTGACGTACACATAGATTCATGCATCTGGATTTTTTTGTGCATACGCACATTTTCACTTTTGACCGTACGCCATGTTTTAGTGTGAATTCTATGCACAGCGTTTTGCATGAGGCCTCTGGACATTGACACAAATTGATGAATATACACAAGCCTAGCCTGTAATAGAAATAAAATCCTGCTGTACTTCTTTACCCTGCTTTGATGGCCTAGTAAAAACAAATTATCATTAATATACCAATAATCCAGTGAATCACTCAGAATATGAAACCAATGCAGGAAGCACTTCAAGGCAGAGAATCTCTCATCTGTTGCACCACTACATGACAATCATCTTTTTCTACCCTCTCAAACATACACAGTATTTAATGTTTGGAGAATGTCCAGGATTTAAAACACTAAGAGAATTTTATATAGATAATGTCTTTGCATGTTATGAACAATTTAACTTTACATCAACACAATTTTCCCACTACTTTCAACTCAGAAACTTTGCTAAAAGGAACCGGCCTACTTTTCCACACCTCCCATCCACTATTATTCCAGAAGATATACTTATCAATCTTGGAAGACTCAGACAGCATCTCAACAATATATAAAAACACATTAAAATCTCTTCCTTTCAAAGATCCTAGGGAATGGTGAGGAAAGGATCTTTCACGTACTATCTCAGAAAGGAATGAAAGACAGCCATGTATAGAATACACTCCAGCTCCATATGCACAAAGCATTCAATCATTCTTATAATCTTTTATCAATAACATGTATCTCATTTAAAACTGTCCAAAATGTATCTAGGGCAAGATTCAACCTGTGAACATTGCAGTCTAGCTCCAGCCTCACTGGGCCACATGTTTTGGAAATGCACCAAATTAACATAGTTCTGGACAAAAATCTTTGAATGCTTCTCAGACAGCTTTGGTGCCACAATCACTCCTAACCCATTAACAGCCATGTTCAGTGTACCCTGCGATGAGCTTAAAGTAGAGAAGAACAAGTTCATTGTAATTGTCTTTACCTCACTACTAGCACACACACTTATCTTGCTCACCTGGAAGAATCCTAGCCCACCTGTTATAAATCAGTGGGTAACTGATGTTCTATACTATTTGAAATTGGAGAAAATCAAATACTTGCTTAGAGAATCTGTTCAAAACCTTTAAAAAATAAGACAGGCTCTAATAAAAAAAATAGAATGAGCATTTATATATGGGAAAAAGACAGTCTTCCCTTCTTTGTTGTTATTGTTATTTGTTGCTATATTTGCCCATGTTGTTGACTCTCCTTTCTTTCTCTCGGGTGGGGGTTAAATTCTGGCTAGTTAAGCTTGACTTGTTTGAATGCAATGTTATTTTCTTTGTTGTATAAGTTGGACATGATCTTTTGGAATGTAACTTTCTTCAAATAATGTTAATTAAAAAAATAAGACATAAGGAAAAATTGATTAGTGCTTAATAAAATGCTTTTAATAAAATACATCATTGCAATTTTTACCTTCCCATAGTAGGAACATAAGCTGTTCTGTGATGACTGTGCTGCCTAACCCTGCCATGAATTTCAGTTTATTGCCAAACAGTAGTGAAAGTGACCACCAACCTGATCCACAACAGAAGAGAGTGCACCTTCTATTACCACTAGTCCTTTCTCCAACACTTCTACATGATGGTAACATCCACTTATTGAGGACCGCAAAATGTTGAAATATTTGCTTGGAATCTCGGATCTGATACGGATATTCTGCAGAAAAATTATGCAAAGCTTAATTTATTATTAAAAAGATATATACAACTTTTGAAAAAGTGTCTCGATCACTTTTTAAAAAAGAACCACTAACAGCATAATCACAAGACATCTAAAAAGCAAGCACAATTATAATAGTCAAACAGGTTGAAACACATGAATTATATTCAAAAGGAAATCTGACAAGTAAAAATAAGAATACTGGTACATACACTAGGAAAATATGTGATGTGTGGAAAAGAGGGCAATACACTGTAGACACAGAAACACTCTAAGACACGAGTTGGAATAAAGTAATTTGAAGAACAACAAATGATTTTAAAGTCCATTTCAGAGGAAAAAAAATAGAAAAACTCAGCATATCCAAAACCAAAGAATAAATATAAAAACAAGTGCTGGAAATCTGTACAAACATTGTTCTTTGACATCTGTAACCAGCCCATTTCTAATTGGCTGTTCCTCCTTTACAAAATGCTTTAATGTCATGACAACATTCTCTGATTTCAAAATGGTTACCTTTGTAGAGTATGAGACTACTGCATGATATCAGTTTTCTTTGCCGTTGCTTTTTTTTCAGTAACACATGCTTAAATTTTAACTTCTACATCTATGTGAGTTAACCATAACTGTTCTTGTTAAAACAAAACCTGCATGTTTGTTAAACAAAATCAAAGTCTTTACATGACATTACCTTGCATGCTTTGAAAAATAAAATGGCTCTGTGAGCGCTACTCACATCAGAAACATAAATTTTGTTGCCTGCCTTGTCAAACACTTCGATTAGGATTTCATATTTTCTTCCAGTTTCCAAGACCCATCTATTTCCTGGCTGAATAGCAAAACCTATGTTTTTAAAAAATGAAAATTGAGCTGACAATATGTTAATTAACATTTAGGTACTATAAAACAAAATCCTCTTCCAATATACTACTTAGTGTTACAAAATTAAAGTGCATGCTTTTATTTAAATTAACTGGAAATAGCTAACTTCAGTTTAGATGAAAGGTAACTATATACAGTATGTTGTGACTTTATGTTGTGGTAGTCTTGCAGAGCACACAAGAACATAAACTACTGCAGATATAGACACATTCATTCCAAAATCATTTTAAGAAGTACAAAGCAGGAGCCAATTTTGGGCCTGACAGTAATCAGTTGCTGACTAAACAACACATTTTTTAAATTGTTATCCCAAACCATTACTCTTCAAAAACATGAGACCTTTATTTTTAAATTTCTATAAAATCATTCTTTAAATCAAATTATTCAGTGAATGGGTAATTTTCCTATTTTATTCCACTCAAGTAGATGATTCTTGTTAATTTTAAGTTGATAATGTACTCTACTGCCAGGGATAAAAAATAAAAAAATCGGCAGGCCACAAGAAAGATGAAATCAAAACCAAGAATGCTAGCAGGAGTCATACTGGATTGTTCAACTAAACTATGGACTATATGTGAATTAAATTTGCAATCCTGAAAATTCTAGGCAAAGTCTTTAGTCAGAAAGTCATCAAGAAATGCACTCATGAAAGGTATTTGATTTGTATCCACAAACTTGGACATCATCTGATTCATTGCACTGGCTTAAAAAAATTCATGCTGAAAGTATTATCCTGTACAAAATGATTTCTGGGAGACATGATTATGACAGCTGACCATTGCATCTTAGTTACAGAGCTGCAAAAATTGCAGTATCAAGGCTTCTTTTGTTAAGTCATGTTTACAGAAGAAAACATGAAATTTGTCTTCTCAGTTGCATCTAATAACAAGATGAAAGAAAGAAAACAAAATAGAGACAAGATGGGTTAAGGTAAGGCACTTTGATAATGCATATTTATACAAAAATGGTTACAGGATACTATACATATTGAATGTTAATAATTTTCTCCTTATTAAAAAGTCATATGGGAATAGGGAGAAAGGAATTTCTGGAGCGATTTGTGTGGGTTGTCGAAGGGACTATCCTTCCTGAATTACTGAAGTTAAGTTCTACATGTAATTGATGTCTTTCATCAGGTTTAGCTTTGTCCTCTAACACACACTTGCCAGATCATCTATATCAGCCCCAATAACTTTAGCTGCATGCTTTGTAACCTGCTGGAGATTTTTAAAATTTTGGTTTGTCAAACCACTAAACCAGGCAATGAAACTAGAAGAGACAACAGACTGGATAATACTGCGACAAAATGACAACATGAGGTCCTTGTCTACTTTAAATAGTTTGTGTTTATGGAGGAGAAATAAGCGCTGATTGCATTTAGAGAATTTTTTTTTTTGTATTTGCATTCCAGTTAAGATTGTTATCTAGGGTAGTTCCCAAGTATTTATATTCATTCACTCTTTCTACCTCCTCCCCCAAAACAACAATGGGTGAACATACAGATTTATGTCTCTTAAAATCAAATATCATTTATTTGGTCTTTTTTACATTCAAAATGAGAAAGTTTTGCTGTCTGCTTGGAAAAACTTAAGCAAGACTTGCTTAGATGGTCTACCCTTCATCTCACTTTAGCTAGAAGAATTAACACTGTCAATATGAATATCCTTCCTATGCTTAGTTTTCTATTTCAAAGCATTCCAATATACATCAACCATTTTTTAAGAAGTTACACTCAATCATAACCTCATTTATTTGGAATTCAAAACATCCACGCATCCAAAGGGTGACCTAACAAAGACCTAAGGAGGAAGGTGACATGGCTCTTCCTAACTTTCAGTTTTATTACTGAGCGGCAAATATACAGGCTATAAAAACCTGAGCATTGACACAAATGGATGAACATACATAGGACTGGTCTGCAATAGAACTAAAATCCGGCAGCACTTCTTTATATTCTTTATAGTCCTTGCTTTGTACCCCAATAAATACAAGTTATCGCCAATATACTAACAACAAAACTGTGCTTCATTCACTCAGAATATGAAACCAATGCAAGAAGTACTTCAAGATACAGAAGCTTTTATCTGTGGCACCTCTGCACGATAACCACCTTTTTCCACCCTCTCAAACGTATGCAGCTTTTAATGTCTGGAAAAGTTTGAAAGAGCCAGATGATTTGATTTCTAGTTTCTGAACAATTTCAAGAATCATTTCAGCTGCAGCTCTCCCACATCAGCATGTGGTTGTAAGTAAACTACTGTCACAAATAATTAATTAAACTCTCGTGTGATTCATACCTAAGAATGTAATAGTCCGATCTTTACACTATCAAACAAATGAACCAGCCACTGTGGCACAATGTCAGAGGTTTTGCCTCAGGTGCTGACTTCTGAGGTTCGATCCCCATAAGGGGATGGAAAAGGGTATACAGCTGGTGAGACCCAATAAGGGCAAGGCATGTTTTGTGTAGTGGTTATATTTTTTGGCACATACTATATAACATATATTGTCAAGCTTGGGTCATAAAGTTGCACAGGAGAGCACAGAAGGGTTTCCAAGGAGCAGAAGCTTTATTGCAGTTCTGGCAGATACAAACACAAGACTCTTTCAGGAGCGGTCTAGTCACACTGGAACAGCTGTCAAACGTGACGCCTTGGCCCCGACTCCTGGTCAAAAGAACACAAAGTGTTCCTCTTCAAGGGGGTACAGTGGCCCGGGAAGAGCCAGGAGAGTGAGTGGGGAAGAGAGGACAGGAGAGTGAGACCTTAGGATGGCCGCAGCTCAGTCTTTTAAATGTTTGAAGCCCCGAGTGATGCAAGCCTGCAGCTGATCCCGCAAAGAGGAGGTGTAAGAGTGTGTTTGTTTCCCATTGAAATACTGTTTAAGATTCTGTTTCTTACTGTTTCTGAAGAGTGGCCACGTCCCCCTGCAGCAGTGGTCACAATATATATATACACACTGTACTGTATATATCTCTATATATATATATATATAAAAAAATGGAATGTCTGTTTGTCCGCTTTTCACGAGACAATTACTTAATGGATTTAGATTAGGTTTTTTTCTGTAATTTCTTGAACATTACGGTTGATTTTGTGACTTCTTTCATCACGCTAACATAGTTCGCTTGCAGGAGCAATTTATTTGTGATAATCCCAGACAGAGGCTGTGGGCTGGGGGGAAGGGGAAGGATGATGTCAGGAGTAGAGAGCCAGGCAGGGCCCTCCTCACTTACGCGCCAGCCTCAGTTCGAGTCGGTCTACCTGTCGCCACGTTTTCGAGTGTACCTTGCCTCCGGTTAGCTAGCAATACCTGTTTGTTTATTGATTTTTAAAGTTTCTCCTGTTTCACTACTATGTGGGTGAGGCTGTGGGAGACATCTAGTATATAATAAAATGATGCTATAATGCTAAGTCTTAATAAAAATCAAAACCAACAAGTTGAAAGTGAACTAGAAACAGCAAGATTTCGAACCTTAGAAGCAATTACTAGTTCTCAAAAAAAAAGAAATCATAAGAAATCATTAGCAGAGAACAATTTTAATCCAAAACCCTCAAAATGGTAATCAGCCTTTTTGCTTCCTCATTAAAGGTGTTTTAGTTTGTTCTTTTTTGTGTGTTCTGTTAAGTTGTATCTGGGGAACAGAATTTCTATATAACTTTGAAGACCTCTGATTTTATTTACTGCATGCACCAAAAAAAGAATATGAAAATTGTAATGTAAGTAAAGTAACTTCTATAATGTTATGGTATCTTTATAAAAAGAGGGATGCAGATATACACTACTCTTTGCTAAATTTCTGTGCATTCTTCAGTTGGCATAATGTTTTCAAGAAAAAAGATTTAATAAAAAGAAAATCTATTCCAAGTTGCATATAATCCCAGTTAATGATGGGGAAAATTCCTCTATTGTTAAAAAGTAAATAAGCATTTCTATTGTTCTATATATAATTTATGCAGTTAGAGATAATGTCATTCATGAATGGTAGTATAAATAAACTCAAATATTTAAACCCATTAAGGTCTCAACTTTGAATTTGCATAGAAATCAAGTTTGATTAGAAAAAATACATAATTCCCACTCCTACATACCCTAACTGTATTTACAACAGCAAAAACTTCTTTATGGACATTATGTAAAAGTTTTAGATCAGCATTAGCTATAATCCAAAGTCAGTATGAATGGGAATTTTACTTAGCAGGTAAGAATACATAGAATTAATAAGCAACACTGAAGGATTATGATTTCAACAGTGCACTGCATATTTATGTATTTAATTCCAAATTTATTTTCAGCTACACTAATAAACATGAAACTGTTAGGTCTGAGCAGTGAGTTTGCACTAATATGCAAGTAAGTTGTAACTGGGTATATTTTTTGAATATGAGTGATATTTTGAAAAACATATGTCATTTTATAGAAATGGTATAAAAATGATTTCAAAACAAAAGAAAATAACAATATTAAACAAATAAAATACATTTCCACATTAACTTATTAAAATATGCATATTTATATGAAACCCACTGACTGACAATAATAAATACTGAAGGTTACATGAAAATCCATAGATTATAAACAATGCAATGCTGTATTTAATCACATACAGTGAACATTCATAATAAGTGGCAATGTTTTAACTAGTGTGTAAAACAATAATAATAATACCACCAAAATTATAACATATCTTAAATACATAATTCGCCTGCCTCCTCACTCACTCACTCACGTCCGTCCAAAGCAGAATGCGCAGTCGCCTTCTGTGCACATCCGAAGCCGAATGCACAGTCGCCTTCTGCGCAGCTGCCCGAAAAACCTTACGAGACCGACATCCAACCCCAACATCGCGAATTCAAAGAGAAAGGCGACTTCGATTAAAGCTCTAGAGGCCTGAAAGGCGATTTTGACTAGAGCTCGAGGCCTAATTACGCATTCATTCAATACACCTATATCAGGTTTGTGGTGCTTATACTTATTACTATTCCATATTGTACTGGAACATTCATCATTCAATATTATACTATAGGCCTGGAAAATGCATCAACAAACAGTACAAGCCTGTACAGTAATGAGTAAAGCGGACTACAATCATTACAAAACAACTTCTTCGTTACTTATCATTTGTTCTTCATACTCTGCTGGCACAAACTCGTGCCCGTTTCATCTTACGTTGTCGAAATGGGCTTTTTGTCTAGTTATCATATATAAATACAGTAATACCAAAAGAAATAGTAGGAATGAAAAATCAAAAACAGATCTCTTTAATATTTTTTTGGTTTCTCCTAAACAATGAGATCAGAAATAAAAAGGCCAATGTTCTTTTGTCCCAGGCCTTGTCAGATTTTTCTCAAAAGTTTTTCTTCTTGGGTTTCAGCAGAGATCTCAGCAAAGTCACACAATGGGCACAGATTTTAGAAGTAGTACCTTGACATTGTTTTGCAATTTGAAAGTTTTTTGCATCGTGTTCTCAGTAATATATGGTGAATTGTATGGACAATCGTTTGTGGCCATAAAACACTTTATTGTGATTACAAAACTGTAGTCTTTGCTTATGAAAAATATTAGTTGAACTAATTTGTATTGCCGTGGGAGATCATACTCATGCTGGTTGCACAGTGGTTATAAGAATTTGGACTGCAAGCCCTAAGCCTGTGAGTTCAAATCCCTCTGATGACACCATGCAACCATGAGCAAGTCACTTTACCTGTCTGTTTTCCAAGTGGAAAAACAAAAGTAATACAACCAATCATATCTTAAATGTTGTAAGTCACCTTGGATAAAGGCATCAGTGCAATAACAAGTAAACATTTGTAGGCCTGAAAGAGATTTAAACCAGAGCAGGAAGATATCTAATAAAATATAACATGCTTTTCAAACCAAATTCTCAGTTTTGACTCTTTACATCTCAGTTGTATCGCATATCTCCTTTTTGTCTTAAGCTATTTCTTCTGAGGAATTTTAGCAGAAACATCTGTGTCAATGGGTGGCACGGTGGCACAGTGGGTAGCGCTGCTGCCTCGCAGTTAGGAGACCCGGGTTTGCTTCCCGGGTCCTCCCTGCGTGGAGTCTGCATGTTCTCCCCGTGTCTGCGTGGGTTTCCTCCGGGTGCTCCGGTTTCCTCCCACAGTCCAAAGACATGCAGTGCTTGGTGTGTGTGTGCCCTGCGGTGGTACCCCCGTGACCCTGTGGTTAGGATATAGCAGGTTGGATAATGGATGGATGGATCTGTGACAGCTGGTTCTTGAAACATAAATGATAATCTCTTTTAAATGTTATATGCCATCAAATATCAGCCTTTGAGCAGGAGCAATATGACTGCCTGATGTTTGGAGGTTGTTTGTATTGTAAAACAAGAATAGCAAAGGGGTGCTTATAGCAAAGCAATACTCAGCATTCTGCAAAAGAAACACCCATCCCTTCAGCTTGCAATAACTTCAGGTACGGTTATTGGTGAATAGGCTGGCAGTGCAAAATGCAAGCTCTCTGTTGGGACACAACACTGCATAAATACCAAAATTATAAATGTATAATTTTAATAATCAAAAACATTACAGATTTTGCAAATTTTGGTTTAGGCTACTTACAACAGATAGATAGATAGATCACATTAAATTTTGAGATTTTACTAATTTTCTAGAAAAGGTAATTTTTTCTAATATTTAAAGAGATTATAGAATTTTAAATCCCAGATATTTTTACCTACAGTATGCAATACACTAACTGTATTAATTGTCATAGTTTTTTAAAAATTTTTATTGCTTTATAGTTATTGAAGTGAGTGTTTAGACCAAAGTGTGCGTTTATTTATTTATTTAACTACTTATCTATTTATGTATATTTATTTAAAGATCTATCTATCTACAGTTAGGTCCATAAATATTTGGACAGAGACAACTTTTTTCTAATTTTGGTTCTGTACATTACCACAATGAATTTTAAATGAAACAACTCAGATGCAGTTGAAGTGCAGACTTTCAGCTTTAATTCAGTGGGGTGAACAAAACGATTGCATAAAAATGTGAGAAAAAAGTTGTCTCTGTCCAAATATTTATGGAGCTAACTGTATCTATCTATCTATTATGGCATGCGGCTGGGGGTGGTACCCAGCCGGGACGCTCAGGAGGACCAGAGGAGGGCTTGCGCCTCCTCCAGACCACGAGTGGGTGACCACCCTGGTTGCTTTGGGGGCCAAAGGTACGCAAGCTTTGAAGCTCAACCCTGTAGGGGCCCGTGGTCACTGCCAGGGGGCGCCCAGATGCATTGGGAGCCCTGGACCTCAGCACTTCCACCACACCTGGAAGTGCTGGGGGGAAGAAGAGCAGGGACACCCGGAGTGCTTCCGGGGATGCAGCCAGCACTTCCGCCACACTGGGGTGTGTCGGTGGAAGATTGCCGGAAGACACCTGGAGCACATCCGGGGCCGCCTCCCTTCATTCAGGGCTGGAGTCAGGTGAGGAGAAGGACGAGTCCTGGAGAAGAGAGTGGAGGTGGCCTGAAGAGACGAGGCAGAGTGTGAGAGGCCTGGACTTTGGGGGAGTATCTTGGGGTTTGTGTTGCACTTATTGACTTGTAAATAGTAGGAACTGTAAATAAACATGTGGTGGTGCATAATACCATGTCTGCCTGTCTGTGTCCGAAGCTCGTTCCACACTATCTATCTATCTATCTATCTATCTATCTATCTATCTATCTATCTATCTATCTATCTATCTATCTATCTAATGAAGCCAACAACAACAGTTATTGTTAAGAGAATGGTGCTTAGTGATGGCTGCTTAGCAGTGGAAGGCAAAGGACATGTCCTGAATGTGAGACTTGCATAGTGACCAAAGTTATCAGAGTTGGCGATCACAGCATTATAAATGACACAAGGCATGGTTACTGACAGTAAAGGAAGACACTCCATGCAGCCATCAGGACATTTTCAGGATCCATGGAAGGATTTGAAATACTACATATGCAAAGGCATGGACAAGGAATAAGCAGGTTACTAGGTAAATGAGCAATGTTACTGATGTTCTGCTTGTACAGAGGTTTAGAGGCAGCAAAAATGGATTGTGGAGAAGTTACTGGCAACCTGTTCTCTTTGCATCTCCCTTGTGTGTTCATCCAGGTAAAAATTGTCTTAGTACTCCAGATAGTGTTATCATTGCATAAAACATATAACATGATGAACAAATTTAATGCTTACCTAAGTGATCCGCTTCCACAATGTAGATCGTACTGTTTGGCAGTCTGGAAGCATCTTGTAAACGGATATCTGTTTATATTTGTCAAGGATCAAGACTGTATTTTGTGTTTCATTTGCATATTGAAAAGGAAAACCAGAGTTTACAGATGTAAGTAAAACATATTTTAAATAAAAGTGACAATATGAAAAAAGTCAATATTTTTAAAATACATATGCTGCTAATACTTACTCATTATATAGCTATTACATTTCTACTGCCTGCCAGTTCTTGAAGCACAGCAGCATTCATGTCTACAAAATACAAATGGTGACAATATAAGTTCTAATCCTTACAATGTCTTCAGGTCAGTTTTGTCCTGGTTTTGCATTTGAAATCAGTAAAAGCTCATTACATTTAATTTTTCAGGATAAAACTTTGTGATATTTCCTTGATTTTCCCCAATTAATTTCCCATAATTTATACTGTTCCTTTTTGCAGAGCTCCTACACATTAGATAATGACACCCATAAAAGCATCCTAAATGTTACATTTTTAGTTCAGAAATGTGAAGGCTTTTAGTCAAGTGCCCTAACTTTACAAAAAAGTTTCAAAATGTCATTTGTTTTGATACACTATTGACTTTAATGAATTGTACTCTACATTTATGGGAGTTTGTTTGTTCATCCATCCATCCATCCATTTTCCAACCCACTGAATCCGAACACAGGGTCACGGGGGTCTGCTGGAGCCAATCCCAGCCAACACAGGGCACAAGGCAGGAACCAATCCTGGGCAGGGTGTCAACCCACCGCAGCCTATTAAAACATCCTGAAAGTAATCTCTTTAGCTCTGAAACATGAAGTCTTTTTTCAGTTAAGTATACTAAACCTTACTAAAAGGAAAACATTTTATAAAAGTCACATTTTTGTACAATGGCTACACATTTTTAACACTGCCATATCTTTCGGTTCAATTTTGACCCATCGTATACTTCAGTGTATTTTACTCTTCATTTAGATATGTAAAAAGCTTTAGCAAAGTGTCCTAATAGTACAAAAAGCAAAACATTTTTCAAATGTTATATTTTTTTACAGCTGCTACACATTTTGAAACCAGTCACTCTTGATGCACCATTGACTGTAATGGATTTTCCACTGCATTTAAGGTGTTTTGTTTTTTCAGAACCCATAAAACATCTGAAACATCATGTGTTCTAAAAGGCAGAATCATCAATACTACAGGTCAAAATTGTCAATCAATACAAAATAGGTTTGGAGTGAAAAATGTGGGGATGTCAGAATTGGGTCAAAAAAGACCCATAATAGCAAAGCATTAGATTATCATATGAAGACATTGAGAGGGTTAAGAGAAGGACATCCATATTACTAACCGAGAATGGTAAACCGGATGGCATGGACCCAGGTACATGGCGATGGACGCAGGAGACGTACTGCACAGGCGCCGACAGCGCGCGTCTCATAAACCGCCAGCGAAGTGTGATCCACCGCGCACGAAGGAGTCGCCGCTCAAAAACGAAAGAGCTCTTGATGTGAATGAGAAATGAAGCAACAACGCGCCCATAGCTAATGACTACCGACACGGACACACAAAAAAGAAGATTCTGTGCTGCACCCCAGAGTCAAACGGAAGAGGCTACGGAGGCCCCACAGGTCCACAAAGATAGAATGGAAGGCGCGGGAAAGTACGAAAGGCAAAGGCACCTACACAGTATAGTGAAATAGTACGGACGGCGCAGGCGTCACCACCATATTGTGAGTGGCACTACTGCGGAGTAAAGGCGCAGGCGTCACCGCCATATTGTGAGTGGCACTACTGCGGAGTGAAGTTAGGAATAATGTGCTGCTTGGGATTGTACAAACCAGCTCGACTAACGGAGCTACAAACATGAGCCCGCATGGATAAAGAAAATAAACGTGGGCGCCTACTACGTGCATCTGAAACCGTGGAAGCAAAACTGTCTCAGCTCCAGAACCAAACAGCTCGACTAACAGAGCTACAAAAACGCGCCAGCATGGACAAATACAATGAACATAGGCGCCTACAACGCGCATCTGAAACTGCGGAAGCAAAGCAGGCACAGGGGGTTGGCGAGCGAAGCAAGCAGGGGGCGAAGCTCCCTAGTACAATCATGATGGGGAATTACTATTGTCATTCCTACTTTCAGGAACTGAAACCAGCCTGCTCTGGCTGAAAGAATAGCGGGGGGCTGACATACAGCGCAAGTTGTAAAGTTAAGGCAGAGAGCCATGTGGACCCTTCCCTTGCATGTATTTTACATTATACAAAACTCAAAAAGACTGAATATACATTAATAGAAATAGTTGTTATCCATATATAGAATCGAGAAGTGGTTCATCTTCTGAGTGGACAGGTGGCAATTTTAAGTAATATGTTATTCAATTTTATCCAAAAGCTGTAAAGTATGTGTTCCATGATAAAAGTTCTGCTATGTATGTGTGCTCTGTGTGTCATTGTTGGGATTTTACTTAGTTGTTAAGTTCCATTGACCTTCATTCATATTATTTAAGTGTAAAATATCATTAGAACATTAGAACAATCTGGATGAGACCAGGCCATTTAGTCCAACAAAGCCCACCAGTCCTGTCAACTTCATACTTATATAATAATATAATATTGTCTAGTTTTTAAAGTCCCTAGAGTTCTACTGTTTACCACACTCCTGTACTTGGTAACTCATAACATGTGCCTTTGATACATTTGTTTTTACAGCTTCTTATTTCAATAAGCTTGGTGTATTAACTTTCCAAATAATTTTCTCCTTCAGTAGATATTAGAATATTAACATAATGTAAACACTGCATTACTATATGGAAACAGTGTAGCCATTTGCACAGATGAGATCTGTCAACTTGGTTAAATTATTTCCATGCAGACCAGAAAATTATAATTCTCCAGAAAAGCATGAGAAAACTGTTGGTAATCCTTGCCACACACTAAGATATTTTAACAATGAGTTTTGAAGTTTAAAGAAGTGATATTTGATAAGCTCAGTAAAATGGTGGTAATATAAGTTTAAATATAAAGAAAACTGCAGTGGTGGCACTTGTAGAATAGACATTTTGCTCAAAACCAAAAAAAATCACAAGGATACTCTTATGATCCAGTACTATGTTGGTCTGTCCCAACTGCAGTGCAGTGACAGTTGAAGTTGCTCTCTCCAGTTTTGCCACAGGAAGATTAGGTTCTCCATTGGGGCTAACTATGCTGTTTTGTAGCTGCAACTCATACTGGTCACATGGCATTGTAATTTCTAAAGAAAATAACAAAAACTTTACATTTTTTACAAACAAGAAAAGTTAATCAATTCCAGAAGATAATCAAACACGGCAATTTGTAATTAAAATGCTCAGACTTTTTGCAAAATTTATTAAAGCATACTTTACCTGTGAGTGTTCCTTGGCTAAACTTTTGAGCCTTGTATTTAACTGAAGTGCCGACTAGAATGTAAATATCATAGGCTGGCTCAAGAATGATGTTTTCTAAAATTAAGAGCCTCACTTCTGCTGCTGGAACATCCTGTACAGAAACAAAAGGAAAGAAAAGAGCTTTCAGGTTTGTGCCTGCATTAGCACCATTTTATAGACTGACAAAATTAAAAATTACTTATCAGAAAAGGTTAACAGCTACAAAGACCAAGTGCTAAAAGACAAACTTTTCTTTAAAGTAAGCAAATATGATCTCTGCCTCAACAATAACGTTTTAAAAACAAGACTTTGTGTATGGCCAGTTAAAGGTTAAATCTTGCCTTAATTAACACTAAAAGTCAATAGTCCTGGGATCCACACTAGAGCCATAGGCAGACAACTTTCAAGAGTATGGCATGTGGTGGACAGCACTGAAAAAAGCTGTCTTCATTGAAACTTGGACAGAAAATTAGTGTGACATCGAGATAATTGGAAATGCAGTGTGAACACTTGAGAGGTGATGGTGTAAAAGTCAGGGATAACTGCCCCCCATTACAAAGGATTCTTTAAGGAGTGTTTAGAGTTAAAGTGAACTATATAAAGTTCAAGTTTAAAGTTTATTGTCATGTGCACAGTACGGAAACATGTTTCCCTGTACAATGAAATTCTTTCTTTGCTGTCCACACCAAATGACAAAACCAACGTATAAAAATAAATAATAAGTAGCAGATAGATAATAAGTAACAGAGGCAGCATAAAGTATAAAAACAGAATACAAATATAAAGTGTTATGTGCAGGTAGGTGTGTGATGGACAAGTTAAATACAGTTGTGTGAGGTAGATAGAATGAGGTGAACCACGGTTATAAACTCCAGTCAGTCATGTAGGAGTCTAATGACCTTGGGAAAGAAAGACTTTTGTAGCCTGGAAGTCCTGTATTTCATACTTCTATATCTCCTGCCTGAGGGTAGAATTGTGAACGGTTTGTGTTGGGGGTGAGTGGGGTACCTGAGTCCTTTTGAAAATTGTGTTAATTTTGAGAGTTGGAGATCTTTTTTTAAGGGTTAAGTAGAAGAGTAGTCAAGTCATTTGCAAAGGATCCATATTACTAACCGAGAATGGTAAACCAGATGGCATGAACGCAGGTAACCGGATGGCATGGACACAGGTACACAGCGATGGGACCATGATACGTACTGCGCAGGCGCGTACAGCTCAACTAACGGAAATAGCAGCAGGCATCACCGCCATATTGTGAGTGGCACTACTGCGGAGTGAAGTTAGGAATAATGTGCTGCTTGGGATTGTACAAACTGCTGAACGCTTTACACCAAATTCAAACACAATACAGCTCAACGATACACACACGAGCCCACCTGGATAAGATCAATGAACACAGGCACCTACAACACGCGTCTGAAACTGTGGAAGCAAAGCAGGCACGGGTTCAAAACGAACGAGCTCGACAGATGGATATACAAACACGAGCCCGCCTGGATAAACAATGCGCCCATAGCTAACGACATAGCCACACAGAAAAGAGGCTTCTGTACTGCACCCCAGAGTCAAACATAACACACTACGGGGTCCGCAAAGGTCCACAAAGATAGTACGGAATATATAAGAGCACACCCATTGAAAAAAAATCAATCGTGTAAAAGCACATAGTACACTACACACAAATCATGTGCTCTCAGCGCATAGAAAGCGTATAAGGACAATACGGAGAATAGAGACCCAAAGGCATTGGAGAGAAAAAAAGGCAGATAAGAGATTATGAAAGCAGTGGAATTCGAAAAGCTCAAACAAACGATGGCGCGATACACCTGCAGACAAAGGTACAGAATATGAAAGCAGTGAAATTTGAAAGTATTGTAGCGTCCAAGCCAGGTTGAGGGCTTTTTGGTTTTAAGTGACTGTTAGGTCCGATTGAGGGAAGGCGGAGTACAGCACGGAGGACTGATAGCGGGGTATTGATTTGATGCAGTAGGGGGAGCGTTGGAGAGGGTGCTAGAAAATTGTGTTTGGGGTTAGGAAGTCAGCGATTGTTCAAGTAAAACTTTTGTGACACTTTATCATGTCAGTCACTACAGTATCAAAGAAAAGATAGAAATGATTGCATTACCGCAAACAAAAGGTGATTAATCATCAGAACCAGGTGTAATTGAAAAAATACCAGGACAAATTGAGGTCTGAAAAAAAGAGTAGACAACAAAGTCTTTTCGCATTCGCATCATTCAATGGACAAAACGTGGATTTACACAATAATGGACCATATGCTATGAGACTCTGTGGTCCCACAACAGTTAAAGGAACGACAAGTTAAATTTCAAAGAGTACACAATTCGGTCGGGTGTATGTTGATGATCTCGGAGAAGCGATGCAAATTTTAACAGGCAAAAAGAAAGGTGATGTATATATTCCGCGAATAACATTACACACCAAAGGAGATCGTGATATGCCATTGGTAGTAAAATGTTTACAGTTTACCGTGAGAATAGCTTTTGCTATGACAATCAATAAATCACAGGGACAAACAGAAAAACACGGATTATTTATTACAGAAACAGAAACAATATTTACTCACGGGCAGTTATACGTTGCGTTGTCACAATGCGTCTCCAAAAAATATTGTTTTTAATGAAGCTTTAAAGTAAAAGTGAAAATAATGAAATTGAAACAATTCCAAAAAAAAAATGTAAAATTGTATATCCAATTAACCAAACACAGGGGTTGGCGAGCGAAGCGAGCAGGGGCGAAGCCCCCTAGTGGTACACTAAATGCAAGATAAATCACATAAGTACAAGTGGCAACACTAAACTCAAAAAGCCAAAGTAAATCAAAACCAGACACTAAACTCACTGATTTGCTGCTTGAGCACAGCTCTCTAAAGTGCATAGCCATCTTTAATAGTGCACATACAGTACGTACTGGCTGTCATGACGTCATGCATCACATAGTATGTACATCATGTGTCCAGAAAACCACAATATACTCATGATGTGAATTTCCCCTTGGGATTAATAAAGTATCTATCTATCTATCTGAAGTTCCAAAAAAGTTGTTCCCATAAAAATAAATACAGATAATGAGGCACTCATGAAATACCAACACACAAAATAGAGGTGACCAGATGTTGCCAAAATAAAAGTAACAATAAATAAAATAATTATGGATACACATTTATAATGTGCTGTATAATAATGAACAAGTATTAGCCACAAATTAGTAACACATTCCTGACAAAGAGGAGCAACTTGATGAGAATTTAAAAAGTCAGAAGTACCTAATGTTTGATATCTCAGTCACCATTAAGACACAGAATACTTGTAAACAGTGCTTTACATTCTCATACTTAACAGATTATAGTTAGAAAAAATATATATTTTAAGTGATGAGCCAATAAACAGTGGAAGTCATTACCTACCATAATGAGAGTAGTTTATTCATGTTGGGGGAAGTATTGTGTTTAAAAAGTTATTTTCTTTCTGCCTGTGTGCATAATGCACCACATGGCTAAAAGTACATAGATTCCCCTCCAAATTATTGCATTCAGGCCTGTCAGCCACACCCTTTGTTAAAAGGTGTCTAAAATTAAGCACATAGCCATGTAGCCTCCATTGACAAACATTTGACAGTTTAATGGTTCGTAGTGGAGAGCTGAATGACTTTACACATGGCACTGTCATAGGATGCCACCCTTGACACAAGTTAGTGCATACAATTTGAGAGTGGGGCTGGCGAGTGGTGAAGTGCATAAAAATCACCTATCCTCTGTTGCATCATCACTCACAACAGAGTTCCAAAATTTTTCAATAACTGCACATCGGGAGCTTCATGAAATGGGTTTTCATGGCCAAGCAGTTGAACACAAGCCTAAGATCACTATGAACAATCCCAAGTATCGGCTGGAGAGATGTAAAGCACATCTTCACAGGACTCTGGAGCAGTGGAAATGTGTACACTGGAGTGATGAATGAAACTTCACTATCTGGCAGTTTGATGAACTAATCTGGGTTTGGTAGATGCCAGGAGAATGCTATCTTCCAGCCTTCAAAGTGCCTACTATAGGGTTTGGTGGAATATGGATAATGGCGTGGGGCTGATTTTCAGGGTCTGGGCTAGGTCCCTTTGGTCCAGTGAATGGTACAGCATACAAAGAAAACTGAGATAATTCTGCACTTCCAACTTTATGGCACCAGTTTGGGAAAGGTCCTTTTCTGTTCCAGAATGTCTGTACCCTTGTGCACAAAGCCAGTTTGTTAATGAGGAACTTAGCTGCCCTCCAAAAGCCCTGACCTCAGCTCAATTCAACACCTTTGGGATGAACTGGAATGCTGACTATGAGCCAGATCTTCTCATCCAACATCAGTACCTGATCTCACCAATGCTCTTTGGGCTGAATGGACACGAAGCTCCACAGATACTCTAAAACCACAGAAAGCCCTCTCAGAAGAGTGGAGGCTGTCATAGCCTCTAAAGGAGGGCAACTCCATATTAATGCCAAAGGTGCTGGAATGGGACATCAAATAAGCTCATAAAGGAGTAATAGCCAGTGTACAGTGTATAGACTGATTCAATAAAAAAAACTAACTATATACATTTAGATTTGATAGAATTCAAAACATAATTATAAAAAAAAGTAAAATGTAATGTAATGTGGGTTTCAAGTGTTTAAAAAGAAGATAGAAATGACTCATAACTAGTATTTTAAGGATCCTTTGTTACATTAAGGCGGTAAAAGTCACATTAAGAAAGCATTTTGTTGTAAGAGGACAAAATAATTGATTTCACATACCTTGTATAAAGTCTCCTGAATCCTTGCTTTTAGTTTTGAATTTCCAGTTTTTATGCCTGAAACCAAAACTGTATCTCCCTGTTTTTCATGCTTCTCCAGTTCTGAAATGTAATGTGGTGGCGTGTATGTAGATTCAGAAAACTTCAAAAGTCTAATTTGAAAAAAATGATAACATAGAGGTTACTTAATAGATTGTTATTGTTGAAAAACATTTACCTAGGCTTCACCCGCCTTCATTCTAAAAGGGTTAGGGATAAAGAACAAATTTCATGGTTAAGCTATTCATAGGCTTTAAGTTGTTTCCTTGTAGTCTGAAGTCAAGCAAAATGACACCTTTTATTGGCTAACTAGAAAGATTACAATATGCAAGCTTTCAAGGCAACTCAGACCCCTTCTTCATGCAAAATGTAATGAAGGGGCCCGAGTTGTCTCAAAAACTTGCATATTGTAATCTTTCTAGTTAGTCAATAAAAGGTGTCATTTTGCTTAACATCTCACTACATCCATAATGGCTAACACAGTGCAACTTCCATGTAGTCTGAGACATTTTCCTGGTGAGAAGTATATTTATATCTTGGACTGAAATATTAATCATGCATTACTTGCCTGTACTTTTTACTATCATTTTACTTTCAGTTTCTCATTGTACAGATAAGTGAGGTAACTAGGAAATTTTCACATTTTATTGTTGTACAATATTGAACAACGCTGGATTTAATTTGGCTTTTTGACATTGATCAACAGAGAAACATTATTTAATGTGAAAGTGAAAACAGATCTATGCAAAGCTTTCTAAATGAATTACAGACATAAAACCAGGCTTGTGATTTTCAGTCATCTTTTCATGGAGTTGTTTGGAGTGTTCCTTTGTCTTCGTTGTGTAGGTTAGACCACCATACAGACTCACCACAAGTTGAACCTTCCAGATAAAGTGGACTTATACTACAATTACAATCTTGGCTACAGACAGGTAATCTACAATGAACTAATTCTGCAGCATTTGGCAACACCACTGATGATTCAGGTGTGTCATATTAAGGAAGGTGAATACTTGTGTGAGCAGTTATTTTGTGTTTTATATTTGTAATGCAGATCACTTTGCAGGGATCTGTTTTCATATCAATGCTAAGGAGTTTTTCTGTTGATCGATGTCAAAAACTGCAGATTAAAACCACTGTGATTCAATGTATTATAACAAAATGTGAAAACTTTCAAGGGGTGAACACTTTGTATAGGCCTTGTATGCCAAATCAAAGTATTTCCATGACATTTTAGTGACATGAACAGGCTTCATTCAGTGCAGGGATGCTCCTCAGTGTAACGTGCAGCACTGGGCTTGTGCTAAACATTAACACTTTGCATTGTGACCAAACAGTTTTATTTTATTTCCTCTTGCCATAAAATGTTTTTCCATTGTACACTTGAGCTTTGAAATGATTTTAACTAATACACTTAGTGCTTTTTTGCAACAATGCCATTTAGGCCAGCATTAAGGAGCTCCCTAAATCATTGAAGTCTGCAGACTCCTAAAAATAGTTGTTGCTTCAAATACAAGTCCCTTTCTTGCAGTCAAAGAGTCAGTTAGGTAGAATTACTTTTTTCAGACAGGTTATTCCATTTCTTTATTACTCAACTAGCAAGTCATAATGCAAACACACCATCATATGTTGATAGTCAGTGTGACACTAAACTCAAAAAGACCCTATAAACAAAACTCAGACCTATACACCCACAAGGGTCTGAAAAAAATGTAGGCCTCAACTATACAAATTACCTTGGCCTTACATTTATGATGCAGACTTACAGCCAGCACAAACCCAATAGTGGAGCGAAGGCTTTTAAAATCAAAACACCCAGAAAAGAAAAAAAAAAAATTCTTTATATAAGTGAGGATTTATTGTCAGAAACCAAAAAATTAACATGTAGATATTAAAAAGGGTCCAGAACCCCAAAATCAATACCTTAAATAGTGCCAAAATATCTAAAAACCAAAGAATTCTTCCACAATTGCATAAATCCCAAGAGTGAACAGAAACAAGGAAACTAACAATGACCATGTTAAACTATCCTTGAGGGACTGCTGGCCCTTAAATACTGTTGGGGTGCTATTTCCCAGCTATAGGGTCAGCTTCAATACATTAAGGCATGATACATAACAAAAGAAACAAATATTAATGAAAAATACCTTAAAATATTCATTAAAATATATGCAGTCAAAAAAGCAAAATTATAATTAATAACTGTTTACAAAGCAGCAAAATACATTGCCTGGCCAAAAAAAAAAGTCGCCACCATAAAAAAAAGGTCACACACTAATATTTCGTTGGACTGCCTTTAGCTTTGATTACGGCACGCATTCGCTGTGGCATTGTTTCGATAAGCTTCTGCAATGTCACAAGATTTAGTTCCATCCAGTGTTGATTTAATTTTTCACCAAGATCTTGCATTGATGATGATGGTAGAGTCTGACCGCTGCGCAAAGCCTTCTCCAGCACATCCTAAAGATTATTAATGGGGTTAAGGTCTGGACTCTGTGGTGGCCAATCCATGTGTGAAAATGATGTCTCATGCTCCCTGAACCACTCTTTAACAATTTGAGCCCAATGAATCCTGGCATTGTCATCTTGGAATATGCCCGTGCCTTACAGCTAAACAGCTGTTCAGTCCCAATCCCTTGAGTTCCCTTCGCATTGTGCATGTGGAAATGCTCTTACTTTCACTATTAAACATAGACCTGAATTCTACTGTTTTTCTTTGATTTGATTTCACCAAACGTTTAAGTGATCGCCGATCACGATCATTCAAGATTTTTTTCTGGCCACATTCCTTCCTTGAAGACGATGGGTCCCTGCTATCCTTCCAGTTTTTAACAACGCGTTGAACAGTTCTTAACCCAATTTTAGTAGTTTTTGCAATCTCCTTAGATGTTTTCTCTGCTTGATGCATGCCAATGATTTGACCCTTCTCAAACAGACTAACATATTTTCCACGACCATGAGATGTGTCTTTCGACATGGTTGTTTAAGAAATGAGAAGCAACTCATTGTACCAGTCGGGGTTAAATAACTTGTTGCCAGCTGAAAGATAATCGCCCATGCAGTAATTATCCAATAGGAGGCTCGTACCTATTTGCTTAGTTAAATCCAGGTGGCAACTTTTTTTTTGGCCAGGCAGTGTAGTTAAATTAAGCAATAAACACACTTGAGCAGAGAAGAAACCCTAGCTGCATCTTAACATTTACTGTAATACATATTAACTCTCTAAAAGTGTGAGATAACATTGAAAACAAAATGATTATTCAAAACAATATTCCCTAATTTAAAAAATTTCCTAATTCTTTTATCTCCACAGTAGTTGGATGATCACCATCTATTTCTATCATTATTACAAACTGGTGAAGTATCAGAGATTAATAAAACAATGCACCACATGTTGCAAAGGGTACTAATTGTTAATTGGTGACCCACAGTTATTCATTCTACTAATGTAACATTTAAAGTATTTTAATTAAATTATGTAATTAAGTGGAGTTTCAGGAATGTTGATTTGCTATGACTTCATTAACTTTGAAATAAAAAAAATCCTTTTTCCAAATGTTAAAAAGTTCCAAACATCATAGTGAGCAAAACTTAATAAATTCAGCCCAACGTGTACTTCTTTTCCAGGACAGGACCAAGTAACTTAAACAGAATTCTTATATTTTGAATTAATTTGCACTATATGAAGACTTACATACCTTGCTGCATTATAAGAATTTGTAAAGTCCGCAATGTCTTCATCTTTCTCTATTGTCCACTCAAAAATCAATCCTGCCAGGTTGCTGAATGTGTTACCTGAAAACATTGCATATGCAAACAATAAGGGCATTGGCTCATTTGTGATTTGTAAAAATTGTACACTGCCCAGATCTAATAAACCCTCAACTTGATTAATTTACTTTTATAGACAAGGAAAATAACGTTACAAAATGTACACAAGGAGTAACATTCAGGCGTGTTGGGAGACTTATTTAAGTGATTTAAACGTTACAGCATTTTACAGCTTTAAATTACTTCAAACAGTCAGTTATCACATCTTTGTTTATTAAATAATTTTGTAATTTTGAGTTATATTCAAAAATAAGTGATAATTGAATGCAGTTACAGTACATGTGTTAGTAGACTCCATGAAATACAATACTTCTTAAAAGCACTTCACAATATTATGCAGTTAAAAGCATTGCTTAAATAGGCTTGTAGGTCCTCAATAGCTTTTATAGACAGCAGATTCCAATTCAAATGATGTAAAAATGGCATCTCTTGATGTCCTATTATTAGTTGTTGTTGGTGGAGAGTTAATGAGTAATTGTAGTTCAAATTTCTGAAACTTCACAGACATAATCAACATGATAAAATCACTTGAAGCCTGAAGGTAAAATTGTTATCTGCTTTGAAACATGATGGAGAGCAGGCCTAGAGAGCAATGTTTACTTGATTCCTTCCCCCTTACATTCAGTCTAGATAAGCTGACATTTGCTTTTTTATTTACTTTTACAGTTAACTTATCTCAAGCAGACCCTCCTAGTGTTTTACTAACAGCTGTTAAACATGTAAAAGAGGAAAAAATAAAAAATATGCAAGTTCAAGTGACCTATCTCAAGGTAAATCTGAAATGGAAACATGGAAACCTGATCTGTAATTAATGTCGCACAGTAGACAAGTTTAAATTCACCAATGCTTTCCAATGGAAAGATTTAAAATTACAAAGATTGGTGCAATCCTCTCTAGTCATGATATCTCAAAGAAAATTGCACTTTGCTAACAAATTTCTTTGAAGAGTAAGTGCCAAGTTTTAACAAAATCAGTCCACCGGGAGTTGAGTTGTTTCATGTAGACATTTAGACTGGCATGACGACCTCAGTAGGTGCTTTTCACATTAAATTACTTTATGATTCATGTAAACCTAAATCTATTTTGTACACAGAAACCCATTCTTTGGAAGAGGTGCAAATTTCAATGAAGACACAACTTTATCTTTCTGAAAAAATAATAGTAGTAATGTATCCATTAATTTTTTGAGTAGACGAATACCAGTAGAAGGATGTGGACAGCTGGAGTTTATCCTGGCAGCACCAACTGCAGACCAATACCATCAGTCCACTGCTGCCTCACACCAACACAAAGTGCAATTTATAAAAATACAAATAGGAAACTGAAAGGCCTAAACATAAAGCCTTACATCACTATGTCATTGTGGTTTCAAAGTAATAATCTCCATTGCTTGCCATTTTAATTTCCTTTCAAACATGCATTCCCTTTTTATATTCTTTGCCTTTCTAATTTTAAAATAGAAATGTAAATATGGTGGCAGATAGAAAACAAGGAAGAGGATTTCTATGTATTGTACATTCGTGGTTATGTCCTTTGGTGTTATTTGATTATTTTTATTAATGAGGAGCATAACAAACAAACAGTGTAAGAAATGAGGGGATCTGTCACTTGCACAAAATGTTAATTTTTCTTCCATTATGGATATAGCAGAGACAACTTGTGGGTTGTGCAGGCAGTTCCTGTGGTAATATGGTGTTAAAGTAAGTAGTGACATTTGAGGTGAACAAAGAAATTGTAACACATATAGAGTGTGAAAAAGTAGTCACTCCCCTGAAAATGTCACATTTTATTATAAAACAACATTGAATCACAGTGGATTTAATTTGGCTGTTTTGAGATATGCAAGTAAATGAATACTTGTGCTATTGTTTTGTGTTTTATATTTGTAATTAATTTAGATTACAACTGCTGATTAATCGCTATTAACGTGTTAAAAATTTCTGTAATTACATTTTTTATGCAACCCTTAAATGCATTCATTTAATCCATTTAATTTGACCACACTTCACACATTATGAAGCAGCACCAAAAGAATCCAAGTCTATTAATAGCAGCAGTGGGTCACAGACACTTGATCATTTCCTATGTTGTTTCTTGATAATGGTCTTCATCCTTACACATACACACACGCCAGTTAATGCTGCTTCTCATTCCTCATAATAAAAGATTGTACTGCATTGGAACATAATATGCTGTGTACTGTAATGATCCGATAAGGGACGTGATTTGTCCCATATTTTCCTACACATCTTGTATATGCACTAGCTCATTAAATTGCAGAGAATAACATGAGAGTAATTCATATAGTAATCCCTCGCTATATCGCGCTTCGACTTTCGCAGCTTCACTCTATCGAGGATTTTATATGTAAGCATATCTAAATATATAATGCGGATTTTTCGCTGCTTCACGGGTTTCTGCAGACAATGGGTCTTTTTACTTCTGGTACATGCTTCCTCAGTTGGTTTGCCCAGTTGATTTCATACAAGGGATGCTATTGGCGGATGGCTGAGAAGCTACCAAATCAGAGCACGCAGTTAAGTTCCTGTGTGCTGATTGGCTCAGAGACTGGGTGCCGAATTCAATTCCGCTGCGTTAACCAGGAAGTCTCGTCTCGCTCATTCAGCATCAACATGTTTCGCTGTGTAAAGAGTTAACTTTTGTGCTCTTTTGTGTTTATCTTTGTGCATAGTCAGACCCTTCGTTATGTCTCCAAAACAATCTGCTCCTGCTACTGCTTCAGGGGCTGTGCCCAAGCACCAACAGAAGATGCTAAAGATTGCCGAAAAGGTAAAAGTTTTGGATATGTTGAAGGAAGGGAACAGCTACACCGCTGGAGGATGCCATTATGGCATCAATGAGTCCACGATTCTTTTTATTTAAAAAGGAGGAAAAGAATATAAGATCTACTGCCGCAGTGTCCTTTAACCAGGGCGTAAAACGAGTTGTAAGTGGACGTAATAAAGCGGTAGTCCGGATTGAATCTGCTTTAGGGATTTGGATTGAAGACTCCCAGAACACAGTCACCTGAAGAGGCTCCTTTAGAAGGGCTGTAACGCTGTCCTTTGTTGTGCAGTAAAATTAAACTCCTCGTTATCGGACAAGTTGTCGTGTCATTGTTGGTGAGTAACTATAATGAATTTTCTATGTACAGTACTTAGTACATGTATGTACGTTTAGTGTCACTGTACACACATTTTACTGTATACAATTTTTCTTGCATTTGTATGTATTTATTGCTGGTGGCCTGTCTATCGTAATGGCTGTAACATATGTGATATAGGAGACGCTCGATATCTTTAAAATAATATTTAGGTTTTACTGTATAAGAACAGTGTGTTTACATACATAATTTCAACGAATCTTACCTAATATCCTAAGAGAATACAAAGGTTTTATGCTGTATAACTGCGGGAAATGTTTGTAAGAGTGTGGGAGAGTTTATAATGGCCTAAAATATATAAAAATAACCATATAAACATATGGTTTTTACGTCGCAGATTTTCACCTTTCGCAGGGTGTTCTGGGACGCAACCACCGCGATCGAGGAGGGATCACTGTAAACCAGTTACACAAGCAGAGTGAACGAGTTTCACTTCTATTTCATGCTAACGCTGCAGACAGACAAACATGGTGAGCTGAGTGAGATTGCGTGATATCCTCCCATTATGCTGTTTTTACAAACTGACGGAAAAAAAAGGCACAATATGCAATATAGTGAAATGTTCAGAATGAGATCCCACACGAAATGATATATATCTATTGATGTAAGTTCAACCTTAAAACATAAGAGGCTGTCAAGATATAAGTCTGAGTGCAAGATTGATGTCATTGAGTTAGCCCTGTTCCTGGCGATGATCATACATCTACCATTGAGCTTTTTAGCGCACAAGGAGGAATATCTGACCTGAAACAGCATGGTGCAGGTTCTACCCAAGACCATGCAGCTTAAGAGCAGATGACACCTGTTATGTATACATCTTCATTTGTAAATGTTATTATATGGTAAAGGGCATGGTTGTGTGCGCATGTGTAATATAAATAAGGGGGTGTGGAGTTTAGAGCAGTGTTTGTGGAAGAAGCGATAGAAAGACACGTGTGTGAGAAGGATAATAGCATCTGCGGTTGGTTCAGTTTTATAAAATAAAGTGTTCTTGTTGTTCATCACCCTGTGGAATTTGATTGTGTTAAAACGTATAAAGAAAATAAGAATATATAACAAATTGGCGACGAGACAGGTCCAGCGAACTCAACGTAAAAGCAACAATGGCTCAAATAGGAAAAATGTCGGAATACAAAGAATCCAAGGAGGACTTCAGTTCTTACCTGGAACGGTTGGAGCTCTGGATGACAGCAAACGACATGCCAGAGGATAAGAACGGTCAGTGCTTTTCTGTCTATTATAGGCGCAAAGACTTACGGCTTGTTAAAGAATTTAGTAATGCCAGCTACTCCAAGTACAAAGACGTATGCGGAGCTGAAAGAAGCGCTTAGCACATTACAAACCGCAGCCTTTGATTATAGCGGAGCGGTTACGTTTTTATAAACGAAACCAGTGCGAAGAGGAAAGTATCGCCGAATATGTTGTGGCCTTGAAACAGCTGTCAGCGAGTTGTAATTTCGGAACTTTTCTGGAAGAAGCGCTGCGAGATAAGTTAGTATGTGGCATACCATCCATCCATTATCCAACCCGCTGAATCCGAACACAGGGTCACGGGGGTCTGCTGGAGCCAATCCCAGCCAACACAGGGCACAAGGCAGGAACCAATCCCAGGCAGGGTGCCAACCCACCACAGGTATGTGGAATACACTGAAGAAATACAGAAAGAACTTTTGTCACAAGTAGACTTAACTTTTCATAAGGCATGTAAAACAGCGCTGGCTATGGAACTTGCAGCTAAAAACTTGAAGGAACTGGCTTGCAAATCCACTTTTCAAATGGAGTTGATGTGGAAAGTGTATCGCTCAGGAGAACAGCCTTCTCAAAAAAGGATAGCGCCCCTCATCATTTAAAAAGAAAATGGCATCAAGTTTCTATGAAAAGGGAGGAGAGGACTTTAATAAGGACAACAAATGTTATCCCTGTGGGGGCAAGCATGATGTTCAGACATGTAAGTTCAAAAACGAAAAATGCTTCTGCTGCTCTAAAACAGGTCATTACGCCCGCGTGTGCAGAAACAAAACCAAGAATAAAGGTGCAGCAAACTGTTTGTTTTCTAAAGAGGAAGAAATTGACTTTAGTGACAGTGACTTAGGAGTCTGCACGGTATTCACAACTAGTGAAAAAGTTGAAGAAATACAAGTAGAAATGATGCTGGAAGGAAAAAAACATAGTAATGCAAGTGGATACTGGAGCCACTGTTTCAATAATATCAGAGACTTGGTGTAAAACGTTTATGGCACATAAGCAACTGGAAGAAACGTTTATGGATTTAAGAACATGTAACAGGAAGAAGATTCACTTTTCAACATGGCAATAACTCGAAGCACACAGCAAAGCTGACCACACGGTGGCTGAAGGAAAAAAAGCGGAGTTTAGGAGGATGAGCTGATTACAGCGTGATGCCATACCCACCGCATGACAAACCACCTCAGGATCCCAGATTAGGACCCAAGTGCAGTCATGCATGATGCTGACACCTCAGCACACTAGGAACAGTAGGTTTTTTATGGTGGCTGTATTGCCAATCCTGGCAGGACTGGCTAGTCAAAGACCAGACTTAAACCCTATTGAAAATCTGTAGAATGATTTGAAGTTTGCAGACCACCAGCAGTCACCATCCAATTTGACTGAAAGTGATCAGTTCTGTAAAAGACAAGTAGGCAAATATTATACAGTCTAGATGTGCAAAAAAGTTGGTGCAGAAGTATCCCAACAGACTCATGGCTGTAATCAAAATAAAAAGTGGTTCTGCAAAGGTGGATCCTTTATCAATTCAAATTTTATCTGTTTTTTATTTATTATTGTTTTTCTGAACTATCATATCTTTGACTTGTATGCTATAGGTTAGGCTGAGTAAATACAGCGAAAAAAAAAAAAAGTAAATCAATGTGATGCATATTGTGCAGTACGTAACCAGCCACCACCTGCCCCTTTGCACTATTGGAAATGGCCTACTAGAGTATGGCAGAGAGTTCATGTGGACTGTGCTGAGAAAGACCAGCAGTATTTTCTAGTCCTTATTGATAGCCATTCTAAATGGTTGAGGTTTTCCCTCTGACTAGGCTAACAACAACCCTGACAATTGAAACTTTGAGAATATTATTTGCAGAATATGGAATTCCAGAAGAGCTGGTATCGGACAATGGACCACAGTTTGTGTCAGAAGAATTTAGGAGATTTATACAATCAAATGGCATTAAACACACTGTGATTCCTCCATACCATGCAGCTACAAATGGTGCAGCTGAACGAAGTGTACAAATTTTGAAAAGGGCACTTGAAAAGGATGTGGTGGAAGGTGCCAAGACACACAGATCTTTACCTCTATCACACTGTTTAGCAAACTTTCTGATAATGTATAGAAGCACTCCTCATTCAGTCACGAGTCATTTGCCTGGAGAACTTTTTTTAAAAAGAGAAATTAGAACTAGACTCTCCCTGCTAAAGCCAAATATGGAACAAACAGTAACACATAAACAAAACCATACCATGAAACAACACATTCATGACAAATCCGGATGTATGGAACGCCACATCTTAGAGAATGATGCAGTTTGGGTGAAAAACTGGAAAGGGGTGAGGGGGTGATGGATTAGAGGAAATGTTTGCAGAAAACAAGGGCCAAGGAGTTTTGTCATCAATGTAAATGGAGAACTTAGACGAGTCCACTTGGATCATCTACGGAAAGCTGAAGCCAGTGTGGGAAATAGTGGAAACATGGAACCCATGATTTTAAGTTCACCACTTTCATTAGATGGACCAAAAGCAGTTACCTCAGGAACTCAAAGTAGCCAAAGCAGCTCAGTTATGATAGATGTTTCCAAGGTACTTAACACTGAGAAACCCCCTCTGGACAGTATTCATTTGGATGAAGAGAATGCACCAATTCCTGAAATGGAAAAACCAAATCCGCCTATATTTTTAAAAGAGAAGTGCTATCCCTTTAGGGAGAGAAGGCCTCCACAAAGACTCGGTTACTAAGAAGCTGACTTAATACATTGAGGTTTTGATAGGAATCCAGTTCTCAGGATAAGGGCAAAATAATTCCTTGAACTGTGGGTTAAGGATTGGGGGCGACAGTTTTCATCCTGTATTCTGTCTGTATAATACCTCTGTGTAAAATTTGAGGTGGAATGTGTATAGAATATAGAATATGTTTAAAAAAAAAAGACTTAAACTTAAGGGGGAGGAGTGTTATGTATACATCTTCATTTGTAAATGTTATTACATGGTAAAGGGCATGGTTTGTGTGCGCATGTGTAATATAAATAGGGTAGTGTGGAGTTTAGAGCAGTGTTTGTGGAAGAAGCGATAGAGGGACATGTGTGTAAGAATGATAATAGCATTTGCGGTTGGTTCAGTTTTGTAAAATAAAGTGTTCCTGTTGTTCATCACGCTGTGGAATTTGGTTGTGTTAAAACGTATTCAGAAAATAAGAATATATAACAACACCGACTGTAATCACTATATACCTCACTCACTCTTCTGCTAAAGCAGACATAGTATGTTGCTGTTAATTTAATTATTACGTTACCTACTGTAGCCATTATTGCCTACATTAGCCTATATTATACTGTAACAAATAAAATTAGGCAATAATACAAATAGACAATACTAATATTTCATCCATTTGGATTGAAGATTAACATAGTTACTTATTTTATAATTCATAAATGATATATTCTATGATAATGCATTTTAAAAGATGTAAATAAATAACACTCTCAGATACATATTTACAAGTTTTTTTTTCAGTCTATTCTTTCCCATTTAAAACCCTAATCTGTATACATTTTCAATCTAATTAATGACTCCTCCGCTCCAGATTACAGCTGTGGAGTTGACTTGTGTGCATCACACAGCTAAGTACTACAGAGCTATGCCGATTGTGCACAAAAGCTGAACCAGAATATTATGTTTGTTTGCTTTTTATGTTTTTAATATTTAATTTATAATTACTAGTTCTTTTGGTACATTGTCTTGCATCATAAAAATCCAAACCATATGTATTGGTTTTCCCAAATATTAGGAAACCGGGGGCTGGGTTTTTGGTGTTTGGAGGTTGTTGGGCATTGTTTTTGGTACAGGAATAATGTAATATGCATAGGCAAGTGATTATAAAAACTATTTTGTATTAGAAATTAATCACTGGAGTTATTTCTGCTTAATTCCAAATTGTTAAGCATTTATTTCTGCTTAATTTAAACCACTTTGCAGAAATCTGTTTTCACTTTTGCATTAAAGAGTCTTTTTTCTTTTCATCAGTATCAAAGTTACATCTACTGTAATGCAATATGTATATCAATGTGTATCAATCTATATATTGTCACACACATGCGCATGGGAGGCAGCTAAAGGGCTTGAGGGACGGCAGTTCTGATACATGCCGGGAGGTGGCAGAGTTCACTGACTCTTTTTCTCTCTTGCCTGCAGACCGTTCCTGGGGGATTCCACCTGGCTCTCGTGACATCATTTCCGGGACCGAGCCAATGGAAGGAGGCCTGACTGGCTCCGGCCCCTCTGACGTCATGTCCGGGCTCAGTCCAATGGAAAATGAACACATCCCTGATCCTTATGACCTCACTTCCTGTCTTCCCCTTTAACACTAGAATTACCAGAGCCTACGAAAAAACTCGTAGGTTTGGGGCAGCCACCCATATAATCTCAAAATCCTCGGCTGCAAAGTCGTTGAAAGCCAATGAATAGCACTGATGTGCATACAATTGAGTCCAGGATAAGACTGAGGAATTAGGAAAGAGGGCAGGGTTTTAACACTAGAATTACCAGAGCCTACGAAAAAAACTCGTAGATCCGGCCCACCTTAAATCGCTTCTTAAAACCTTTCTCACCTCTCCGCCAGCGTCTTTTGTCATCTAAATGTACTGATAAAGACAAGCTGCCAGCAGCCGGCTATTCCATACCCCCAACGACTTAGAACGTAAACAAGCTTTTCCCAGCTCTTGCCTTGATTGATTACCTGGAAGTGAAGTGGAGTTTTAGAGTAGAAATAATAAGATTGTTATTTGAAACAAACGCATTTCATATGTGTTGCATTTCTACAGTAATCTGTGTAAACACATTGTTAAAACAGAAACGTGTTATATATTCTAGTAGCAATTGACAAAATGTAGGCATAAACTATATAATGTATGAAGCCTGAAGTCCAAATATCAAAGAAACACTTTCACAAAAGGTAGAAAAAAAAAGCCACCGCCAAAAAAACCCGCCTTAGTGTGAGACATTGACATGACTTAACTATCACTGCTTCCGTGGTGCAACAGTATCAGTCACTGACTGGGAATCAGAAGCTCATGAGTTCGATCCTGCACAACTCCCATTTAAGAAGTGTTCTTATTTTCACTATTTTAGAATAAAAAGATACATTTGATTTCAGTCTGTAACAGCTGGTGTAATTTATGATATTTGTAAAGGTTAGCTTTATTTTTTTTAAAATTCACTTTTCATTGTCTCAGTCGCGTTCAGGATCCATCCCTACCGCCCCCCACCTGACACTGCTGTTTTCACATAAAGACGCGCTAAAGCCCTGCAGTGTACTTGTGACTGCATTGTCGTACCAATGCTTGCGAACTGAAGTGTCTGCATGCACTTTTCGTGACATTATACGTGTATTTTTTGAGCATGCCCATGTAGCTCAAACACAGGAACATATGTTGATGTAAAAGTATAACAAAACAAGTGCACTTTTATTCAAGACTATAACCGAAGAAAAAAGAAATCAAGTTACAGCAGGCGGTTGATATGACAGCTTGCATGGTGGAATGCTAAGAACTGCTGATTTCCATTCTGTGCTATATAACTTAACATTTGAATCTGATGATTGCATATAGCGCTGTCTTGTTTAGTGTACGCAAGAACATGCAGGTGGCCAGTTGCTGAGTGCTACAACGCACATTTTAAAAAAAGAAAGAGACAAATATATGTGACGTTTTGAAGAAATCATTTTATGACGCGAATAGTACCAATCAGAAAACATCGTCGAAGTAATGCAATATTATTTGAAAACGAACAGCGTCAGGTTGGGTGTGAAGTTATACTGGCGCTGTTTGAGTCAGATCAGAAGCTGAATAAGCTGAAAAAGCTCCTGTTCTGACTCTAAGTAAAAAAGCATGAATTAATTTATGTGAAAACAGTAGTATCAGATGGGGAGTGTCTGATGATTGCATATAGCGCTGAAGTTACTGCTCTTTACTATGCTTTCCTCTGCATGTCCTGGAGTACAAAAGAAACAGCATACGGCAACACGTGGGGACTGGCAATACTGGGGGAAAAAAACACGCGGTCGTATGTATCGTGATACACTGCAGAACTATAGCGCGTCTTTATGAAAAAACAGCAGTGTCAGGTGGGGGGCGGTAGGGATGGATCCTGAACGCGACTGAGACAATGAAAAGTGAATTTAAAAAAAAATAAAGCTAACCTTTACAAATATCATAAATTACACCAGCTGTTACAGACTGAAATCAAATGTATCTTTTTATTCTAAAATAGTGAAAATAAGAACACTTCTTAAATGGGAGTTGTGCAGGATCAAATTCATGACCTTCTGATTCCTAGTCAGTGACTGATACTGTTGCGCCACGGAAGCAGTGATAGTTAAGTCATGTCAATGTCTCACACTAAGGCGGGTTTTTTTGGCGGTGGCTTTTTTTTCTACCTTTTATGAAAGTGTTTCTTTGATATTTGGACTTCAGGCTTCATACATTATATAGTTTATGCCTACATTTTGTCAATTGCTACTAGAATATATAACACGTTTCTGTTTTAACAATGTGTTTACACAGATTACTGTAGAAATGCAACACATATGAAATGCGTGTGTTTCAAATAACAATCTTATTATTTCTACTCTAAAACTCCACTTCACTCCCAGGTAATCAATCAAGGCAAGAGCTGGGAAAAGCCTGTTTACATTCTAAGTCGTTGGGGGGATGGAATAGCCGGCTGCTGGCAGCTTGTCTTTATCAGTACATTTAGATGACAAAAGACACTGGCGGAGAGGTGAGAAAGGTTTTAAGAAGCGATTTAAGGTGGGCTGGATCTACGAGTTTTTTTGTAGGCTCTGGTAATTCTAGTGTTAAAACCCTGCCCTCTTTCCTAATTCCTCAGTCTTATCCTGGACTCAATTGTATGCACATCAGTGCTATTCATTGGCTTTCAACGACTTTGCAGCCGAGGATTTTGAGATTATATGGGTGGCTGCCCCAAACCTTTTTCTGTCTCAGACTCGTTTTGTGACAATATGTAATTCACTAAGTCCATGACAAGCAAAACGCACGCAAGAGAGAGCCACGCCCGCCAACTCATAGTGAATTGTTGGTGGGCGGGGCTCTAAGCAGCTGACCATGGCACGCACGACAGAGCCCCGCCCGACAACTCTAACACTCTTCCCACGTCCATTACCTTCACATTGTTTTCCTTTTATTTCTGATCCCGTTCAACAACTATGTGGCGACATCGACTTCTCAACTGTGACTCCGGAACAACTCAGTACGCGAGCTATATTAAGCGTCACCAACGAAGACTCGCTACACCGCAATGAACAAGTACTGAAACTTATCCTTACCGACGAAGTAACTTTCACGAGGGTTGCCTCCATCGTCACAGACGATCCCGCAGATCAAGTTTCATTCCCCGAAGAATTTCTTAACAGTCTTACTCCCACTGGCATGTCTCCGCATAAACTCAAAATTAAAATAGGTTCAGTTGTCATGCTTCTCAGAAACCTCATGCCAGCAAGAAGTCTCTGTGATGGCACTAGACGGACTGTTACCAGCTTTCACCGCAATGTACTGGAGTATAAAACTATCGCAGCTCCTACCTCACAAACTGTCCTTATTCCCTGGATATCCCTGACCCCATCAGATTCAAATTTGCCTTTTACTTTTACATGCAGACAATTTCCTGTTAGATTGGCCTTTGCAATGACAATTAATAAGGCACAGGGCCAAACTTTCAAAACGATATGCCTGTATCTGCCAAAACCAGTTTTCAGTCACGGACAATTGTATGTTGCTCTCTCCAGAGGTCCATCTTTTCATTCACTCACAGTCGTATCCTCAAACCCACCCCATTTGAACAACTGTGTCGTTCAGGAAGTGTTCACCCATCAATAAATAATTATGCAGCGCGGGTTGGCTAGTAAAATATGAAAACTTTCAAAGGGGTTGAATAAGTTTTATAGGCACCCACTCAAGGTAAACTGTGAACCCCAGGGGATGCTCAAAAAAGTACAGTGGCTGGAGAGTTTGCAAAATTTTACTCCACTTTTGGATTTTTTTCCCTTTTACTTTAGGTCATCAAAAGGCAGACTTCCATTTTTGAAACAGAGTTTTCCTAAAATGAATCTCCCTGTCTCCCAAAGGCTAAGTATGTTTATTGCCAAAGCCAAGCACTCTGTGTTTAATCATAATGGAGGCCTTAATATGTCATGCACAAATATAAATATGCTTTATAGTAGTAGTACAAACTGCTGTGATATTTAAATACTAAATAAAAAGCCACAAGCACATTGTTAAATTAAAATTCAGGGCTAAGGAAATGTAAAGTAGTAGAACATGTTAAATTGATTAGATTATGCAAATAACATAAAAAAGAGAATAGAAAATGTAATTATACATTGACAACTCATAAACTAAATTAATTATATTAAAGGTTAAGTCAAAAACATCTGCAAATTATGTATTAAATAATGCATGAGCAAAACAAATATAAAATTGTATTATTTTTCAAATGCACTCAGATTCCCTGCTTCTTTTGGAGTTACACAAAATGTTTAACTTTTCAGACAAAGGCAGGTGTACTTAACTCTTAGGAAATGTTACCCAGCCTCACAGAGCATTGCCATCATTTTGTACTTTCTGGCTATTGGACAGCTAGTAGTATGCAGTATGTAAAATAGGACCATACGTTTGTACACTTTTCTCATATGGTATTTGACTTTATCCTACCACCATGGTCTAGTCCCCTAAATGTACAATCGTGAAAAAGTAAGCACACCCCATGGAAACTGTTGACTTTTTCAACATATAGTATTTGAATAGGCAAACATTAGATCTTTATGCGAACAGTGTCTACAGATAAAGATGATATACTTGAACAAATGACACATAAAACTTGACATGGTGTATTCATTCTCACAATCTAGATTAAGAAAAATGCAGATTTGTCACATGAAAAAAGTAAGTACAACCTTATGATGTAAGCATATCCTAACATTACGATTTGGAGTTGTTTTGCTGCCTCAGTGCCTGGGCAGCTTGCAGTCATCGAGTCAGCTATGAATTTTGCATCATATCAAAGTGTGCTTGAGGAGAATGTGAAGTCCTCTGTCCAAAACATGAAGCTGAACTGGAAATGAATACTTCAACAAGATAATGCTCCAAAGCACATTAGCAAATCCACCAAGGAATGGTTCAAAAAGAAGTAATGGAGGATTATGGATCGACCAAAGCCCTGATTTGAATTCCACTGAAATGTTTTAAAATGGGCAGTACACACAAGTAAACACACAAACATCTTGAAGTTGAAGCAGTTTTTTTTCATGTAGAAGTGGTCAAAAATTTCACCGAGTCGATTTCAGAGATTAGTGGGCAGTTATGTAAAACGCCTACAAAAAAGTCATTTCTGCTAAAAAGGGCAATACCAGCTTCTGAGGTCAAAGGTGTAATTTACCTTTTCCCTCAGTAGACCATTACATCTGTTGATATTTTTTTTAAAATGATTGAAAAGACAAATTTTCCCTGTGATTTAATTCAAGTATATCACCTTTATCTGTGGGCACTATTTGCATGAAGATCACTGTTTGCCTAATCAAATTTGTTGAAAAAGTCAGCAATTTCCATGGGGTGTACTTTTTTATGTGACTATATTTCTCTTTCCAGTTCTGTTGATATTTTTTTAAAATGATTGAAAAGACAAATTTTCCCTGTGATTTAATTCAAGTATATCACCTTTATCTGTGGGCACTATTTGCATGAAGATCACTGTTTGCCTAATCAAATTTGTTGAAAAAGTCAGCAATTTCCATGGGGTGTACTTTTTTATGTGACTATATTTCTCTTTCCAGTATCTCAAAGCATATTTTCTATGATGTGTCATTATTTTCTCTAACTAAAGTCTGCATCCAGTTGACTAGGATAAAATGCATTTCTCTGTGTGATGGAGGATTGTCTGTTGAGTGAGGTAAAGCCATTTCTCTGCAGAACATAGTTTACCATAAATATTTGAAAGGATGCCAGTTTTGATGCTTTGCAGCTATTTTCCATTCCTTAGAGTATTTTTTGTTTTTAGATATTAGTCAAAATAGCTTTCCTACTGCCCCAGTTTTGCTGATTATTATGCTTTTCTGGTTAGATCAGCAGTGCTGTAGTTAAACCTGAGAAGTGTTTCTTGCAATGTAGTTGTGGTTTAAAAGGTCGTATAAAAAGATGATGTAATAGCTTATGAGAGATGCATTTCTGTCAGAATTTGTGGTAGAAATTCAGTGATTTCCTTCACAAGCACTTATACCACTGTACATAGATAGATAGATAGATAGATAGATAGATAGATAGATAGATAGATAGATAGATAGATAGATAGATAGATAGATAGATAGATAGATAGATAGATAGATAGATAGATAGATAGATAGATAGATAGATAGATACTTTATTAATCCCAATGGGAAATTCACAATATAGACTTTTTCCTGGCGTTATAGCTGCAAAAAGAGAGCTATTAATCTTACATCAGATACCAATAAGCACCATTCATTTTTGCTTTTTCATCTGATTGTGCTCTTAGTAACTACTTGGTCTTATGTAAAAATACAGGCTGCCCCATTTATGCAGGTGTACAGTGGAAGTCAACATTATTTTTGTACATTGAGATGGGGATTTTGCTAGTCCCAATGGTAATACACCAAATAAGAACCATTTTACCCAGTGCAAAAGATTCATCTACTTGAAAGACTTTCATGCCTTTAAGAATTACCATTTTGAAACTCATTTTGTGAACAATATGATGCAAACATCCATGATCTAATATTGTTTTCAAACTATTAGGTTTTAAAAATATCTGAAAAATATGCCTGTGCACATATTTTCATGGCACATGTTATATAATTTAAAAAAACCTTCATTTTACAAAAAAAAATTTTTTTAGTGTTTGTAACCTTGAAATGGATATGACATGATAGTGAGACAGTGACTGTTTTGCATGTGCATGAGTCTGCAGATGCGAGTTTCAACTGCTCTTTGAATTGCTAAAGCCTTTCTTTGTCTGGCACATCAGCTCATGGCTATGCACCCACTGTAATGAATGTATATGTATTCATTAGTTGGTTTTACAAGAGTGCTTTTTTGGCATAAAAAATCTGGGCCATACCTAAATTTCCTTTTATGTGTGCAGACTTCTCTACAATATAATCTTATCTAACTAAAAGTGGCATTTTTGCATGAAAATTCTTGTGGGGCAACATGGACCTGGAAAAGTGAGAGATACTTTCAGAAGGGGCAGAGCCATCCTGGGTGTGTGTGAGAGTGAGTGAGAGACAGAGAGATTATTAAGCACTTAAAAAGCAGAGCTTGCGAGATCTGGGCCTCTGCTTAATACTAGAATTCCTGAAGACTACGAAAAAACTCATAATGCCAGCCCACCTTAAATCCATTCGCACCTCTCCATCAGCGACTTTTGTTTTATAAATGTGTCGATCAGCAAAAGCAACAAGCAGCCTGCTGTCCTATCCCCTGCCTTGACCGAGCTCAGCTCAGTCAAAAAGTTCTCCCAGCTCAAGCCAAGGCTCCTTATGTGCATGTGAGGTTCCTGGAGTTGTATAGGGTAAATAATACCCTATACGTCACACACGTCTGAGTAGGAGGCAGCTGAAGGGCTTAAGTAATGATAATACCACATCTGACCAGGGGGTGGTGGGGTGCACTAGCTGTCTTTCTCAGTTCCCTGCAGACCGTTCCCGAGAAAACCTGCCAGGTTCCAGTACCTCAGAAGACGTCACTCCTGGGAATGGCCCCCTCGATGACGGCACTTCTGGGTCCAGGGCCCTCAATGACGTCACTTCTGGGTCCTGCCCCTTTGATTACGTCACTTACTATATGGGCCTTTAAAGCCACCATCTTACCACCAAGAAATCAGTTCTGTTTTGGACTCAGTATTGCGAACATCTCTGTCAATTTAAAAACCTTTTGCAGCCAGGGATATTATACGGGTGGCTGCCCCAAACCTTTTTATGATGTATGGTCTGTATTTTTAGCACAACAGTATATCGTTATTTGGAACACATGCATTTCATGTGTGTTCCGTGTCTACTATTATCTGGCTAAGTGTAGGATGAAAGGAAATAAATGCGAGGTAAGAGATGCTGAACACATACCTAAAGCAGAAACTTTTTCCATGTTATACTAATAATGACGTGTAGGAATACGAGTAGTATGTATATGCTTTGCCTGCCGAGTATCACGTGATCACAGCTGAGCCGACTGTTCTTCTCTCTCTGTGGGATTGTGGGTAATTGTCTCCCATGCTTGGTCTCAATCAGTGTGCCTTACTTATATAGTCAACATCCGTACGAGCGGATTTATTTTGTGTGCGAGCAATGAATCTGTTTAACAACAATGCACTGTCACATTTCCGCGAAATCCTCAAAAGGAGGCAAAAGCAACTGTCATTGCATAGGTTCCTTGTTAAAAGTCGCCAAAAAAGAAAAAGAAAAAGAAAAGTGAGCCAAAAGACAGCAGTGATTCCGTTATAGTGAAAGTCGTTCTACACAATAACCCTCCTCCTCCTATTCTCTCTCTCCTCTCTCTCGTCTCCCTCACACCAGCCACAATTCTTTTCAAAGGTAAAGTGCCTGTTAATTTGTTTTATGTATTTTTACTTTATATTTTGTATTAATCATTTTTATATGAATAGTTTTGGGTTGTGGAACATACCATCTGAGTTTCCATTATTTCTTATGGGGAAATTCACTTTGATATACGAGTGCTTTGGATTACAAGCACATTTCCAGAATGAATTATGCTCGCAAACCAAGGCACCACTGTACTTTTATAAAGTAAAATTGACAAAGGACAGAATTAAAAATATTTCAACATCATCATTAAATACTGAAAACTGAAAGTAGAAATACATATAAATATTAATACATTTCTAATAAATTTCTATTTATTGATCCATGGACAAAATGCTACATTGTACTGTACAGAAATAATGCAATTCATAATAATGATGCAAACTACTCCAAAATTGGTAAATTTACATATATACGCACCCTATAAATTGTGTCACAAAAAATCAACCAATGGGTAACTTAAAAATCTCTATAGCCTTCAGAAGCTAGGGTGGAACTGAAACAAAATCCAGAAACAGTGGGACCAGGAATAAACTAAAATTCACATACTGCTGAAAGAAAACATTTTTCTAGAGAAGAAATTGCATGTCTGGCTTACACTGAGTTTGACTGTGCACGTCTGAAATATTGGTTCACATTTTAGTATAGGCATTTAGTGAATAAATAAATCAATAAATAAATAAATAAAATTAGAGTAGAGTATGCTCTGCAGATGTACTACTCACATACTACTACTCATGTGAAACACATCTTCTTTTATACCACTTTACCAGATACAAAGACAGTTATGTATCCTTTGTTGAGTCATTTGCAGGAAATACACAATCTGGCAGCAGATAATGCTAAAACTAACATCAGCATGCATAACAAAGATATTAATGACCTGCCCAGCCCAGCCCAGAGACTGCAGAGACTCTTAAAATCATCAGTATAATAAATAATAAGTGTTTAACTGATTTCTGTTCTGATTACACATGGCCATAGTGCTTTCAGTCCTGATGTCGAGGCCCTTGACTTTCTTAGATGGGTGAGAGACAGCTGCCATCCACCAAACTTACCCTGCTTCACCTCCTGTCCCCACAGATCGTGGGCATAATTCCTAAGATTTATATATTAAATTATTATGTTGCTGCATTTCAGGAATATTTTTTCAAGTTCTTTCTACACTTTCCAATGGGTCCCATTTCACCAGGCAAATAAAGGGTTGTTGACATTTCATTGTTCATGCATGGGAGAGCATCTGGGCAGCGTTAGTATGCTTGGCACCAATAGCAGTCATAGTACTGACAATGATAATGACATGGACAGTCTGTCAGATGGAAAATCAAAGCTGACTTAATGTAATTTACAATGTCTCATTATATAGACATTTTTCTGTTGTCAAGTTCAAGACTGCTGTATAAATGTAAAAAATTGTTAAAGCAAAACACAAACATTCCATATAAATGATAGTTTCAGTTTGAAATTAATGGCAAAACTACACAGTGAAAAGAAGCCTACAAACCCTCAGAATCAAAAGCATGTATTTTGAACTCCAAGGGAGAATCCTCAAGAAAAAGCTCTCGAGTTGTTGAAATGATTTGAATTTCATTGATAAGGTTAACAATTGCATCACATCGAAGAACCTGACCAGTCACTGTAAGAAAAAAAAAATCATTAATTTCAATTAAAACAGCATAGCTCCTAAAATAAAAGAACAACATATAGTTTTAACTCCCTAGCATATAATGTAGATTATGTAGGATTTGGTGGCAGAAAATTTATTTTAGAAAATCTGCTGGTAAACTTATCATTAGCAGATATTCTAAATATATAAGTGATACATTAGCTGGAGTACAACCCGGCCACAGGGGATGCACAAGCCAGTGTGTTTCTTCGTGCCGGTCCCAAGCCCAAATGAATGGGGATGGTTATGTCAGGAAGGGCATCCGGTGTAAAAATTTTGCCAAATCGATATGCGGACAACAATACAGATTTCCATACTGGATCGGTCGAGCCCCGGGTTAACAACGACCGCCACCAGTACTGTTAGACAACAAGGTGCTGGCGGAAATTGGGCTACTGTTGGCCAAAGAAGAAGAAGGAGAAGAAGAGGGGGGAGACGTGTCCAGAGGCAGGAGGAAAGTAAAGAGAGTGGAACTGAGGGTAGGAACTTTGAATGTTGGCAGTATGACTGGTAAGGGGAGAGAGTTAGCAGATATGATAGAGAGAAGGAAGGTTGATACATTGTGCATGCAAGAGACTAAATGGAAGGGGAGTAAGGTCATGTGGATCAGAGGTGGATTCAAATTGTTCTATCATGGTGTGGATGGGATGAGAAATGGGGTAGGGGTTATTCTGAAGGAACAGTATGTCAAGAGTGTTTTGGAGGTGAAAAGAGTGTCAGACAGAGTAATGATTATGAAGCTGGAAATTGGAGGTGTGATGATGAATGTTGTTAGTGCATATGCCCCGCAAGTTGGGTGTGCGATGGAGGAGAAAGAAGATTTTTGGAGTGAGTTGGATGAAGTGATGAACAGAGTACCCAAGGGACAGAAAGTGGTGATTGGAGCGGATTTCAGTGGACATGTTGATGAAGGGAACAGAGGAGACGAGGAGGTGATGGGTAGGTATGGTGTTAAGGAGAGGAATGAAGAAGGTCAGATCATAATGGATTTTACCAAAAGGATGGACATGGCTGTGGTGAATACGTATTTTAAAAAGAGGGAGGAACATAGGGTTACGTACAAGAGTGGAGGAAGATGCACACAGGTAGATTACATCCTATGCAGAAGAGTTGATCTGAAGGAGTTTGAAGACTGCAAAGTGGTGGCAAGGGAAAATATAGTTAAGCAGCATAGATTGGTGGTCTGTAGGATGACGTTGGAGATCAAGAAGAGGAAGAGAGTGAGGGCAGAGCCAAGGATCAAATGGTGGAACTTGAAAAAGGAAGACTGCAAGGTTGAGTTTAGGGAGGAGGTGAAACAGGCACTGAGTGGTAGTGAAGAATTACCAGACAGCTGGGAAACTACAGCAGATGTAGTAAGGGTGACAGCAAGAAGGGTGCTTGGTGTGACATCTGGAAAGAGGAAGGAGGAAAAGGAAACCTAGTGGTGAAATGAGGAAATACAGGAGAGTATACAGAGGAAGATGATGGCAAAGAAGAAGTGGGATAGTCAGAGAGATGCAGAAAGTAGACAAGAGTACAAGGAGGTAAGGCACAAGGTGAAGAGAGAAGTGGCAAAGGCTAATGAAAAGGCGTATGATGAGCTGTATGAAAGGTTGGACACTAAGGAGGGAGAATCCATCTTTGTGGATCTAGAGAAAGCATATGACAGGGTGCCTCGAGAGGAGCTGTGGTATTGTATGAGGAAGTTAGGAGTGGCAGAGAAGTACGTAAGAGTTGTACAGGATATGTACAAGGGAAGTGTGACAATGGTAAGGTTTCCGGTAGGAGTGACGGATGCACTCAAGTTGGAGGTGGGATTACATCGGGGATTGTCTCTGAGTCCTTTCTTATTTGCAATGATGATGGACAGGTTTACAGACGAGATTAGACAGGAGACCCCGTGGACTATGATGTTTGCTGATGACACTGTGATCTGTAGCAATAGTAGGGAGCAGGTTGAGGAAACCCTGGAGAGGTGGAGATATGCTCTAGAGAGGCGAGGAATGAAGGTCAGTAGGAACAAGACAGAATACATGTGTGTAAATGAGAGGGATGTCAGTGGAATGGTGAGGATGCAAGGAGTAGAGTTGGTGGATGAGTTTAAATACTTGGGATCAACAGTACAGAGTAATGGGAATTGTGGAAGACAGGTGAAAAAGAGGGAGCAGGCAGGGTGAAATGGATGGAGAAGAGTGTCAGGAGAATTTATGACAGACGGATATCAGCAAGAGTGAAATGGAAGGTCTAAAGGACAGTAGTGAGACCAGCTATGTTATATGGGTTGGAGACGGTGGCGTTGACCAGAAAGCAGGAGACAGAGCTGGAGGTGGCAGAGTTAAAGATGCTAAAATTTGCATTGGGTGTGACGAGGATGGATAGGATTAGAAATGAGTACATCAGAGGGTCAGCTCAAGTTGGACGGTTTGGAGACAAAGTCAGAGAGGCGAGATTGTGTTGGTTTGGACATGTGCAGAGTAGAGATGCTGAGTATATTGGGAGAAGGATGCTAAGGATAGAGCTGCCAAAGAGGAAAAGAGGGAGGCTTAAGAGAAAGTTTATGGATGTGGTGAGAGCAGCCGAAAGAAGAAGAAGAGGACATTAGCTATTTAAGAGCTATATCATTAATACCGACATTAATGCCACATTAATGTGCCATTCAGACAACTTACAACTTTTCTTTTCTTAAAAGTGTGTTAAATACAAATATGGTAGGTAAGTAACAAGACATTTAAATCAGAAGTCACCCTGCTTTACTTTATAAACTGACTGGCAACAGTCTTTGTAAATGTCCCCATAAAGTAAAATGACATTTCCCAAAGGTGTCTCAATTCTTATTTACATTCATGTTTGGTAAAGATCACGTAAAAGTTGTTCCACTGAAATGCAAAGGGAATACACAATATATTTATCAATTTATTTATTTACTCAACTTGCTGGATGTAATTTTAGAAAAAAGAAACTCCCTAATTACATTATTAATCATTCTGAACTAAGACAATATACAAAAAGAACTGAGACATATCATTGCAACAGATTTTGGTTTATCAGGAACTCTGCTTGATATTAGTCTCTTTATTACCAATTAATCAATTAATGTAAATACAAAGCAACATAACTTGACTTGTAAAACCATAATTTAAAAAAAGAAAAGAATTCTGGAGAATTACTTTAGATTTCAAGAAATTCACATTTTGCCTTATTAAGCATTTTGCATTAAGATAAAAAATACTAGGGGTGGCACGGTGGCGCAGTGGTAGCGCTGCTGCCTCGCAGTTAGGAGACCGGGGTTCACTTCCCGGGTCCTCCCTGCGTGGAGTTTGCATGTTCTCCCTGTGTCTGCGTGGGTTTTATCCCACAGTCCAAAGACATGCAGGTTAGGTGGATTGGTGATTCTAAATTGGCCCTTGTGTGTGCTTGGTGTGTTTGTGTGTATCCTGCGGTGGGTTGGCACCCTGCCCGGGATTGGTTCCTGCCCTGTGTTGGGTGGGATTGGCTCTAGCAGACCCCCATGACCCTGTGTTCAGATTCAGCGGGTTGGAAAATGGATGGATGGATAAAAATACTAATACAACCGAGACAGATTATTGCAAAAGATTTTTGTTCATCAGGAACAATGCTTCATATTGGACCCTTTATAACTAATTCAGCAAGTAATGTGAAAACCAAAACTGAATTATTTGACTTGAAAAATTGTAATTAAAAAAAAAATTCTGGAAAACGTATGCCAGACATCTCATCATGCGCCTTCCTTTGACCAATTATTTTATACTTAAGTTGAATGTGTGTTTATATGTGTGTCTGTATGACCACAGATTGTTTATACTTTATGACTTTCTTTTCTGTTGCTTAAATGTATGGTTAAGATATTGTTTGAAATTGTTTGATAATATAGAACAAGGCATTGTATTCTCATGGTGACACAATATCTGTGTTAATAATGGAAATGTAATTATATTAAATTATTTATATATATTATGTATTATTTATAGAAACTGGTCATCCCACCTTTAACATACTGTATAATTGAGTTGGCAACATGTATGCAGTTTTTTAATTGATATGAAATGTATGTTATTTTTGGAAAATGAATAAAAAGCAGATGTGACACTTATTATCTCCTCATCGTGGCAGAAGGACATGTACTTTGTTTAGCATTATTTGGCAGCTAGTGCTTTTGAGCTTACTAAGCCCTTTTAAATTTTACCATGAAATTAAGTGTAAGATTTAGATGAAAAGAAGGAATTTTGGAGCAAAGAAAAATTTGTAGAAAAGTAATAATAATTCTCTCAATAGTTCAGTAATAAAATTGAAATTAGTTATAGAATGTATAGAATGCACCAAGGTCATAACATCCAGTTCAAACAATATGAAAGACTAATGAGAATCAAGTAGCACACATGCTCTCGTCTTCACTGAACATTGCTTCACCATCACAAAAGACTTTTGTTACTACAGCTCAAGCACAGAACTTTCTCAATTATTAATTGCTGTAGAAAAAATTAAATAGAACATTTTTGTTTGTCATAAAATGAACATTCAGTAAAGAGGGAGTGGATTATTGATCCAAATTTTGAAATTCTCAGTAATAATTGTAGTCAGCATAAACACTTGAAATTGGTTCTGTTTTGCTATGCATTTGTTTATTAATCCTCCTGAAGTAAAAACCATGTAATATCATAATGTGTTCTGGAGATAGAGGTTAAAAAGCACAAAGGTCCAGTGGAACTGATAATTTTTTTAATAGTAGTCTCCATCTTTTTGTTTTTTATAGTTATTTATATATAGAAAATGTAAAATTGTTTATCATATATTCAAAGCACACCATACCAGAAATAAATAAAAATTGTTGTAGAAATAGGTGTGGTGCTTTTCATGTGATAATGTAACAGACAGAAATTTTATTTATATACACTAAGGGGCTTTGCCTCTTGCTTGCTTCGCTCGCCAACTCTCTAGCCTGTGCTATGCGCCAGCCACTTTGCATCTCTGCAGCTCGAGTATGTGGATATTCAACATCTTTTCGCTGTTCCATTATTTCATCAAGTAATAATCTCCGTTTGTTTGTGCTAATGCGATCTTCAGTATAATTTTTTGGAGACTTTTGAATTTCAGTACTTTCATTATCTCGAACCTGCTCTGCATGTGTATCGCGCCAACATTTTTGAATTCTTTACGATGTTCTACTTTGTCATTTACTGTTTGTCCCCGGGCGTGGTTAAATCTCCTGGCACAAAGTCATATCTTCCAGGATGTGAAAGTATCTCTCTGAAAAAGTCATGTCTCTTCCCAGGCTAAAAAGTCTCGTCTTGTCCCAGGATTTTTTTATTACAATAGAGAGATATATACATTATATCTAATATTTTGACCAGATGGATAGAATTTCATGAGCAACTTTGAAATGTTGGGGCACCAACTGGGTGTCCCTGTTTAATTACAGAATAGCAAACAATGGCATTAATAAAGAAAATCACAGCACCTTGGCCAGCTCGACAATCAAAAACGGTTTCCTATTATGAAGGGTCAGGTTTTGTGAAGGAGATTGCTCCAGACCAAGTTCAGGTCCAAAAACCAAACATTTTCTGTGGTGACTGTTGGGTTTTTGTAGAGCCCTGACCAGAAGTGTGGTCGAGTCGGTTGCCCTCTCCTAGTGGATTCTTGGGGCTGTGAGTTGCAAGGGGGAAACCATTAGCATGAGCACCCACTTGTGTCCCATCGTGGTACTGCTTATACAATCAGATTGTGACACAGACTTCGAATGCCGTGAATGTAATTACCCCGATCTACGTGCTGTCAAATAAACGAACCACACGCCGTGGCGCAACGTTAGGGGCAGCGCCTCTGGCGCTGACGTCCGAGGTTCGATTCCCGAGAGGGAGTGCAGCGGAGTGTGTACACCTGATGAGCCCAGAATGAGGGCGAAACACGTGTCGTGTACTCTTTGCATTTATTTGACAGTAAACTATTTCTGCTCCTCACAAACTGAGGGCCAGCAGATTGCTGGCCAACCACAAGCGTTACCTGGTAGGTAACCACCCATACAATCAGATTGTGACGCAGACTTCGAATGCCGTGAATATATAAGTATATAAATTGTCACACACGTGCACTTGGAAGGCAGTCTAAGGGCTTAACTAAGGGTAAAATATCAATAACTTCCCCTTGTACTATTTGCCTATTGGGAGGTACCACAGCCCTCCATGGGCTTCTGCCTTTTTTGAACTCTTGTATGGATGTCAGCCCCTGGGGTTATTGGACATCCTAAAAGAAGTCTGGCAGGAGAATGCCCTCTCATCTACAAATATATTGGAATATAACATGCAGGTACGCTACAGATCGGAGAAAATTCTAAATACTAATTCTAAAGGAGCACATGGAAAAGGCTCAAGCAGCACAGGCCTGTTCTTCCAACCGTGGGACAACCCTATAGGAGTTTCGCCCTGGGGACTTGGTCATGATACTCGTTCCCACTTCGACTCTAAACTACTGGCCCATTGAATGGAGGCGTGCTAACGATGCTTGGGGTGTGCTGACGTATATTTTGCAAACACTAGTGGCAGCTGAGAGTTTTTGGTGTTTTCTGTGGTGTGAGAATTAAGTAAAAAATACATTTTGCTCTTAAAAACTTGGGTTTTGGTTGCTGCTAAGGAACCATGTGGGAATTTTTAAAGTTTTTTTCCCTTTAGAAGGGTTTTTTTTTTTTACTTTTTTTGCCCACATAAGAGCAAAGAGGTGTTTGGAGGTGCACTTGGAAAAGTTACTTGTACTTGTTCTTGTTATCTGTATCTGAACTAGCATCGAGAAGGTATGGTAGAAAGCAGCAGTAGCTGATATCGGCATTTGTAAGCAAATAACTGCATCGAAACAGTGATGCCTTAGTTTAAAAGAAAAGAAAAAAGGCTGCGGCTGACTTCAAAGCAGTAAAGGGGAAGGCTCAGCCATGCGTAGGTAAGCGGCCAGTGTTAAGATGCCGATCAGACACAAGGGGCTGTAGGAGCAGATAAGGTAGTAAAGTTTTATTTGTTTGTTTTAGATTGAACAATTCTTAGCGGTCCAGAGGTAGAACAGTTAAGCGGGCAATAGCGTAAGGGTTCATTAATACAGGTGAATACACACAGTGAGAGTGGAGAGCTTTTAAGTAAGGAATAAGAGGGGCGCAAAGTTAGGAGAAGAGACAGAAAAGTAAAGTTAACCTCCTAGAAGGACAAATAATAGGCAGATGAGAGGGAGAATAGTACAGGAGTTTAAGTGGACAAGGTGTAAAATATCTGTAGCAGTTCTTACCATTCTAGTTAAATCATTTAATTTAAAGAAAAAAAAAGTTAAGGCAGTTTTACTAATCATAAATCAAATTTTAATAATGAGGCCAGTGCAATGCAGATCCTGTTGGATCCTGGACTTGGAGATGCCAGCTGATCCAGTGCCTTGAGCTCAGGGTCGCTGAACTGGAGGAGGAGTTGGCTGACCTGCGTTGTAGAAGAGAATTGGTAGACCTGGCCCAGGTGTCCTTTAGAGAGGTAGTGTGCACCCCCAAGGTGTCTGGAGATTCCAGACCAGACAGGTAGAAATAGGTGGGTTATGGTCACAAGGCATAAGGTAAATGGTGTACACTGTCCGGGGGCATTAACTCCAGAATTAGAAGAGTCAAACCGTTATCACTTCCTTGCGGAGCTGGATGGTGTCTCAAATGATTCTGAGGTGGTAGGCAGGGATCAGGAGCCCCAACGGGCCACCCCAAAACCAGTTCCCAGAAAGAGAGAGGTAGTGATAGTTGGGGACTCAATCATTAGGTGGATTGAAACACAGGTGTGCTCCAGAGACAGAGACTCTCACAAGTCCACAAAAGTTGCCTTCCGGGTGCACAGGTGGGGGACCTCCCTGGAAGGGTGGATAGGCTCTTGGCCAGAGCGTGGATGGATCCATTTGTTATTGTCCATGTTGGAACAAATGACATACATAAGGGTAGTCTGTCAGTTCCGCAATCCAACTTTAAAGATTTAGGTGCCAAGCTGAGGAGCAGAACTGACAAGGTAGTCTTCTCTGAAGTTCTGCCTGTGCCACGCACAAGTCCAGGTAATATTGAGGAGATTAGAAGGCTTAACGTGTGGCTGAAATCTTGGTGCAGGGTAGAAAGTTTAAGGGGCATTGGGATTTCTTTTGGAACAGATGGGACCTGTTCCACCGTGACGGGTTATATCTGAACTATATGGGCACCAATGTATTGGGGAGACGTATGAGTAAGCTAGTCGAGGATTGTATAAACTAGGGAATGGGGGAGGGGGGGGGGGCAGGGAGTTTAGGACAGGCCAGGTTTAGATCTATACATGGAGGAACAAACAATGGTGTAGAAATAAAAATGCGTAGTAATGTAAATTCTAAGCAAACATTTAAATGTAGAAGGAGTAACACATTAAAAATAGATTGCCTTAATGCTAGAAGTATCAAAAATAAGGTAAGTGAGTTGGAGCTGTATGTAGTAGAGCATACAGTAATTATAGTATTACTAGGGGGCTCTGCCACCTGCTCACTTCACTTATCAACCCCTGGGTTTGGTTAACCGGATATACAATTTAAATAGATTGTTATTTTAACGGGAATTACATATGCATTATTTTCACTTTTACTTTAAAACTTCAGTTAAAACAATATTTGGAATTAACTTTTCTTTAAGATCACATTCAATTTTGATTCATTGTTTGAATTTACATTGTGACAATGTAATGTATAACTGCTCGTGAGTGAATATGATTTCTTTCTCTCTAATAAATAAACCGACTTTTTCGAATGTTTGTCCCTGTGATTTGTTAATTGTCATAGCAAAAGCTATTCTCACTAGAAACTGTAAAGATTTTAATGCGAATGGCATATCAAGATCTCCTTTTGTGTCTAATATCATTTGCGGAATATGTACTACCCCCTCCTTTAACCGCCACCTTATCGTGGTGGAAGGGTTTGTGTGTCCCAATGATCCTAGGAGCTCTGTTGTCCGGGGCTTTATGCCCCGGTAGGGTCACCCAAGGCAAACTGGTCCTAGGTGAGGGATGAGACAAAGAGCGGTTTCAACCTCCTATGATGAGTGAAAACTTTGGACGGCGTTTTCCCTTGCCCAGACGCGGGTCACCGGGGCCCCCCTCTGGAGCCAGGCCTGGAGGTGGGGCTTGATGGCGAGCGCCTTGTGGCCGGGCCTGCACCCATGGGGCTTGGCCGGGCACAGCCCGAAGAGGCAACATGGGTCCCCCTTCCCATGGGCTCACCACCTATTGGAGGGGCCAAGGAGGTCGGGTGCAGTGTGAGTTGGGTGGTGGCCGAAGGCGGGGACCTTGGCGGTCCAATCCTCGGCTACAGAAGCTGGCTCTTGGGACGTGGAATGTCACCTCTCTGAAGGGGAAGGAGCCTGAGCTAGTGCGCGAGGTTGAGAGGTTTTGGCTAGATATAGTCGGACTCACCTCGACGCACAGCTTGGACTCTGGAACCAATCTCCTTGAGAGGGGCTGGACTCTCTACCACTGGAGTTGTCTGGGTATACTTATTGCCCCCCGACTTGAAGCCTGTTCATTGGGGTTTACCCCGGTAGACGAGAGAGTAGCCTCCCTCCGCCTTCGGGTGGGGGGACCGGTCCTAACTGTTGTTTGTGCGTATGCACCGAACAGCAGTTTGGAGTACCCACCCTTTTTGGAGTCTCTGGAGGGGGTGCTAGAGGGCATACCTTCTGGGGACTCCCTCGTTCTGCTGGGAGACTTCAATGCTCACGTGGGTAATGACAGTGAGACCTGGAAGGGTGTCATTGGGAGGAATGACCCCCCCGATCTGAACACGAGCGGTGTTTTGTTATTGGACTTCTGTGCTCGTCATGGATTGTCCATAACGAACACCATGTTCAAGCATAGGGGTGTTCAAATGTGCACTTGGCACCAGGACACCCTAGGCCTCAGTTCGATGATCAACTTTGTGGTCGTGTCATCGGACTTGCGGCCACATGTCTTGGACACTCGGGTGAAGAGAGGGGCGGAGCTGTCAACTGATCACCACCTGGTGGTGAGTTGGCTTCGATGGTCGGGGAGGATGCCGGTCAGGCCTGGTAGGCCCAAACATGTTGTGAGGGTCTGCTGGGAACGTCTGGCAGAGCCCCCTGTCAGAAGTAGCTTCAACTCCCACCTCCGGCAGAACTTCGACCACATTCCAAGGGAGGTGGGGGACATTGAGTACGAATGGGCCATGTTCCGTGCCTCTAGTGTTGAGGCAGCTGACCGGAGCTGTGGCCGTAAGGTGGTCAGTGCCTGCCGTGGCGGCAATCCCCGAACCCGTTGGTGGACACCGGCGGTGAGGGATGCCGTCAAGCTGAAGAAGGAGTCCTACAGGACCCTTTTGTCCTGTGGGACTCTGGAAGCAGCTGATATGTACCGGCAGGCCAAGCGGAATGCGGCTTCGGTGGTTGCTGAGGCAAAAACTCGGGCGTGGGAGGAGTTTGGGGAGGCCATGGAGAACGACTTTCGGACGGCTTCGAGGAGATTCTGGTCCACTGTCCGGCGTCTCAGGAGAGGGAAGCAGTGCAGTGTCAACACTGTATATGGTGGTGATGGTGCACTGCTGACCTTGACTCGGGACGTTGTTGGTCAGTGGGGGGAGTACTTTGAAGACCTCCTCAATCCCACTAACATGCCTTCCAATGTGGAAGCAGAGCCTGGGGACTCAGAGGTGGGCTCCCCCATCTCTGGGACTGAGGTCACCGAGGTGGTCAAAAAACTCCTTGGTGGCAGGGCCCCGGGGTTGGATGAGATATGCCCGGAGTTCCTCAAGGCTCTGGATGTTGTAGGACTGTCTTGGTTGACACGTCTCTACAACATCGCATGGACATCAGGGACAGTGCCTCTGGATTGGCAGACCGGGGTGGTGGTCCCCCTCTTTAAGAAAGGGGACCGGAGGGTGTGTTCCAACTACAGAGGGATCACACTCCTCAGCCTCCCTGGAAAAGTCTATTCGGGGGTCCTGGAGAGGAGGGTCCGTCGGATAGTCGAGCCTCGGATTCAGGAGAAACAGTGTGGTTTTCTTCCTGGTCGCGGAACAGTGGACCAGCTCTACACCCTTAGCAGGGTCCTGGAGGGTGCATGGGAGTTTGCCCAACCAGTCTACATGTGTTTTGTGGACTTGCAAAAGGCATTCGACTGTGTCCCTCTGGGAATCCTGTGGGGGGTACTCCGAGAGTATGGGGTACCGGACCCCCTGATAAGGGCTGTTCGGTCCCTGTACGATCAGTGCCAGAGCTTGGTCCGCTTTGCTGGCAGTAAGTCGAACCAATTTCCAGTGAGAGTTGGACTCCACCAGGGCTGCCCTTTGTCACAGATTCTGTTCATAACTTTTATGGACAGAATTTCTAGACGCAGCCAGGGTGTTGAGGGGGTCCGGTTTGGTGGACTCAGGATTGGGTCACTGCTTTTTAGAGATGATGTTGTCCTGTTTGCTTCATCAGGCCATGATCTTCAGCTCTCTCTAGATCGGTTCGCAGCCGAGTGTGAAGCGGCTGGGATGGGAATCAGCACCTCCAAATCCGAGACCATGGTCCTCAGCCGGAAAAGGGTGGAGTGCCCTCTCAGGGTTGGTAGCGAGATCCTGCCCCAAGTGGAGGAGTTCAAGTATCTCAGGGTCTTGTTCACGAGTGACGGAAGAATGGAGCGTGAGATCAACAGGTGAATCGGTGCGGCGCCCGCAGTAATTTATACGCCTCCCTGGTGAGGAGTTCCATTCACGTCTAACCGGGAGGCGGTCCCGGGGAAGACCCAGGACACGCTGGAGGGACTATGTTTCTCGGTTGGCCTGGGAACGCCTTGGGATTCTCCCGGAAGAGCTAGAAGAAGTGGCCGGGGAGAAGGAAGTCTGGGCATCTCTGCTCAAGCTACTGCCCCCGCGACCCGACCTCGGATAAGCGGAAGAGGATGGATGGATGAATACGTACTACATTACCTTTCTTGTCGCCTGTTAAAATTGATCAACCAATTTTTAATACAACTAATCTTGTTCCATTGTATAGTCCATCACTCATACATAAATTACGCAATAACATTACGATACATCCTTCTTTCAACAGTAATTTGGCCGGTGAAAGACTAGATGGTGTTAACGCTTGTAGATATTCTATGGGATATTGTAAATTGATGTTTTCATCTTCCACACGATCACCACCAACTGCTTCAGCATAGTCTATTGATACGCATTTAATCAATTTGCCATGTAACTGATTGACAATTTTCGCATTAATTAGTTTGACTTCATCATTTCTCGCTGCCATATTTAGATGAATGGTTGATTCTAAACTGAATCTTTATAAGTGTGTGTGTGTGTGTTTGTCTTCATAAGTAAGCCCTTTAATGGATTGGTGTCTGTCCAGGTTAAGTGCCGGAATGCACCAGATGACCGTGGTCTTGTTTGAAAAGAGTTGTAAGTAGGGCATGACTTGAAAGAATCTCAAGGCTGTCACACACGTGCGACTAGGAAGATGTTGTATGGACCAAGCAAAGGTAATTCCAGGCCAAGCCAGGGGGTGGCGGGGTGCACTAAACCTTCTTCTGTTATCTCTACAGACCAACCGCGGGAAAACCTGTCTGATTTAAAACAGGTGACGTCACTGCCGATTCCGGCGCCCAGAAGAATATCACTTCCGGTTCTGGTGCCTAGAAGATTATCACTTCCGGCACCTGCTCTGACTAATGAAGAACATCACTTCCGGTCCCCTTACATCACTTCCTGTCCTATCCCTTAAAGCCGCCATCTTGACAAACCTTCATCAGTTCTGTTTTGGACTCGATATAGAGAACATCTCTGTATTTATCAAAGACTCTTTTGCAGCCAGGAATAATATACGGGTGGCTGCCCCAAACCTTTTTAAGTGTGTTGAGTCAATTCCTTTTACAGGCAAAAGTCTCCATCTCGCGTGACTTGCTTCCAAAGGTTCTAAGTATGGCGTGACTTGAAAGAATCTCATGGTAAAGGTCTCCGTCTCGCGGGACTTCCTTCCAAAAAGTCTCTTCAAAAAGTCATGTCTCGTCGCAGGATTAGTCTCGTCTCGTCCCAAGATTTTTTTATTATAATACAGAGACAGCAATAACGGAAACCTGGCTAAATAAAAAAGATGGGGATGCATGTAACATAGAGGGATACATATTTTTTAGGAAAGATAGACAGAACAGAAAAGAAGGTGGGGTTGCTGTTTATGCCAAACAGAATTTAAATGTAAGTCCTCTTTAGTTGGACTATGAGCCCCATCTTAGTGAGGACATGTGGCTTCACCTGGAAATATTAGTGAAAGAGGTCTTATTTTAGGAGTGTGTTATAGACCACCCAATTCAGACAGTAATTTCAACATACATCTTTTTAGTAATATCAAAAAGGCAAGTTTACACGGAAATATTGTAGTATGGGGGACTTTAATTATCCAAATATTAACTGGGATAACCTTACAGATGGATGAACACAAGAGCAGGAGTTTTTAGAAGTAACCAATGACTGTTTATTAACATAGTATGTTAAAGCACCAACATGGTGTGAAGCCTGTCTGGATTTAGCATTTTGTAATAATCAGGATAGAATTGAGGGTGTAGAGGTGATTGAACCACTAGGGTCAAGTGACTGTAATATAATACAATTCTCAGTAATTTGTAAGAGTGCAGATATAATGACTAAAATTGTTAAGTTGAACTTTGGTAGGGCAAATTTTGAGCAGATGCGACAAAGTCTAAGGAGGATACACTGTGATAAGCTTTTAAGTGTAGAGACAGCCGAGGAGCAGTGGAACAGGTTTAAAAATGTTTTGCATGTAATGCAGGACAGATACATACCTAAATTTGTAATTAATAGGAAATTAAAAAAAAAAACTCCACAGTGGATTAATAAAGATTTAAAAAAGAAGTTGCAAAGGAAAATACTTCTTTATATGGCATATAAGACTAATAACTCCAAAGTGAATCGTAGAGTGTATGAGAACATGAGAGCAATTGTTAAGAAGGAAATCAGGGATGCTAAAAGACAGTTGGAGATGAATATAGCAGGTAAGTTAAAAGAAGACCCTAAGAGATTCTTTCAGTATTTGTCATGTCATAAAGCTCAGATATAATTTCAAACTAGTTTATTGAACATGACAATGTGTTCACTGCACTCAAATGCCCTTCACAGTCACTAGATCTCAATCCAATTAAGCACCTTTGGGATGTGGTGGAACGGGAGATTCACATCATGGATGTGCAGCTGACAAATCTGCAGCAACTATGTGATGCTATCATGTCAATATGGAGCAAAATCCCTGAAAAATGTTTCCTTGTTGAATCTATGCCATTAAGAATTACAGAAATTCTGAAGGCAAAAGAAAGTTGTACAAGCAAGATGTTCCTAAAAAAGTGTCAAGTGTGTGTGCATATATTCTTCTTTCTCTTTATTTTTTCCTGTTTCTATGTGGGGTGGAGGATGATGTGTTTGACAATCTTGCACCTCTATCTTCTTCCTTCATGTCTTACTTTACCTTATCCATCCACTTGCTATTTGGTTTGTCCTGCTTTCTCTTCCCCTGTACTTGTATTAGCATCACTATTTTTCCCACTTATTCATTGTCTCTCATATTTATACCATTTCAACCTATTTTCCTGTATTTTCTTGTCTCATTTCTTTTATGTATATATAAAATGTTAAATACGTTATTATATTATATTTCTTTTATGTATATATAAAATGTTAAATACGTTATTATATTATATATTGTGTCATGTGAGTCCCAGTCTTGCACCCCAAAACAACGTACTTTAGCAAAACCAGCTTTAGTCAACTTGAAACAGGAACAACACAATTATTTATTGTATCGAGATCTACCACTCTCCCATACACAGACACAACAATCAGCCAGGATTGTGACCAAGTAATACTGTGCACTACATTTATAATGTTCCTTGCATCACCCATCAACGACAGGTGCTTATAGCGCAACTGCAGTCGGCTTGGATTTGCTTTCATGGTGAGCCGTTGCAGCGCGGGGAGCCTGTGGTTGCCCCAGCAATAGAGAAGCTATATTCTCCAGACGCGGAGATCGGGCTTTGGGATGCTCTTCAGTGTGTCTTCCTGTTGGGGAGTCCCAAAAGAGTTTAGAAACCCTACAATATGTTAAAATGTTATTCAGAATTTGAATGCAATAGGCAACACCCTAAACCACTGCTATAAATAAAAGATTGATGAGTGTAGTTTATCACCTGACTATCTGGTTAATCTGAAATTCAATTAGGGGTAGTGTATTTTTAGTTTCTGTGAACGTTTTCCCCTCTCATTAGTTTCAAGCTTGTAAGGTGGATGAAAAATGTGTTTTATTAAGAATGTGTGGGAAAAAAGAAGATTGATGGATTAAAAACTCAATGAATCGGAAAGCAGGTTCAGAAAACAGATGAATTGATGTATTGTGTTCAAAGGGTTGGAATGAGAACACACTACACCAGCTCAAAAAGAAAAACATGGGAGTATTATTCAGCAAAACAATTTGAAAATAGTTAGGAAGATCAGCATATATTTAGATGGTTACAATTTTGTTATTAAAAAGGCACTGTTTATTTTCTGGTTTATTTTGTGTTCAGGTGAATTTATTTTTAGGAGATAAGTATGTTGTTCCCTTTGGCCATTATAGTTTATACGGGCACTATGCTTGAATATAAATTAATAAACATTTTAATTTATTCAAAATCGAAGTTTTTGTTTCAAAGAATAAAAATAATTTTATTTTTACATGTCTGTGGGCTTGGGTCCACCCTGTGTGGAGTTTGCATGTTCTCCCCGTGTCTGCGTGGGTTTCCTCCGGGCGCTCCGGTTTCCTCCCACGGTCCAAAGACATGCAGGTTAGGTGGATTGGCGATTCTAAATTGGTCCTAGTGTGTGCTTGGTGTGTGGGTGTGTTTGTGTATGTCCTGCGGTGGGTTGGCACCCTGCCCGGGATTGGTTCCCTGCCTTGTGCCCTGTGTTGGCTGGGATTGGCTCCAGCAGACCCCCATGACCCTGTGTTCGGATTCAGCGGGTTGGAAAATGGATGGATGGATGGATGTCTGTAGGCATTTTTTGGTTATCTATTTTGTGGTTCCTTTTAAACAATATTTGTCATTATCTACTGAGATTATGGGAAAATATTTTTCAATCTGTGTCAGTCAAGGAAATTCTAATGTGTGTTGATACAGAGAACTACATTAAACAAATGAGAAAGGGTATACAATTAACTCAAAAATGTACCACTGAAATGGCATACAGGGCCGTAAGTGTGAGGCTGGTGGTGCAAAGGTGAAGTTAGGAAATGGAGAGATTTGATCACCTCATTTTCTTAGGTGTCATCACCTTTCTTATGTTTGCTTATCTCAGTTAAAGCAGAGAGAAGCAATGCTAGAATGGATGAATGCATGTATTTTGTAATTTGTTTCATTTTATGTAGATATTGTCATATTTTTATATTTTTGCATTATTAATTTTGTGTTTTGGTTTATTCTTACAAGTGAAGCCATTTAGGGTGTTTTGGCAATGTTGCAGACAAGTGTTGTGAATATTTTTAGTTTTTGATTTTTTAAATGATAGGAATTATTGTTTTACATTTTTTTTCTGGCCCCATGCTTGTTTGCACCATTCTCCCATTCCTATATGATGGAGGTATACACAGTTCTGTATCCTAATTGTTGGATCATGTTTTGATTCCAGAGTTATTTTTACATGTTTTTGTGCAGCTCTTATTTAATTTTCATACTTACATACCTTTATTCTTTGGTTTTTGTTTTATGGTTATTTTGATTGTTTTTCAGTTTGGTCATAGCCATGTTGTTTGCAGTAACACATTTGATATCATGACACACACATTTGTTTAACAGTTTTGTGTTTCAAACTACTTTGTCATTTTTGATTTATAAACTCTTTTCAGCCCCAATAATTTTGAAGTTCGACCTTTTATCTTTTTCAGTCCTGACCTTTGCTTGCCTTTTTTCAAAGGATTTTGCCTGGTTCTTCAAGTAAATTCATTTTCTGCTCAATAAAATTCATTTCTTCTCTAAGTATGCCACTTGCACACAACACTATATTGTTTACATTTGCTATGCCCATTGACTTTGTAGAACAGAACTTTGTAACTATAAATGGTAAAATACATTGCTCAAAAAATTTAAGGGAACACCTAGTCAAGTCAATTAAGCTTTAAGGATATCAATCTGTCCAATTAGGAAGCATAAGCTATTGTAATTCAACTTCTCCTTCTTTTGTTTTGGTGCAAATGAAAGTGACAACAGGTGCACTGGAGAGGCAACAGCAAGACACCCCCAAAAAGGTAATGGTTTTGCATGTAGTGACCACAAACAATTGCTCTCTCTTTATCCTTCCTGATTGATTCTTCTCTAGTTTTGTGTTTTGCTAGTGTAATTGTCACTACTGGTATCATGAGGTGGTACCTGCAGCTGATCAAAATTGCACAGGTAGTCCAGCTCCTCCAGGATGGCACTTCCATACATGCCATTGCAAGAAAGTTTGCTGTGTCTCCCAGAACAGTCTCTAAAGCTTGGAGGAGATACCAGGGGACCAGATTGTCAGAAACAAACTCCATGAGGGTGGCATGAGGGCCTGACATCTTCTAGTGAGAGCTCAATGGCATATATGCAGCTCGATGGGCATTTGCTAGACAATACCACAATTGGCAGCTCCATTATTGGCTTCTTGTTCTCTTTACAGATGAGAGCAGTTTCACACTGAGCAAATGAGACAGACACAAAGGAGTCTGGAGAAACTGTGGCGAACGTTATGCAGCCTGAGACGTCATCCAGCATGACAAGTTTGCCGGTGGGTCAGTGATGGTGTAGGGGAGGAACATCCTTTGGAAGTTGCACAGACCTTCAAGTGTTAGGCAACAGTACCCTGACTGCTGTTGAGGTATCAGGATGAAATCCTCAAAATTGTCAAACCTTACACTGGTGCAGTGGGCCCTGGGTTTCTCCTGGTACAGAACAATGCTAGGCCTCATGTGGCCAGAGTGTGTAGGCAGTTCCTGGATGACAAAAGCAATGATGCCATTGACTGGCCCTCAGGTTCCCAAGACATGAATCGAATTGAGAACATCTGAGATGGTGTGCATCCAATGCCACCAAGTAGCACCACAGACTGTCCAGGAGTTCACTGATGTCCTGATCCAGATCTGGGAGATCCCCCAGGACACCACCTGCCGACTCATCAGCAGCATGCCCAGATGTTCTCGGTAGTGCATACAGGAATATGTGGTCCATACGCACTACTGAGTCACATTATGAGTTGCCGTAATGAAATTCACATAAATTGGATTAGCCTGTGTTTTCAGTTTCTGACTTTGATTTTCAGTGTGATGTTGAATCCAGTCCTCAGTGGGTTGGTGATTTTATTTTCCATTGACCTGTTTGTTACATAATATTACTCTCAATGAATTATACAGTATTACTCTGAAATGATTTTCCACTTGAGTATTTCTTTCATCAAGATCTGATGTGTGATTTAACTGTTCCCTTAATTTTTTTGAGCAGTGTACTTCTGTATACTCTACAGACAAGTATCCTTTCTAACAGTTTCTGGGGCCTCATGCATAACACCGTGCGTAGAATTCGCACTATAACATGACATAAGCACAAAAGCGGAAATGTGCTTATGAACAAAAAAATCCAGATGCATAAATCTGTGCAAACGCCAACTTCCACATTCTTCCGCTCCATAAATCCCGGTCAGCGTGAAAAGTAACGTACATGCACGCGCCTGCTATCCCGCCCCAACTACTCCCAGAATTACATCACTTTGAATATGCAAATCAATATAAATAGCCCTTAAGATCAACCTTCTGTGAAAAGACAATGGCAAAAGCACGAGGGACAATAGAAGGATTTCAGTGAATACCAAGTGGAGGCAAAGAAAAACGTACTATTTGTTGCTTTAAACAATGGTATAAACAACAAAAGGAAGTTGATCCGAGTGACATAGCGTGTTGGAGAAACTTGAAAACTCAAGTTCACAAAGTCGCACAGTGCCTGAAATAAAAAAGAAATCAGATATCAAAGTCGCCGTGAAAAGGTGAGTCGTAGCCCACCGTCTGAGTGTCATATGAAAGCTTATTAGGGCACAGAGAAAAAAAAATAGGCACACAGTGGGAAAAAAAGCACGAAATGTTAACTTTAATTTCAAAATTTCCACTTTAATCACGTAGTTTATTTTGTCACTAAAGTAGAACATCATAAACTTCATCTTAAAATCGTTTAATTTACTAGTTTCTCAAATCCCATCGTAACTAAAGTAGCACGTTAAATGCTTTGTTCTGTATTTGATCTTCTATGTGCTCTATGTGTGTGAATCACTACATGCTTCCGGGTTTTCTCTTCCTCCAACAGGACACAGAATCCATTATATTCGTAATATTTGTGAATTTCCCCTTGGGATTAATAAAGTATCTATCTATCTATTAATAAAGTATCTATCTATCTATCTATCTATCTATCTATCTATCTATCTATCTATCTATCTATCTATCTATCTATCTATCTATCTATCTATCTATCTATCTATCTATCTATCTATCAAAGCTCTCTGAATAATTAAAATAAATTTTCATGATGATAGGAGTTAAAGAGCATGTTATTAAACATGGGAACACGGTGGCACAGTGATTGTTCCTGTCTCACGCAAGATGCTTGCTGCGCCATGCACGACCTTCGATGAAATACTTATTGTAGCAGTACTGTCTCTTTCAAACGTACTAACCCCCAATTCCTGTCCTTACTTTTCTTTCTCCAAATACCCAATCGCCACACAATCAGCTCTGTAATCGAAATTAAGCCATCTGTAAGCTTAGAACACCGATTCTTCAAAACTTTTAAGGAACATTGAAATATCTTCGCAGTACATGTTTAATTATTCTATCCATCTATCCTTCCAGCACCAGCAAGAATACAGTGCGAGGCAGGAACAATCCGTGAACGGAGCGCCAGTGCCTCGCTAGCGCTGCGACACTGTGTCCTCACATGTTTAATTATTAATAATATAGATTATTTAAATGAAGTTAAAGTTTTATCTGTATAATATAATAAACATATTTTGCTGAATTTCTTCTTAAAAATGATATTGTCGTCATATGTAAATACGTGCTTTATAAAGTGGCTCAGGTTGTGCAATATTATAACTGTATCGCAAGTTCACAGTGAGGTAATTGTACTTATAAGTACAAACAGTTCTACAAGGAGCACTTGATGGACTGATTGAGTGCGTTTATAGTTCTTGGGATGAAACTGTTTCTGAATCGCGAGGAAAGGCTCTGAAGCGTTTGCCGTATGAGAGCAGTTCAATAGACTGCATGGCTGAGGCAGCGTGTGCTTGATGCTGTATGCCAATAATCACTTTCCAATCATCTGCTGTAGAGCTGTGATTCCCCACTCAGATACAGTGGTATAAATACTCCAAGTGGTGCAGTAAGAGTAATATGGAAAAAGATGATCCGCTGTGGCAACCCCTAACGGGAGCAGCTGAAAGAAGAAGTAGCAATGCTAAAGCAGCTATGATATTTACAATAGTTTGACCATTCTGTGGACCATTATATTGTTACAGGTTAATTACAATCAGATGCATTAAACTAATAAACAATATGCGGTGTGAAGGATTGCCGGCTTTCTACTCCAGCCCTCACCCCCAGGCGGGGGGGTGCTCTCCCGACAGCATGAATGTGCCCCGAATTCCAGTAGGGCATCATGGACTCTGTAGTTTATATGCACAGCCCTGCTGGATACCATGGGGGCCCCCAGGAGTCGCTGTAGGGAAGTTGTCGGACTCTTATGTGCCTTATAACCCGGAGGTGCGTCAAGAACACATGACAGGAAGAAACGACGTGCCTCCGGGGTGAAGAAGAGTTTTTATATGACCCGGAAGTGTTCCTAGTCACGTGGACAGAGAGGACGAAACACTTCCGGATCAGGACTATAAAAGGACTATGGGAAATCCCAGATGTTGAGCTGAGCTGGGAGGCAACGCGTCTGGGAGTGTGGAGGATTATTGTTATTGTTATTGTTATTATTATTATTATTATTATTGAGTATTGTGGAGAGGAGGGTGCTTTGTGCACAATTATTATTATTAATAAATCATTATTTGGACTTTTACCTGATGTCTGACGTCTAGTCTGAGGGTTCAAGGGGTCACGGAGACCCTCAATCTGTCACAGTTGCCGTAGTCTCGGCAGGAGTCTCTGGCCGTCGATTTTGGATTTTGTACATAAATAAATTTTACTGTGGGCAGAGAACCCGGAGAAGGCAGCGTCCAGACACGCAGAAAAATCGCCAAACCTCACCTTTACCAAGGACATCATGGGAAAGAAGAAGACAAAGCAGAGCGCCAGCAACAGCGGAGGTGTAAGGCTCAACATTGCCTGCTCTCATGATGAGCCATGGAGTGGCTACGTGCTTCGGGAGAAGCATCCGGAAGAGGACGATGGAAATGAGGTATGTGTCGGGAGCGAATTTGAAAACTTATTTAAAATAACGCATTTTGTCCCGTGCGCATACCTCCCAGGGGTCCATCCGGAGGTTTCTGCGGGAGGCAGGAGAGAATGCAGAAGGCAGTAGTACACTCACATCAGTGGAGCAGTCGAGCGAGAAAGACTTCCGCATGTCTGGTCCAGCTGTTTACGTCTTCAACCCGGAAAAGACGGACTTGGTTTTTCCGAAAAGGAAGGGGGAGGCGAGCGAAGCACTGCTCAACCCGCAAGAAGGTAAGGAGGGCTGGGATGTAGCTGTTCGATCTGTCGACAAATTATTAAAGACAGACGGCAGTTTGCCAAAGAAGGCAACCCGGCCCTCGGACGAAGAAAACTCCAAATCCCAGAAGCCTCCGCGAATCCCGTCAGAGCACGTGCTGACAGCGGACGTGCTCATTGGCTCCCAGCTGGAGAGTAAGGCTAGTGATCTCCTGAGCATACCTCCGGCTGAATTAAATAACTTTTTGGACGTGCACGAGCTGGAGAAGTTGCTTCAGCCTGTGCACAGTTTCTTACAGGTTGTGGCGACGATAAAGAAGATCGTTGGGGATCTGGGAGCAGCGGCCGAAGCGCCTTTTAGAAAGGTGGAGGAATACCTGCGGCGACTAGGTCGGGAGCGTCCCATGTTATATGATTTGGCGGTACAAGTAGGAAATGCCGGTACCGTATATAATGAAATAGGGACGCAGTCTGAAACGGGCACGCATTTGATAAGTAGCGGGAGCCAAACCACTGCGAGCCCTACAAGAGAGTGTGGGATAAGGACAGAAGGGGCAGAGGAAGCGCCAATCAAACCGGAGCAGTTGGAAGGTACTGTCTCTCGGGGCGATAAGGTGCTGAAGACGCCGCCTCGGGTTAATGTAAAGTCAAAGGGCGTTCAGACAGTAAAAGGACTCTTTTCTGTTAATAAAGAGATCCAAACTGCGGACAAGCCCCAGATTAAAAAGGATATCCTAAAAGAGAAACGGGAGTCTCCTGATAAAGTGATAAGGGAGTTGTCATTAGTTACTGGAGGGGCGGAGGAAGTGCCAATCAAACCAGGGCAGCTGGAAAGTGCTGTTACCCGGAACGATGTGGTGCTAATGACGCCGCCTCCTATAATACATAGGACAACGGGCGTGCAAACAGCAAAGAGGCTCTCTCTTCTCCATAGAGAGCCTCACGCTGTGCACAAGCCCCAGAGTAAGCAGGAGATCCCCGAAATAAAAAGGGGGTCTCCTGACAAAGTAAAGAAACGGGTAGAGAGCAGCAAAGCGGCCGAAAAACCCTCCTTAGCGGAGGAGAGGGTGGAGCTGACAGAATTCCCGAGATGTTTCAGGTCTCGGGAAGAGAGACTACCAGGAGGGCAGCATTGGTGCTACAACTGCCATCGGCCAGGCCATTTGTGGCGAAGTTGTCCCCAGAGGACAGGGGAGCGGTGGGACAGAAGATACACCGTTCCCCCAAGGTTCGTTGGGGAGCCTAGACAACGTCGCCAAGGTTCGGCTAATGCGTCCTCCTGGAGGAGGACGTCCCTCGCGGGGCTGGTCGCTTCACCCCAGTTGGCTTCGCTAAGGGGGGGGGGGGGGTATTGTGAAGGATTGCCGGCTTTCTACTCCGGCCCTCACCCCCAGGCCGCCAGGAGGAGCTCTCCCGACAGCATGAACGTGCCCCGAATTCCAGCAGGGCATCATGGACTCTGCAGTTTATATGCACAGCCCTGCTGGATACCATGGGGGCCTCCAGGAGTCGCTGTAGGGAAGTTGTGGGACTCTTATGTGCCCTATAACCTGGAGGTGCGTCAAGATCACATGACAGGAAGAAACAACGTCCCTCCGGGGTGAAGAAGAGTTTTTATATGACCCGGAAGTGTTCCTAGTCACGTGGACTGAGAGGACGAAACACTTCCGGATCAGGACTATAAAAGGACTATGGGAAATCCCAGATGTTGAGCTGAGCTGGGAGGAAGGGTAGCAACACGTCTGGGAGTGTGGAGGATTATTGTTATTGTTATTATTATTATTATTATTATTGAGTATTGTGGAGAGGAGGGTGCTTTGTGCACAATTATTATTATTAATAAATCATTATTTGGACTTTTACCTGGTGTCTGATGTCTAGTCTGAGGGTTCAAGGGGTCACGGAGACCCTCAATCTGTCACAGCGGTTAATTTCAGTGTATTTGTAAAACAGTGTCAAGGATGTGGATCTAAAAAAGAAAGGGAAACCACACTGGAACAGTAGCACTGCTTTGACACTGGGTGCCACCAATTTGCAAAACCGAGTGGAGAACTTGCGTACGCCAGGGTTGGAGCTACCGTGAAAATGTGTGTGGCTTTATGCCAAGTTTAGACATTATACTCTGTACATCTCGTTTTGAGCGTGGAAATGGGCTTATGCAATATTTTTGTGTGTATGCACCGTTTATACGTGAGGCCCCAGGTGATTACTTACAACTAAATCTGCTTACCCCTGCTGGTTACAGTTACCTGTCTAAACCCCATCTGACAGGCCAAGGTGGTGGATTGGCAGTGGTTCAGCATGATTGTCTTAAAGCAACCACTGTTGATTTCCACAACATTATGTCTTTTGAATACCTGGTTGTTAAAATCACTGGAAAGGCTTCGCTGCATATTATATTAATCTACAGACCTCCTAAGCTTCAGCTGGATTTTTTCTCTCAACTTTATGAAATACTCACTCTTGTCTGTGGCATGTCTACTGCTGTTATTTTACTTGGTGACCTTAATATTCATGTGGATTCTGACTGCCCATCTGCTTGTGAGCTGCATTCAGTACTGGATTATTTAAGTTTTGTGCAGCATGTTGTTTTTTCAACCAATGCTAAGGGCCATATTCTGGATCTTGTATGTTCCACTGGTCTGCAGAATGTCTATACATCTGGTACTGTTATTGGTATCTCCGATCACAAGCTGATTGAATTTAGCTTCACTGATCTCCTCCCTAAATAAGTCTAAAATCTAAAATAACCTATTGTAATATCAAGAACATTGATCAGTTATCCTTATCTATGTCTGTTGGTGCTTCCTGTCTCCATGCTGTTTCTGGGTTGTCTTGCCCTATGCAGATTTTATCTCTATATAATTCCACATTGTCACAAATTTTGGATCATTATGCACCTATAAAATCCTTGGTTGTTCCTACTACCCGGTCATCTCCATGGTTTACAGCAGAATTGTGTACCATGAAACAATCTGGTCACCGCTTGGAAAGGCTCTGGAAGAAGACTGATATGGCTATTCATGCCCTGGGTTACATCGAACACCTGAAGGAATACAGATGTGCCTTATTGGCGACACGTTCAATGTACTATTCCACTCTTATTGACTTTGGTCGCCCTAGATCTCTTTTTAATACAGTTAACGGACTTTGTCAACCTGCTGTTAAAAATCCTTATTTCTCTGTTGAGCACTGTAATCTATTTGTGGACTATTTTCAGTCAAAAATTAAGACCATATATCAAAGTTCTACTTCAAAATTATACTTCTAAATCTACAATTTATCTAAATTTAACCCCACTACACCAACTTATATTGCTGATGTAATATAGATAGATAGATAGATAGATAGATAGATAGATAGATAGATAGATAGATAGATAGATAGATAGATAGATAGATAGATAGATAGATAGATAGATAGATAGATAGATAGATCTTTATTGTCATTGTCACTTTTACAAAGGAACAACGAAATTGAAGGTGCAATCAACTCAGTGTGAGGAATAAGGGTTAAAAAGACAAAAAGCCAGAATATAATAACAAACCGAATAGTAATAAATATACAAATTGCACTTGTTGACCTAAGGTATATATTGCACATTGGAAGAATTTTATCGCCCAATTTATAATTTTCCATTTATAACTAAGATCTTAGAAAAGGTTGTTGCTGCTCAACTTGATGATTATTTAAATTTGCATAACCTGCTTGAGCCTTTTCAATTTGGATTCAGAGCCCTACATAGCACTGAAACTGCTTTACTTAAGGTAGCCAATGACTTACTTATAACCGCAGATTCTGGGATGGCCGCTGTTCTTGTTCTTCTTGACTTAAGCATTTGATACAGTTAACCATTACATTTTACTGTCCCGACTTTCAGCTATTGGTATCTCTGGTGCCGCTCTTTCTTGGTTCACATCATACCTCAGTGATTGCCAGTATTACATCTTCATTAGGGAATACAAATCTGCCACTACTTCATTCACACAAGGTATCCCTCAAGGGTCAGTTCTCGGTGCAATCCTCTTCAACATCTACTGTATATGCTCCCATTAGGTGAGATTATTCGTCGGTTTGGTCTGAGCTTCCACTGCTATGCCGATGACACACACCTTTATGTAAGCGCTGATGCAACTGCAACATCTTCACCTGCTACACTGAGCGACTGCATTCGGGAAATCAATCATTGGATGACAGATAATTGTTTACAACTCAATCCTGATAAAACAGAAATCTTATTAGTTGGTACCAAATCTGTCCTCTCTACCCTTCGTGAGCTAAAAATTGACATTGATAATAATAATACTAATAGGTTACATTTATTGAGTGCCTTTCACAAACCCATGGTCACTTTACATACAGGGTCAAAAAAAAATTACACAGATGACTAACGTTCGTAGAAGCGGGAAGTTTTCAGTTGCGATTTAAAAGTGCAGAAATAGGAGCAATCTTGGAGAGACTGAGGAAGAAAGTTCCAGAGTTGAGGAGCTATAGCACTGAAGGACCTGCTTCCCAAGGTGGAGAGTCTGGTGCATGGGACAGAGATTACTGCTCGAGGACCTGAGAGAGCGACAAGGAGTGTAAGGAGCTAGTAGCTGAGTGAGGTAGAGGGGGGCAATGTTATGTAGGGCTTTGAAGGTGAGAAGCAGAATCTTGAATTTAATCCTTGATGGAACTGGTAACCAGTGAAGCTGGAAGAGAACAGGGGAGATGTGAGCAAAACTCTTTGTATGGTGAGGACTCTAGCTGCAGAGTTCTGAATATACTGTAGGTTCTGTATAGATTTTGCAGGGAGGCAGATGAAGAGGGAATTACAGTAATCAATACAAGACATTATGAAACAATGAACCAGAGTTTGAGCATCAGACAAGGACAGATGGACGGAGGCGGGCAACGTTACGGAGATGATAGAATGACATTTTGGAAAGAGACATTATGTGTAGCTTAAAATAAAGTGATGAATCAAACAAAACACCAAGATTTCTGACAACAGGAGCAGGTTTGACAAGTGTACCATTAACAGAAATAGAGAAACTGAATGCCTTAGAAAGTTGGGATTTTGGACCTACCAGTAACACTTCAGTTTTATTGGCATTAAGTTTGAGAAAGTTATTTTCCATCCATAGCTTAAGATCAGTGATGCATTCAGTGAGTGTGCTGGGAGGTGAATCTATAGGGGAATCTATACTAAGATATAACTGTATATTGTCTGCATAACAGTGGAAGTTAAGGCCATGTCTGCAAATAATCTGACCCAAAGGAAGGATATAAAGTAGAAAAAGTAATGGCCCAAGGACTGAACCCTGAGGGACACAATGCGACACAGGTGAGGTGGAGGATTTATATCGGCCGAGTGCGACAAACTGTAGCCTATTAGAAAGATAAGATGTGAGCCATTGAAGGGCTAAGCCAGAGATGCCAGAGAGACGTGACAGGAGGATTTCATGATTAACAGTGTCAAATGCTGCACTTAAGTCAAGAAGGAGGAGAATATTAAGGGAACCGCAATCTGCAGACCGGAGAAGATCATTGACTACACGGAGAAGAGCTGTCTCAGTGCTGTGCTGTGTACGAAAGCCAGACTGAAAAGGCTCATAGAGTGTATTATCTACAAGAAAAGCATGGAGTTGTGTAGCAACCACGCCTTCCATCACCTTAGCTAAAAAAAGGGAGATTAGAGATAAGCCTGTAACTGGAGAGAGAAGAAGGATCCAGGTCAGGTTTTTTAAGGATTGGGGTAAATGCAGCAGTTTTGAGAGCAGTAGGGACAGAACCTGAACTGAAACATGCATATACCAATGAGTTAATCCTTATAATTTGATAGTATCCATATGTATGGTGTTCGCGTCAATACCTCGACTCAATACAAGTTAGAACCATGCAATGGGACTCTGCCCCTGTAGTTAGAACATAAAGTGGCAAACGCGGACGCAGTATTGCATGATTGGCTAAGAATGTTCGAATGCTATGTGGAGAGCTTTAAATGTTAAGAGCGGTATTTTGTACTGTATTCTGTAGTTAACAGAGAGCCAGTGAAGCTGAGAGAGAATCGGTGTAATATGTTCAGTGGATTTAGAAAAGCGTGTTATTATCCTGGCAGCAGAATTTTGAAGAAGTTGTAAGCAATGGATAAGTTTTTGTGGGATGCCAGATAGAATAGTATTACAGTAATCTATACATGATGTGACTCGGTCATTAATCCGATACATCAGTACTGTGTTGCGTAAGAACAGGACGAAGTCTAGAAATGTTTCAGAGATGGAAGAAGGGAGTCTGCAGTCCGCGAAGTGTTACTATTTAATAATAATAATAATAATAATAATAATAATAATAATAATCCTGCGGTGGGTTGGCACCCTGCCCGGGATTGGTTCCTGCCTTGTGCCCTGTGTTGGCTGGGATTGGCTCCGGCAGACCCCCGTGACCCTGTGTTAGGATTCAGCGGGTTGGAAAATGGATGGATGGATGGATAATAATAATAATTTTTATTATTAGTATTATTTAGTAATTGCCTCTGTTAGTGTATAAATGGATATAAATAATTACATTTAAAAGATTCACCAAAACCTGTTGTATGTAAACGATACTGTTTTAAATGTTATTGTTTTTTCATCAGAAAACCCAGTTTCCACATCTACGTGTAATAGTTTAAATGGCACTTTTACCACTCGCAATAGGGCGGACGCGCTGACGTATTGTGTCGACTGGGCAACACAGTGAATGCAGCGTCTATCTATATATGTCTATTATTTGTTCACTTTCCGACTTAGTGTAAATAAAGTAAATTCATCTCACTGTGGTGCGTATACCGTACGTAATACGATGTAACACATTATAATTCTCCTACTTTACATGAATATACCCATGCCACCGAAAAAAAGACGTACAATCCCACGGTCCACTTCAGATGCCAGAGAAAAGTTTATTTCAAGGGCATCTCAAACGCCACAGCAGACACAATCGAAAGTGGACGAACTTACAATAAAATGTGAATCAGAAAACTGTTTATTCTATTTCTATGTTCTGTTTCTTTCATTTGGGAAATTCACCAGTTATAGACAACGCCGGGTACTCCTGCTAGTAGGAATACTAATTATGTATGAGCATGTCTTAAGCGGAGAAGTGGGGGCAGGATCAAGCAGACAGGAGGAGGAATTAGACTTATTAATAAGTTCAGAGATGGCAAGAGAGTCAACAGGTGAGAAACAAGCGTGTCTTGATGATGGAGATGGCAGATCAGAATGAGTGAGTGACTGTGGTATGGAGGGGAAACTGTGATAGATTTGATCAATTTTGGTATTAAAGAAATGTAAGAAAGCCTGACACTGTTCAGCTGTATTGGGGCATGCTAGAGGAGGGGGTTGGAGGAGTTTATTAACAGTTCTAAAAAGAGTTCTAGGTCTAGTCTTAGCAACATTTATGAGAGGGGAATAATAGTTGGAGCGAGCCATGTTAAGGGCATCCCTACAGTGCATCATGAAAGTATTCACAGCACATCACTTTTTCCACATTTTGTTATGTTACAGCCTTATTCCAAAATGGATTAAATTCATTTTTTTCCTCAGAATTCTACACATAACACCCCATAATGACAACATGAAAAAAGTTTACTTGAGGTTTTTGCAAATTTATTAAAAATAAAAAAACTGAGAAATCCCATGTACATAAGTATTCACAGCCTTTGCTCAATACTTTGTCGATGAACCTTTGGCAGCAATTACAGCCTCAAGTCTTTTTGAATATGATGCCACAAGCTTGGCACACCTATCCTTGGCCAGTTTCGCCCATTCCTCTTTGCAGCACCTCTCAAGCTCCATCAGGTTGGATGGAAACCGTCATTGCACAGCCATTTTCAGATCTCTCCAGAGATGTTCAATCAAATTCAAGTCTGGGCTCTGGCTGGGCCACTCAAGGGCATTCACAGAGTTGTCCTGAAGCCACTCCTTTGATATCTTGGCTGTGTGCTTAGGGTCGTTGTCCTGCTGAAAGATGAACCGTCGCCCCAGTCTGAGGTCAAGAGCGCTCTGGAGCAGGTTTTCATCCAGGATGTCTCTGTACATTGCTGCAGTCATCTTTCCCTTTATCCTGACTAGTCTCCCAGTCCCTGCCGCTGAAAAATATCCCCACAGCATGATGCTGCCTCCACCATGCTTCACTGTAGGGATGGTATTGGCCTGGTGATGAGCGGTGCCTGATTTCCTCCAAACGTGATGCCTGGCATTCACACCGAAGAGTTCAATCTTTGTCTCATCAGACCAGAGAATTTTCTTTCTCATGGTCTAAGAGTCCTTCAGGTGCCTTCTGGCAAACTCCAAGCGGGCTGCCATGCGCCTTTTACTAAGGAGTGGCTTCCGTCTGGCCACTCTACCATACAGGCCTGGATTGCTGCAGAGATGGTTGTCCTTCTGGAAGGTTCTCCTCTCTCCACAGAGGACCTCTGGAGCTCTGACAGAGTGACCATCGGGTTCTTGGTCACCTCCCTGACTAAGGCTCTTCTCCCCCGATCGCTCAGTTTAGATGGCCGGACTTCTTCCACTTACGGCTGTTGGAGGCCATTGTGCTCATTGGGACCTTCAAAGCAGCAGAAATTTTTCTGTAACCTTCCCCAGATTTGTGCCTCGAGACAATCCTGTCTCGGAGGCCTACAGACAATTCCTTTGATTTCATGCTTGGTTTGTGCTCTGACATGAACTGTCAACTGTGGGACCTTATATAGACAGGTGTGTGCCTTTCTAAATCATGTCCAATCAACTGAATTTACCACAGGTGGACTCCAATTAAGCTGCAGAAACATCTCAAGGATGATCAGGGGAAACAGGATGCACCTGAGCTCAATTTTGAGCTTCATGGCAAAGGCTGTGAATACTTATGTACATGTGCTTTCTCAATTTTTTTAGTTTTAATAAATTTGCAAAAATCTCAAATAAACTTTTTTCACGTTGTCATTATGGGGTGTTGTGTGTAGAATTCTGAGGAAAAAAATGAATTTAATCCATTTTGGAATAAGGCTGTAACATAACAAAATGTGGAAAAAGTGATGCGCTGTGAATACTTTCTGGATGCACTGTATATTTAAGTATGTGCTCAGTGTAAAGCTGTGAATGAACTATGAGGCCCGTTTTCCTATAAAGCCGTTCAAGACACCGGCTAGTGGCTTTCATAGCTCTGAGCTCACCAGTGTACCAGGGACAAGAGGCTGGAACATGCCTAGTCCTTAAGGGAGCAAAGTAATCTAACTGTTGGGAAACACAGCTGTTATAAAGGGAAACCCTGTTTTCAGAAGAGGGAAGACTATGCAATTCAGAAAGAGACGAAGACAGAAGGGAAGCAGCAAACAAATCAGAATTAACAGACCTAATGTTGCGACAGGAGACAGACTTTTTCATGACAGATGTAGTGGTAATAATGCTAAAGTTACATTCAATAAATCTTATGATCAGAAATACCAGAGAGTGAACCTGAGACAGAGACATTATTCAAGCCATTTGAACAAAGCAAGTCAAGAATATGACCCTGCATGATGATGATGGCTGCACCGACGAGAGCTCCGAGTCATCTCAGCGAAAAGTTATTATTTTCTTACTACTCACTCTCTTTGTGCGTACTACTTTATCACACTTTCAGTATGACTGGCAAATACTATTGGAATTACGTTCATCAGCCAGTTCGGATTTTACAACAGTTTTTGATATCGCGGACACTGTACTGCCTGGAGTCTTTTGCTTACTCGCGCGACGCTGAAGGAAAACAAAGAGGGGGAAACGCGCCGGAGTTCTGTGCCGAACCCGACAGAGAAACAACAAGTCTCCTCTGCCTAGCATCCTGCTCGCTAACGTTCAGTCTCTGGACAACAAATTAAATGAGCTGCGCGCATGGATAAAGCACCAAAAAGACATCACGAACTGCTGCGTTTTGGCGTTCATAGAGACGTGGTTGGAGCCCAGCATACCCGACTGTGCAGCCACACCAGACGGGTTCACCGTTTATCGGGGAGACAGAACGAAGGACTCAGGCAAGTCAAGGGGAGGGGGTGTGTGCTTTATGGTTAACTCTTCGTGGGCTACGGATTTGTGTGTCTTAAAAACGCACTGCTCACCGGTTCTCGAGCTGCTGAACATTAAAGTTAGACCCTTTTACCTCCCGAGGGAGTTCAGTTCAGTTCTCCTTTCAGTTGTTTACATCCCCCTACAAGCTGATAAAGCTTCGGCTATGGATGAACTGTATGATGTTATAAGTGGACTAGAGAACGCTAACTCAGAACCAGCATTTATTGTGTTGGGAGACTTTAACAGAGCAAACATGAAGAAAGTTCTCCCTAAATACTATCAGCCCACAAGAGGTGATCAAACACTGGATCATTGTTACACCTTATTCAAGGACTCCTACAAACCTCTCCCTCGACCAGCTTTTGGAAAAGCAGACCATTGCTCTATATTGCTGCTGCCTGCATATAAACAAAGACTTAAACAGGAAAAACCAGTTTACAGGGACATCTACAAATGGGACAGTGAAGCTGAGGGGGTCTTACAGGACTGCTCTGAAACAACTTTTGGCAGATGTTTGAGGATGCAGCTGATGGCAACATCAATGAATTCACAGACTCTGTCACAGGATATATCAGCAAGTGCATTGACGATGTTGTCACTAAAACCACTGTTTGCATATATCCTAACCAGAAACCCTGGGTAAATAGGGAGATTCGGGCTAAGCTCAAGGCGCTGACCTCTGCCTTTGGCTCAGGGGACTCTGATGCATACAAAGCAGCCAGATACGACCTCCGGAGGTCCATCAAGAAGGCCAAACAGGACTACAGGGACAAAGTGGAGTCAAGCTACCACAGCTCTGGCACCAAGTGCCTGTGGAATGGACTGTGCTGCATCACTGACTATAAAAAGAAAAACACAGTCAGTGTTCAGCCCACTGCATGCCTTGCAGACGAGCTCAACACTTTCTATGCTCGTTTTGATGCAGCCAACAAATAACAGGTGCTATATCCTCAAGGGGGCAATGAGTCTGTCACTCTGATCCTTGAAACGTCTGATGTGAGAAGGTCCTTCAAAAAGGTCAATCCTCGCAAAGCTCCGGGACCAGATGGCATCCCAGGCCGTGCCCTCAGGGCGTGTGCTGACCAGCTAGCAGGTGTGTTCACCAACATCTTCAACCTCTCCCTGAGGCAGTCAGTGGTCCCCACTTCCTTCAAGGCATCCACCATCATTCCTGTCCCAAAGAAACCGGTGGTCTCCTGTCTCAATGACTATCGCCCGGTTGCACTGACATCGGTCATTATGAAGTGCTTCGAGCAACTGGTCAAAGGTTATATCTGCTCCTCCGTCCCCGACACGCTGGATCCTCTCCAATTTGCTTACAGAGCAAACAGATCGACAGAGGATGCCATTGCGCTAACAATAAACACTGTCCTCACCCACCTGGAAAGAGGAAATACATATGTAAGAATGCTGTTCATAGATTACAGCTCGGCATTCAACACCATCATCCCCTCAAAACTCATCTTGAAGCTTGACGACCTTGGGTTGGGGACGACCATCTGCAGATGGATTTTCTCTTTCCTGACAAACAGGCCCCAGGTGGTGAGAGTCGGCAAACACACGTCCTCCTCACTCATTTTAAACACAGGAGCGCCGCAGGGCTGTGTGCTTAGCCCCCTCTTGTATTCCTTGTTCACCCACGACTGTGTTGCAAAACACGGCACAAACACCATCATCAAGTTTGCAGATGACACAACCATCATAGGCCTTATCACTGACAACGATGAGACGGCCTACAGAGAGGAGGTGCTGGCACTGAGTAATTGGTGCCTGGATAACAACTTGTCTCTTAACGCCAGCAAAACCAAGGAGATGATCGTGGACTATCGGTAACAACAAGGCAGAGAACACCAGGCCATCTACATCAGCGGCGTAGAAGTTGAAAGGGTTAACAGCTTCAAGTTCCTCAGAGTAAACATCACCGAGGATCTCTCGTGGACCCTTCACATAGACACTGTTGTTAAGAAAGCTCGCCAGCAGCTCTACTTCCTGAGGAGGCTGAGGAAGTTTGGCATGAATGCCAACATCACCTCAAACTTTTACAGGAGTGTGGTCGAGAGTCTGCTGACGGGCTGCATTACCGTCTGGTATGGGAGCTGCTCTGCCAGCAGCCGGAAATCACTACAGAGAGTGGTGAAGGCAGCAGAGCACATCACGGGCAAGAGTCTCCCTGCCATTGAAGACATTTACCTCCATCGGTGCTTGTGTAAGACAAGCAGCATCATAAAGGACCACAGTCATCCAGCATGCCAGCTGTTCTCCTTGTTACCATCTGGCAGACGTTGCAGGAGTCTGGCTGCTTGGACTACAAGACTTAAGAACAGCTTTTACCACCAGGCCATTCGACTCCTCAACAGCAACACCTGAACACTTACATACACTTACATTACACCTACATTGCATTACATCTACATTGCACTACTCACACAAAACTGTACCTGCACACACTCTGAATACTGACTGGAACATACATCTGCACTTTATGGAATATGCATCTGCACTGTACATAAAACATTATCTGTGTAATAACTGTCATTTGTACTTGCTGCTCATTCAACTCATATTGCTCTATAACGTCTTTTAAAACGTACACATTTTATTTTATATGGCTTGTCTATTTTTAACTTGTAATTTTTTTTTTTTTTTTAATTATTTTTTAGCTTTATTGGATCTAGGCTGAGTGACATGTTTTTCTCGTCATACACATTTCATTGTATGTTGACCCTGTGTTAACCTATATATGACAAATAAACCTAAACCTAAACCTAAACCTAACCTGAGTATGAGTGGGGAAATCCACATGCCGTATCAAGTCAAAACAATCCAAAGTTGAGATAAATTCAGCTGTAAGAGAGCAGTTGATATCAACATGAATATTAAAATCACGAAGTAAAATTACAGCAGGGCAAAGGGATGAGATTACAGTGAGAAGTTTATTAAATTCAGACAGAAAGTTCACTACAGATTTGGGAGGGCGATAAACTAACAACAACAGTACAGGAGGAGAGGAAACCATTTTAACAGCAATATATTCAAAAGATGTGACTTTAAAAAAGGAGATTTCCTTCATTGTCAAGGTAGATCTATATACCACAGCCAAGCCACCTCCTTTTCCTGTTAACCTGGATTTAGATATGTGGCTATAGCCTGGGGGAGACAGCAAGTTTAAATGTAAATAGTCACCAGGTTGTTGCCAAGTTTCTGTAAGAAGAAACATGTCCACTTGCTTCTGGGAGATGAGGTCATTAATCAGCGAGGTATTGTTAGTGATGGAGCGAGTGTTCAAAAGGCCGAGCCTAAAGTTGGAATAGCCGGGAGAGTAGGATGCAGACACTTCCTGAAGAGGACGAAGATGGTCCATTTTTATTCCCCGGACAGCCCTAGCGTTATGCCAGTGAACACGATGAGATGTCCACATAGTTGGAATCGACACGTTCCAGCCATAGATCTGCGAGGGGCCTCTTTTAGACCGGTGAATATAATGAGGATGCTGAGTAATTCCAAGTGACTGGCAGAAACTATAAGTCAGGGAGACCAATCGTGTATGATAGTTAAGATTTTTAAGTTCATATGGAGAATATATGAGCTGCATTGCCAAAAAACTAGAAATGACAACACACAGGACAACTCCAAACCAGAGACAGAATAAGCTAAGAATATCCAGACAGCGGTGGACACCGCCAAGAGCGAACAGAATGCCACACAACACCATGCTAACTCCAGCTACACACGTTAGCCAACCCAAATCTCACTGCATAACCAGATAGAAAAGGAAAAGCACAGCGGGCAGGCTGCACATTCGCAGTTCAGACTGGCGACTGCAAACAAAGCAAGAGTAGATTCATACTCGCTGCGAAGGCAGTAACAGGAGAGAAGGAAGAGAGCTCGCGCAGGACTGAAGCAGGTGTAATCTAAGCAATCGCCAGTGGCATTCGTAAAAAAAAAAAATTTGAAAAACGCAGTCAAGTCCGACGGGACAAAACAAAACAAAACAAATGCAACGACACATTGATGGGATCCTGGTTCAACCCTCAGCATCAGTCAGTAATTTGGGTGTCATCTTTGATCAGCTTCTTACTTTTCAATTACACATTAGCTCAACAGTACAGACAGCCTTTTTTCATCTTCGCAACATTGCTCATCTGTATTCTTTCCTCAGTGTGAAAGATACTGAAACACTCATTCACACTTTCATCACTACCCGTCTGGACAATTGCAATGCTTTGTTTTATGACCTCCCGACTAAATATATCAATAGATTACAATATGTTCAGAATTCTGCTGCTCGTTTACTTACACACACTAAAAAATCTGCTCACATCACTCCTGTCCTCTGTGATTTACATTGGTTACCAGTTCCTTCAAGAATCAAATATAAAATTATTCTTCTCACCTTTAAAGCCCTTCATGGTTTAGCCCCTCATTATCTGTTGGAGCTGCTGCTTCCTTATACTCCTGCCCATGCATTACGATAATCGGATGCTAAGTTACTCACTGTACCTAAACACAGGTTGGTAACTATTGGGGGCAGAGCTTTCACTGTGATAGCCCCTAAAATCTGGAATTCTCTCTCTCTCAGCCTTCACGAGGAAAAATCTATTATTAATTTCAAACTTCTGTTAAAAACACATCTTTTCAATGAGTATTATTCTTTTTTCTTGCATGTAATTTCTACTGTCTTGTTAATTTGTTTATTGAATTGTAAAGTGTCCTTGAGTGTATGAAATTTGCTACATAAATAAAAATTATTATTATTATTATTCACCAGTCGTGGCACCAGTCTTTTATGTGGACAGTCCAACTATTGTAAATTGTGATGCATCTGCTTCAGCACTAGGTGCAGTTCTTTCACAGATACAAGATGGAGTGGAGAAGCCTGTGGCTTTTGCTTCCTGTGCATTGAATCCTGCTGAACAGAAAAAACTCAGTGAGAGGGAGGCACTTGCATGTGTATGGGCCTGTGAAAAGTGGCATACCTACCTGTACAGGTGTCCATTTATTTTACAAAATGACCACCAGGCCCTAACATCTTTGATGTCCTCTGCTGGTTCAGGTCACAGGCTGCTGCGCATACACCGCTGGGGTGAGCGTCTCCAGAGGTACAATTATAGTTAACGTTTACCCCAGGACGGGAAAATGTAGTGGCTGATTTGTTGTCTGATTTGTTGTCACATTCTGTTTTTCATCCCTACCACTATGCAGATTGATCATGAGGAGGATCTGATTCACTTGCTGCACTCTCCACTCCAAGATATGGTACCACTCCAGGAACTTACAAAAGAATCTGCATTGGATCCAGTTTTCACAGTCCTACGACAGTATATTGCTAATGGCTGGCCATTGGAAGTGCCCCCTAACCTCCAGTCTTACATCCGATTTAAAGATGAGCTTTCATGTTGGAATGAGACTTGTCTAGCTGTGGACATCGCGCAGTTGTGCCCAGCAGCCTCAGGGGTCAGGTCCTGGTCATGGCTCATCAGGGTCACCTCGGAATTGTAAAACTAAAGCAACGCTACAGGGACCTAGTCTGGTGGCCTGGCATTGACCAAGACTTAGAAGAGCTGGTGCATAACTGTGCACCATGTTTAATAAGTGGTAAGACTGGGCCCCCACCAATGCCTCCTCTCCAACCCTTGGCCTGGCCTGATCAGCCTTGGCAACACATTTAAGATGATATCTGTGGCATATTAAAAGGTGTGCCACATCACCAGCGCTTCTTGGCAGTAGCATATGACCTCCACACAAAGTGGCCAGAGGTCATTCTAATTTGGGTTATGGAGCACACCTCCAAAACCTTAAAACAACAATAGCTTTCCTATTGCAACAACTTCACCTGTCACCACCTTCTGTCACCTTTAGTCTCCTCCTCATACACTTCACCCTGCACTTCTGTCCCTTCTTAAGCCATACCCCTGTCACTAACCCCTTAGAAGGTGTGTCTACCCCTTACAATTAGAAACTTCTCCTTCCAGCACTCCCATGCCCACAGACAAAGGTTAGTAAGTGACTGACTGCATAATTTGCTCATCATTGGTATTTGTCTCTGTCCAGATTTTATTCAATTATAATTTTAAAAAGCTACTATAAACCTTCTGTGTATTACTGCATCTATAGCTGTAGTAGCTTGGGTCTCAGTTAACAAAGGAAGATCAGAAGACGTTTAAGACAAGAGAGGAGACCTTTCATTTCATCATACCCTTTGTATGAAGAAATGTTTCCTGGTTTCAGTCTTAATTGAGAGCTGCTTTAATTTTCACTGCTGCTGTTAAGTATACTTGATTCACTATTGAAGTATTTAACTGAAAGAATTCAGATGAATCCATTTTATAGATGCCTTCAAGAAATTTGCTCAAGACTATATGGGTTTATTTAGTCTGTCAAAATAGGAAATGTCCTTTATTCATGTGATACACTTGGTTTCTGTTCTCTGCCCAGTTTTTAGTACGACTCTGTAGCGTGGTATCCAGTACTTCACACATTTCCTCACTAGTACTAGTGCAACGGGAGCTTTATCATTCCTTGATTTATATTCAACAGTTTTTACATTATAACCAAACTTATTTTTGTTTTAATGACTATTTCTATGCAATGTCTGATCTGAACATTGGTTCCACAAAAACTTTATAAATCCTTCCCAGAGTTCATTTCCTACAAGTCAACAATTCCTGCCTTGCTTTAACAATAATAATCTGCGTGTAGCACTTTGCATATTTCTGTTTGTACACTTTCCTTCTAATGATTGTCTTTCTTTTTGACAATTGTTTTTGCTCCCTTATCAGAAATTATTACATTTCCAATTTCAGTATCATCTGTGAATATGACAAGTATGCCAACTATATCAGAATAAATTTCCACACAGAGGTCACCATGCAGAATACATTAAATTCACATTATGGCAGTTCTCTGAACATTTAGAATACTAAAATTTATATCTGAGATTATATCATTTTCAGGATAAAATGCATCATAGCATTTTGTAAGGTTTCTAAACTTGTTTGGTACTGCCCCCATAATGGAACGATATGCCAAAGAGCATCCCAAAGCTCGATCACCGCATCTGTGGAAGACATTTATCAGTTGCTGGGGCAACCGTGTGTGCCATCACGGCAGTGGCTCACAACTAAAGTCGATCGCGGTTGTGCTATAAGTGCTTGCTGTCGATGGGTGATGCAAAGAACATTATAAATGCAGAGGGAACAGTACTACTTGACCACTAATCTGGCCACGACCCTGTCTGATTGCTGTGTCTGTATTTAGGATAATGGTAGACCCACTACAATAAATAACCGTGCTGTTCCTGTTTCAAGCTGAATAAAATTGGATTTGCTAAAGTAATGAGACGCAGCCTTGTGTTTTGGGGTGCAAGACAGGGACTCACATTTCACAATATGAATTAGAAAAAGTAACAGTCCACATCCAGATCCTTGTGGGAATTCATTAATCACCTTGCCGTATGTGAAGCATTCTGCCCTTATTTGTATTCATTTTCTCTGTCTGACTAACCAAATTAAAAAACAGTTTTGCAAACTACCACAGATGTCAATGACTTCAAGTTTCAAAATGAATCTTTAGTACAGGACTGTATCAAAAATTGGTCCCTGGCATCATTCTTTTAACACACAGGTAATCTTCAAAAAATGACACTTGATATACATTTTTAAATGCTACGAATACAGTATACACCATTTTCTCTGTATTATTCAAAGTTTACTAGACATCAGTATTTACCTCTTTTTGTTGAGTTCCCATAAAGCTTAATATATGTCATAAATTCAGGAAATTGTGCAGAATAGACGAAATAACATTTTTATTTCTTTTCAGCAAACTGTAGGTAAGTAACATTGCTGACAGGTTTTAATGTGAAATTTTAGATTGTAGATTGTGATATGCATACAAAATGGTATGTTTCTTTTTTGTTATGGTTGATTTGATATATGTAACAAGGTGTCAACAATGCACTAATAACAGACAAAATGATCTTAGTCATTGGATTCTGTGGAGTTTTTTGCATATATGGGGAAATTTTAACAGGGGTGAAAGATGTATGTGTTCTAATACTGACATTCCAAAAATTGAAGAAAAGAACAAAAGTAAAATAATAACAAAACATAAGAAAATATTATTCCACACAATTCAAAGTTCTACTGACCCCTACTATTTACCCAGTTCCATATTGGTTTTTGGAGAATCTCATTACCCTAATTAAAATCTAAGCCAACTAAGGAAAGAGGTTTGTGCATTACACATCTGTAATGCTGCTTCTGCACACAGTCAAGCTCGCTCATCCCAGCTACACTAAAATTAAACAGTTTGTATTCAGCTAATGTTCATGGCTACACTTTTAAAATATATCAACATAAAGAACCATCAAGTGGATTTTTTTCTCAATAGCAGCAATTTGAAATAACTAGTATACCTCTGACTTTACTTTTGTCATTTTTAATGAGTTCAAAAATCATACCTTTTTTAACATTAGTTACCTCTGTCAATACTCAGCTAAAGCTACTCTCACCTCTCATTTGTGTTGTAGAGGGGCTACATAGCAATAGTGTATTCGATGTATGTGCTGAGTGCGTTTTGTTTCCATCGTCCCGTTTACTGTTCGTTATGTGTACATCACTGAATGTTGTCCCCGTAAGTGCAGAAGGGACGGATGAGGGATAGAGACCGCAGCCCCAGGATGGAAAGCACCTGTTCACAGTCAATTACATCCAGTTCATTACTATTTAAACGATCAAGAGGGAAAGAAATAGGAGGGGAGAAGAAGAGAGGAAGGAGAAAGACGGAGATTTTATTTAACAACTACAAACCATCATTTCCTGCTATTTTTCACATCGTGCTTTGTATCCAGTTTGTTTCTCATTCCGCTGGATTCACTTCAGTTAAATCATCACCAGAAACCCCGGGGTTGGACTTCATTATCCACCATACGCTAAGGAAACACGGTGAGATTGTTCCATCTTTCCGGGAGATTCAAATGCATCCATTCTTTCTTGATCAGTCATCCGTATTCAGGACAGTAATATACCCGGACTCAAGTTCACTAACATTGTCATTTCAGCATTCATTCATTATTGTTATTTGTGTTTTGTGTGTTTTACGTTACAGGGGCAAGGGAGGGTTTGTTATTGTATACATGGTGTTTTACATTGCTGCTTTGGTGGAGGGATATATATATATATATATTTTTTTTTTGTTGTTGTTTTTTTTTTTCTACGTGGGGAATGTGCAGTATTGTTTTGTTATTGTGTTCCATTTAATATATTTACTCACTTACTTTACATACCTGCTTTTGTGTGCTTGTGATTCACCGTCGATTGAGGGGAAAATATTATTTGTTAGAGGTACAGCTTGGTATATGTAGATTGATCTCAGAAATTTATCCAGGCCACAAGTCTTAGTAGTGTAGCTGCTGGCTGGGTAAGGGGTTGGCCGTTACAGTGTGAATGCTAGTTTTGAAGGTCTACTGTCTACCAAAGGTATGGCGCCCACCGTGACTGACGTATTTGCTTTGCTCTCCCGACTTCAGGGTGTTTTTGTTTTTGTGTTTGTGATATCGCACCTTTAAAACTTACAACTAGCTTGTGCAGTACTATGATACAATCGTGAGGAACTTTTGGACATTCGCAGAGCCCACATTGTGCCGAAAACCAGCTTGCTGGATTTGGATTCCTTCCTGTGACTGGACTTAATTAACATCAGCCGGGAAGAGACAGTAGCCTCGTCCTCGCATAAGCGGCATAGCCAACACTCAGTACGCCCGAAGCAGAGGCGAGGAAAGAGAGGCGGGCTGCACGCCAGACTAAAGGCAAGGGATACAAAGCCACCGCTGCCTAGCCTGTTACTAGCTAATGTCCGCTTGCTTGTAAACAAGATGGAGGAGCTGAGAACCAGAGTAACCACCCAGCATGAGATAAGGGATCGTTGTGCTTTTATGTTCACGGAAACTTGGCTCTCGGACTGTACACCGGACTCTGCGCTGCAGCTGCACACATATTCCTTGCACCGCGGAGACCATACATCAGACTCGGGGAAGAAAAGAGGTGGAGGCGTTTGCTTGTACATGAACAGTAGATGGTGTGTGGATGTACAGGTAGTCGAAAAATTCTGTTTCGCCGATATTGAATTGTTCATGGTGAAATGCAGACCTTTTTACCTACCGAGGGAGTTCAGCGCTGTGTATCTGCTGTCTGTTTACATTCCACCATGGGCGGACTGCATAACTGCACTTGGGGTGCTGCATGAATCATCAGCAGACATGAGTCACTCCACCCTGATGCTGTTTTCATTGTGGCCAGTGATTTCAATCACTGCAACCTGAGGAATGTCATACCCAAATATCACCAGTATGTATCTTTTCCAACAAGGGAGTGTAACATTCTCGACCAAGTTTACAACAATGTGAAGGATGCCTAAAGAGCAGTGCCACGCCCCCATTTTGGTCAGTCAGACCATCTATCAGTGTTCCTGTATCCAGCCTACAGACAACTCCTCAAGAGAGCTCCACCAGTAAATAAAACAATCAGGATATGGAATGAAGATATTGAGCAAACTCTTCAGGACTGCTTTGAGAGTAGTAACTGGGATGTTTTTAGAACTGCCTCTCTTAGGGGAGACTCCACAGTTGACTTGACTGCTGTAACTGGGTATATCAGCACATGTACTGACATCATCATTCCCACAAAACGCTGTAGGCTCTATCCTAATAATTTACTGTGGATAAATGGGGAGGTGCGGTCTATGCTGCGCGCCAGCTCTCCTGCATTTGTCTCTGGTGATGAAGATAACTATAAAAGGACCAGATACGACTTGCGTAAATCTATCAAACAAGTCAAGAGACAGTACACACTGAAACCGGAAGATTATTACATCACCTCGGATTCCCGGCACATGTGGCAAGGATTGCAGCATATTACTGGCTATAAACAGAGGACACTGCAGGCTACAGCAAGCCAGGCCACACTGACAGATGAGCTTAATGAGTTCTATGCTCGTTTCGAGGAGCTTAACACCCATTGCCATGGGGTCCGCTAGTCACTGGAGGCATAATGCACAGTTGTTAGTAACACCAGTGGAGGTGTGTCAGGTCCTGAATCAAATCAACCCCCATTAGACAGCAGGCCCTGACTCAATCCTGGGGAGTACATTCAGGGCCTGCTCATCTGAGTTGACCTCACAGACATATTCAATCTGTCCCTGGTACAGACATCCGTGCCTTCCTGCTTCAAGACCACTACCATCGTGCCCCTTCCAAAGAAATCCCAGGTGAGCTGTCTAAATGACTACCGTCCCATTGCACTCACCCCTATTGTGATGAAATGCTTTGGCAGACTAGTCATAGCACACATTTAGAAGTAAATTCCAGCAACCCTTGACCTCCTACAGTATGCTTACCGCCAAAATCGATCCACTGATGATGCAGTCAATGCTGCCATCCACACAATCCTCACACACCTGGAGAAAAGGGACACATACAGTGCATCCGGAAAGTATTCACAGCGCATCACATTTTCCACATTTTGTTATGTTACAGCCTTATTCCAAAATGGATTAAATTCATTTTTTTCCTCAGAATTCTACACACCAACACCCCATAATGACAACGTGAAAAAAGTTTACCTGAGGTTTTTGCAAATTTATTAATAATAAAAAAAAACTGAGAAAGCACATGTACATAAGTATTCACAGCCTTTGCCATGAAGCTCAAAATTGAGCTCAGTGCATCCTGTTTCCCCTGACCATCCTTGAGATGTTTCTGCAGCTTAATTGGAGTCCACCTGTGGTAAATTCAGTTGATTGGACATGATTTGGAAAGGCACACACCTGTCTATATAAGGTCCCACAGTTGACAGTTCATGTCAAAGCACAAACCAAGCATGAAGTCAAAGGAATTGTCTGTAGACCTCCGAGACAGGATTGTCTCGAGGCACAAATCTGGGGAAGGTTACAGAAAAATGTCTGCTGCTTTGAAGGTCCCAATGAGCACAGTGACCTCCATCATCCGTAAGTGGAAGAGCTGGCCGGCCATCTAAACTGAGGAGGAGAAGGGCCTTACTCAGGGAGGTGACCAAGACCCCGATGGTCACTCTGTCAGAGCTCCAGAGGTCCTCTGTGGAGAGAGGAGAACCATCCAGAAGGACAACCATCTCTGCAGCAATCCACCAATCAGGCGTGTATGGTAGAGTGGCCAGACGGAAGCCACTCCTT